>NC_057866.1:265010691-265356524 GCF_019393635.1 Dromiciops gliroides
AATCATTTTTTAAATCATAAAAGTATTTTATTTTCCAGTTACATGTAAAAGTAGTTTTCGACATTTGTTTTAATAATATTTTTAGTTCCAAATTTTTCTCCCTCCCCCCTCCCCAAGACAGCAAGCAATCTGATATAGGTTATATATGTACAATCACATTAAACATATTTCTGCATTAGTCATGTTGTGAAAGAAGAATCAGAACAAAAGGGGAAAACCTCAAAAAACAACAGTATGGTTCAATCTACATTCAGAATCCACAATTCTTTTTTCTGGATATGGAGAACATTTTCCATCATGAGTTCTTTGGAATTGTCTTAGATCATTGTATTGCTGAGAAGAGTTAAGTCTATCACAGTTGATCATCACACCAGTGTTGCTGTTAATGTGTATAGCTTTCTCCCGGTTCTGCTCACTTCACTCAGCATCAGTCCACTTAAGTCTTTCCAGGTTTTTCTGAAATCTGCCCAAAGCAGTAATCATTAAAGCTATTTAGTATTGTTAAAAAAAATAGAAAAGTTGATGAGTGGTATAGATTAAGAATATAAAACTCAGAAACAAAAAACAAAAACATAGTTTCATAGTGTTTGATAAATCCAAAGACTCCAACTATCATGATGAGGGCTTACTATTTGCTAAAAGTCCTAGAAGAATTGTAAAGCAGTCTAGCAGAAATTAAGTTCACAGCAGCATCTCACACCCAGTACTACAATAAGCTCCAAGTGGATACAGGACCAAGAAGTAAAAGGTCACATCATAAATTAGGAGAATAGAAAGGGTTACTTTTCACAACTATAGAAAAGGAAAACCTTTTCAAACAAAAGA
Organism: Dromiciops gliroides; assembly: GCF_019393635.1. Lineage (NCBI taxonomy): Eukaryota > Metazoa > Chordata > Mammalia > Microbiotheria > Microbiotheriidae > Dromiciops > Dromiciops gliroides. Next base: position 265,011,517 of record NC_057866.1, read on the forward strand.
GAGGATCAAAGGAAATAAAATGGATAGTTTTATTACATAAATACAATGTAGCTAAAATCAGAATGGAAACAGTTAACTGGAAAATAGCTTTACAGCAAGTTTCTCTGATAAAATTCTGATATCCAAGATATATAAGGTACTGATTCAAATATATAAAAACAAGAGACAATCTCCACTAAATAAGTGGTCAAGAGATAATAGATAGGCAGTTCTTGAAAGTTCTTTAATAACTTTATGAAAAATGTTTTGAATTACTAATAATTAGAGAAATGCAAATGAAAACAATTCTTAGGTTCCATCTCATAACCATGGGGTTGGCAAAGGTGACAAAATCGAAAAAAGACAATTGTTGGAAGGGATATATATGGAAGGACAGGCACACTGAGGCACTGCTGAAAGACATATGAAGAAATGGTGGGGGAGGTAGAGAAAAGGAAACAAAAGCATTTTTGAAAAGTACAGGAAAAAAAGGTTTATAGGGAAACAGACAAATGGAAGAGCTTTTTTTTTTCCCCTGCTGCGGGGCAGTGAAGGTTAAGTGACTTGCCCAGGGTCACACAGCTAGTAAGTGTCAAGTGTCTGAGGCCGGATTGGAACTAAGGTCCTCCTGAATCCAGGGTTGGTGCTCTATCCACTGAGCCACCTAGCTGCCCCTGGAAGAGCTTTTTAAAAACAAATTCCTCTTGATGCGGAAAAATCTAAACACTAATGTACAATTGGTGAAGTTGTAAACCAATTCAACCATTCTGGAGAACAATTTCGAACTATGCCCAAAAGGCTATAAAACTGTGTATGTCCTTTGATCCAGCAATACTACTCCCAGGTCTGTATTCCAAAGAAATAGGAAACAAAAAGGAAAAGGACCTATGTGTACAAAAATATAGCAGCTCTTTGAGGTGGCAAAGAATTGGAAATTGAGGGGATGCTCATCAATTGGGGAATGGCTAAACATTGACAAGTTATGGTATGTGAGTGTAATGGAATACTATTATATAAGAAATAAGGAACAAGATGCTCTCAGAAAAACTTGGAAAGACTTACATGAACTGATGCAAAATGAAATGAATGGAACCTGGAGGATGTTGTACACAGTAACTGCTATTCTCAGGGGTATAATGATCTAATGACAATTCCTGTCATCCACTTGGGGTCCCCATCAGCCCTTGGGGATAATTAACTCCATAAACTTGCTCCCTATTTTATGAAAAAAAGGCTTGTTTTATTTTGTTTTAGTTCCTAACCAGAACCTTTTTGAGTTTCCAAGGTGGTCACTGTTCTGCTTAGTTCCACAATCCATTCCTTTTCCTTATCATAGGAACATTAGTGTTTTCAGGATGATCCAAATAGGCTTTTTGTAGAAGCCCTCGGCATTACGCCAAGGCCCAGAGAGCTAAAGCTCATTCATGTGCCCCTGAATCACATCCCTGAAGCAAAGTCAACCAAAACTTTTTCCATGGATGCTGTGTATATTTGTGGGAGGGACAGCATCCACAGTGTTTATGGTGGGGATGTTTTATAATAACTGTTTTTGCTCTTCCGTCTGAGTAAATGCCATTGCTAAAAGCTAAGAGGAAAAAAGAATGTCTGCTCCTTGAAAACAAGAACTCCCAGAGCTCCGCTTGGCATCTGCTCCCCTGCCTGGTTTCAACTCCATGGAGCAAGATTCCCCAGGCATGGGTCACTCCTTGGTGTCCTGTTTCCCTTTAGATTGTAAGCTCCTTGAGGGCAGGGACTGTCTTTTTGTTGACTGCATCCCCATCGATCAGCACAGGACCTGGCACACCATAGGCACTTAATAAACGTTTACTGGATTGGATGAGATTGGCTTAGATCGGATCTGTTAGGGACTGTTTCTGCCTTTCTTTGAGTCCCTAGCACTTGGCGGTTACTGGCACAGAGTAAGTGCTTCACGAAGAAATGACTGACAGCTGTGCAATGGAGTCAGGGAAATGGGACTGGGACACTTTGCCATCAGGGGCACTTGGGCCAGTTAGGCTGTCTTTAGGTCCAGGTTCTTCATCTTTAAAATGAGGGGCATGGGGGGCGGCTAGATAGCACAGTGGATAAAGCACCAGCCCTGGATTCAGGAGGACCTGAGTTCAAATCCGGCTTCAGACACTTGACACTTACTAGCTGTGTGACCCTGGGCAAGTCACTTAACCCCCGTTGCCCCGCAAAAAAAAAAAAAAAAAGAGGGGGATGGACAACACGACTTTTTAATACCCTTCAAGGTCTAATCGACAAGAGAAAACAATCTTACCCTCAGAAATCAAGGGGCACATTTTGCTTATATCAAGGTCTGAGACAGGTAGGTGGTGGCACAGTATGGGATCGAGGACAGGGCCTGGAATCAGGAAGATGAGTTCAAATTTGATGTCAGGTACCTCCTAGCTGTGTAACCGTCGGGGCAAGTCATTGCATGACTCTTGGTTTCTTCAACTGTAAAATGGGAATAATCATAGCATTTACCTCACAGGGTTGCTGTGAGGAGCAAATGAGATTTGTAAAAAGTAGTTGGCACAATGCCTGGCACATAGTAGGCACTACATCAATGCTTCTTTCCTTCTCTATCCTTTTTACATCAAACCAGTAGGGCTTAGTGGTTCTTCCTGTTGTTCTGTCCACCCTTAGTTCTTTCTACTTCTGGCCTCAAGTCACATGGGCCTGTAGGAACAGATGGTGGATCCTGAAAAGAAGTCAGGCTTGCCAAGGCATCACAGCTGGTGTCCTCACTGCTGGCATCTGTTGCTGCAGAGGCTGACTGTAATCACATGCTGTGTCAGAGGGGAACAGTGAGCCATGTAGGACCCTGCACCACCTTCACCCCCCTTCCACATTCTGAGCCCCTTGGCCCTGTTTCTCTATCTCCCAAGGAGACAACAGGGCAGGGTCTTCCCATGACACCATCTCCCAGAAGGCAGTGGATTGGATATGCCAATTTATGTCAGAGTCATTGTGCCTCCTGAAGAGTAAGCAAGGACAATGTCCCTGGATCACCAGATTTCTGTTTCCTCCATTCAGCCAGTAATAACCATCAACCCACTTGGTCTCTCCTGTGGCCACCCAGCAAAGAAATCCTTCTGGGTCCTCCAACATAAAAAAAATAACATCAGCAACAACAATAACAAATCATAACAACTGATGAAACAGGCTTTCCTCCTCTAGGTAGAGAAGTGGGGGACTATGGGGGTGGAATGTTGCCACTGTCCAATGTAGCCACTGATCTGCCCCTCCCCACCCTGAAAATTACTTTGTATAAGTGTTGTCTTCATTTATCTGTAGACAGATTAGTTTCTCCCTAGTAGAATCCTGTGCCTTGGGATGGCTTTGGTTTTTTGTCTTTCTGTCCTCAGCATCTAGCACACAGTAGGGCATGTAGTGGGTTTTGATGCTTTTGCCTCATCCAACTGGAGCTCCCATTTTTTTTTTGCCCTTCTTCAACCCTGAAAGTTTCATTCACATCTGAATTCCCAACTTGAGAAAATGAGTCATAAAGCCAATGAAAACATTTCAGCAACTCATATTTGTGTCTTCCTAAGCTAAAAAAAAAATTTCCTTCCTCTCTGCTAACCCCTTGAGCTTAACTAACAATTTTCTCCTTCACTGACAGACTTGTTCAGAGAGTAGTCTCCTATCATTGCTGACCACTTGCTCTTTAATATGCCATCTGGCCACTACCCCTGCCATTCTTGCAAGGCTACTCTCTCCAAGGTCATCCATGGTCCTCCAAGCATCACCAAATCTAATGGCCTTTATTAAGTCCTCATTCTTAGTGACTTTTCTGAAGCCTTTGGAGCTTTTGGTCAACCAGCTGAACCTCTATTATTTGGCTTCCCCGATACCATGGTCATGGTTCTCCCATCTCTCAGGCCACTCCTTGGTCTCCTTGGACAGTTCCTCTTTCTATTCCTATCCCTTAATGTCACTGTTTCCCAGGATACAGTCTTTGTCCCTCTTCTGTTCTTTTTCTCTCCTTCGGCATTTTCACCCGCTCTCAATGAAGAAGAAGACTCCCAAATCTCTGTCTCAAATTCTGACCCTTCTCCCCAGGTCTAGTCCTGCTTTTCTAGATGCCGGTATGCAATTCCTCCTCCTGGCACATGTCCCAAATCACAAAATGTATATCTTCTTCTTCTTCTAATGACCTGTTTTGCTGGGTCATACTGATCTTTCAGAGAAGTAGGTTCCAACTGTGTAATTATAAATCCTAGATCAGAGGTCAGCTAGTTCAAACCCCTCAATTTACAGATGAAACTGAGCCCGAGAGTACATGTCCCACAGCTACTTATCTGCAGGGATGGGGCCTGAACCCAAGCCCTCTTTGTCCAAATCTGGGACTCCTTCCCTTATACCCCACTATCTCCTCATTTTTGCTTGTCCCCACATCATCAGCTCACTGTGTCCTGTTGATTCCAGTTCTAAAATGATTCTTTTATCTGTGTCCTCCTTTCCATCCACTCTGCTATCAGGCTCTCATCCTTGCCAGCAGGGACAATTTGATCTATTTGTATCCCCAGTATTTTGCACATAGCAAGGACCTAATAAATGCTTCAACCATGATGGACTTATCTCTTCGCAGCAACGCAATGGCCCAAGACAATTCCAAAGACTCATGATGGAAAATACTCTCTCCACATTCAGAAAAAGAACTATGGAGTCTGAATGTAGATGGAAGCATTCTATTTTCGCTTTCTTGGTTTTTTGTTGTTGTTGTTTCTTCTTTCTTGTGGTTTTTTCTTTTGTTCTAATTCTTCTCTTACAATATAAGTAATATGGAAATATGTTCAGCATGATTGTATTGTATAACCTATATCAGATCGCTTACCATCTTGGGGAAAGGGAAGGGAAGGGAAGGAGGGAGAGAAATTTGGAATTCAAAATCTGACAAAAATGAAAGTTGAATAGTATCTTTACATGTAATTGGAAAAAATACTATTAAAAAACCCAACAACCCCAAAACCAAAAAACATTCAACCTCAAACACTTAAGTAGATACTCTGGATAAGTAGCTTAACTTCTGCCTGCCTCAGTTTCCTTATTTGTAAAATGGGGGTAATAATAATAGCACCCAGGGCAGGGGATAGGTGGTGCAATGGATAGAGTGCCAGCCCTGTAGTCAGAAGGACCTGAGTTCAAATCTAGTCTCAGACACTTACTAGCTGTGTGACCCCAGGCAAGTCACTTAACACTATTTGCCTCAGTTCCTCATCTGTAAAATGAGCTGGAGAAGGAAATGGCAAACTACTCCAGCATCTTTGCCAAGAAAACCCCAAAACAGGGTCATGGAGAGTCGGACACAACTAAAACAACCCAACAACAATAGCACTCAAGGCTGTTGTGAGGACCAAATGAGAAAATATCTGTAAATCACCTGGCACTGTGCTTCCCCTCCCCTTCCCATCTCTTGTGAAAATCTTCCGTATGGAAGACTGTCCTATCCAGCCCTCCCTACTCTATCCTGTCATGCTTTCTAAGCAGAAGTCAGCTTCCCCTTCTCCCTCTCCCACTGACTTCTCACTTCCTGGTAATCTGACGGCGGTTTTAATGACTCTAACAAAGCAGTTCCTTCTGTGGCTGCTGATGATCTTGCAGTCCAAAGGCCTTTTTTCTGTCCTCCTCCTTTGCCTCTCTTCAATCTGTGAAGCCCCATTTTCCTGGAAACTTTTTTCCCCTGGGTTTTCTTCATACTCCTACTTGTCTAATCATCCCTTCTTAGTCTCCTCTGCTGAATCACCATCCCCATTCTACCCGTTTTGTTAGATATCCACAGAGCTCTGCCTTAGGCCCTCTTCTGTCTCTTTACTGTTTCTGTAGGTGATCTAACTAGCTCCCAGGGGTTCAATTACCTCTACACAGACAACTCCTAAACCTCTATGACCAGCCTGCGTCTCTCTCCCAAATTCCCAGGCCTGCATTACCAGTTGCCTATTGGACATTTTTACCTTGGTATCCCAGTCATCCCAAACTCAAATTGTCATTCAACAAGGATTTAGTGTTCACAGTATGCCATGAACCATGCTAAGTTCTGGGGATGCAAAGAGAGGCAAAAACAGTCCTCTCTGTGTCTTCCTTAATCTTAGTGCCTTCTCTCTGAGACTATCCCCAATTTAGCCTATGTTATCTTGTTTGTATATTGTTTTTTTTATATAGTCTCCCCCGTTAGGCTGTAAGCTCCTGGAGAATAGGAAATGTCTTTTACCCATCTTTGTATCCCCTGCAGTTATAACAGTGCCTGGCACATAGTAGGTGCTTGATAAATGCTTACTGACTGATAGTCCCTGCCCTCAAGGAAATTACATTTCTAATGGTGGATAAAACATGTAAGTAAATAGGTATATGTAATATATATGGCTAAAATTGTCAGGTGCAGCCACAAACCAGAACCCGAACCCAAACCCTAAAACAAATACCATACCCCAAACGCAGTACTATAAGTTTAGGACCCAATGTGAGTCTGCCGGCCAATTGGGTGGAGATTGTATAGATTTCTATGTAGGTAGATCAACTGGGTATGGGACACCTCGGGATTGGATGAGGCTGTTGCTGGGGGGGGAGGGGTCCTAGGTAGGAGAGGGGAGGTGGTCCTTTGACTTGACAGGCCTAGTAACAGGTTAACTATCCTGCCCTCAGAGATAGGGCTGACTTTGCTCCTCTAGCAGTAAGGAAGGTCATAGACTGGTGGAGGTTATATACTACAAGCAAGGTCAGGGGCAAAACAGAGGACCTGCAGACAAAATAGGGTTGCTATGGCTTTCTCAGCTCTCGACACATACAGAAAGGATAAGGGAAATGTGGGGGTCAGGGAAAGGCTTCCTTCAAGAAATGGCATTTGAGCCGAGTCTTGAAGGAAACTGTTATGGGGTAAATGAAGGGGGTTTGGGATAGGGGTTCTTAGGAATTCCTCTTTAAGGAATTACACCCTCTTGCACACAAATCCAATTAGAATAAAATAATAGTTTATTTAGGGGCTGGGGAAAGGAAAGCAAGAGAGAATTTGGACTTCTCCTGGGGAGAAGGCATGGCACAGAGGCGAGGCTCTCTGAGATACCTATCTCCTTGAGCAGGAGACAGGTAGATACTTTTTTGGAAGACCGATGGTGGTGGTCAGATGGGGTGATCATCTGACTGTGAAACGTTCCCTTATTGGGGGAGGACCATCCCCCACTGGTGGTCACTGGGGGAAGCTGGGTGAGGGTCAGCTCCAGATCATTCAAGCCATCTCTGTCCTCCTCAAGCCACAAAGACAGCAGCCACACCTAATCTTATCTCCCTGAGGGGTGGGGGAGACTGGAATGAAGGGTGGTGGTCCTGGATATAGCTCAGTCCCGATCTGGTTGGTGCAGGTTATCTCTTTAGATGTGTCTGCCTTTGGTTTAGTTTCTCAAGGAGAAGGTTCTTTTGATTTAACCCACACAACTTCTGAGGTTCCCTGGGCACATGACAAAACCACTGATTCTAAGAGGCACAGGTAAGGACGGGGAACATTTCAGGCAGCCCAGGAAGGTTCTCTATGATTGGTAGGGAGGGAAACAATCAGTAGATAGGGTGAGAGTGAAGATGAATGAGAGAGCAGACAATAAAGGGGAAATCTTGCCCCCTCAAGAACTGCAGAGGATAAGGTGGAATGGAATCTCTTGTGTAGATAGAGGAGTTAGACTTAGTCTGGAGTTAAGACTCCCTCTTCATGTGAGACGGGAGGAAGGAAATAGAGGCTGAAGGCCTTTGAGGGATGTGAAATGAAGAAGAGGGGAGAAGAGGAAACTCTCAGGGAATAGCCTCATTTTTTTTCTATAAAGGAGGCATATTTCTCAGCTGAAAGAGGGTAGCCTCCCCTCCAAAAAAAAATAGTGAGGGTAAAGGGAGACCTGGGAGGCTTGAGGAAAGATGAACATACACAGGCCAGGGTAGCTGAATCAGAGTCAAGGATAAGAAGAATGGAAAGAGAGACAAGAGCCTGGTTGTGAAGAGCTTTCATTTTGTTTTGTTTTGTTTTGAATTTAATATTTTATTTCCCTCCAATTACATGTAAAACAATTTTTAACATTCATTTAAAACACTTTTTGATTTTCAAATTCTCTCCCTCCCTTCCTTTTCTCCCCTCTCACTGACAAGGCAAGCAATTTGATATAGGTTATACGTTCAATCATGCAAAACACATTTCCATGTTAGTCATGTTTGGGACAAAATTGCCTCAGTTTACCTAAATAATTCGAGGAGACCACCAAGTCAAGCAGAGGCAGATTTATTACATTCTCATGAGAATGGGTGACCCCATGACCCCATGTCAGGGATGAGGAGCGCAGTAAGGGGCTCATGAGTTGGGTTTTTATGGAAGTTTTGAGAGGGGGGGGTCCCCTTGTGCACAGGGTGAATTCAAAATCTAACATCCAATCCTGTCTCACCCAGAGTGCATGTTCAGCTCGTGATCAGGGTATGAATGCATGCTCAGCTGTGTCTGAGAGCTGGGGGAATTTTGGAGGGGGAAAAGGTCAAACCAAGGGAGGGGGAAAGGGTGAAACCACGGGAGGGGTGAAACCACTCCAAACCACTCCACCCAGGTAAAGAGGGGCAAGGGGGAGAAGGGAGTGATGGTACCAGGATCTGGTACTGGGGGGAGTTAGGACTTAGGAATGCAAAAGGGGAGGTAGTATCTGGGTGGGGTCTGTGCTAGCAAGAGACATCTTCTCCTGCCTGGTCATAGAGTGGGGGGGGGTGAGGGGGAGGAGGTGTGTTGTAGTAACAGCATAACTAACCCATAACAAGGACTGGGGGTTTGAAATGTAGGCAAGGGGGGTGGTAGTACCAGAATACATCAGGTTCAGTAAAGCAAGATACATGATTTCTGCTGTTAGCAATAGAATAAAACATGAACAAAATAATCTGGCTATAACAGGGACTGGGGGCTGGGTACTTTCCAGACTCTATCCTCAGAATCTGAATTGACTCAAGTCCATCTATCCCATACAGTCATGTTGAGAAAGAAGATATAGACCAAAAAACCCAAGAAGAATAAAGAAAAAGTATGCTCCGATCGGCATTCAGACTCCATCAGTTCCTTCTATGGATGGATAGCATTTTATATCCTAAGTCTTTCAGAATGATCTCGGATCACTATGTTGCTGAGAATAGCCAAGTCACTCACAGCTGTTCATTATACAATATTTGTTACTACATCCCAATGTTCTCCTGGTTCTGCTCATTTCACTTTGCATCAGTGCATATAAATCTTTCCAGGTTTTGTTCTGAAAGCATCCTGCTCATCGTTTCTCAGTATTCCATGTAAACAAAGGACTTTAGATTGGATTCTGGAAATAACAGGGAGCCACCGGAATTTACTGAGTAGAGGCGGGGGATACTTCAGGAAAATCATTTTGGCAGCTGAGTGAAGGATGGAGTGGGTTGGGGGAAATTTTGAGGCAGGTAAACCAAAAGGAAGGTTATTGCAATAATTGAAGTGAAAGGTGATAAGAGCCTGAATTGGGGTGGTGGCTGTGTCAGAAGAAAGAATGGGATGTTTATGAGAGATGTCATGAAGGTAGAAAAGACAGGACTAGGTGATGGATTACCTATGAATGAGAAGTCAAAAGATGACATTGAGGATGTGAAACAGCAAATCTCATTTAGGGTAGGTAGAGGACCCAGACATTATAGAAAAAAATGTGTATGTATATGTATATATGTATATCGAGTAGAAAGTAGGTGGCACAGTGGATAAAGTGTAGGACCTACAGTCAGGAAGACTTGAATTCAAATCCTGCCTCAGAAACTTGCTAGCTGTGTGACTCTGGGCAAGCCACTTAATCTCAATTTCTTCCTCTAAAATGGGAGTGATAATGGGATTTATCTCATAAGGTTATTGTGAGGAGTAAATAAAATAGTGTATGTAAAACACTTCGCGACCTTAAATTGCTATATAGGGGACAGCTAGGTGGTGCAGTGGATGAAGTACCAGTCCTGGATTCAGGAGGACCTGAGTTCAAATCCGGCCTCAGATGCTTGACGCTTATTAGTTGTGTGACCATGGGCAAGTCACTTAACCCTCACTGCCCCCCCCCAAATTGCTATATAAATGCTTGTCATCATCGCCCTCATCCTCATCACCCCCATTCTGGGGGCTGTTATCTACAAGATCCTTAGGCGGGTCCCTTGCCTTCTTCAATAAGGTGATTCATTCCAGCCCATCTCTTCCCTGCACTAGGGAATTTTGATTTACATACTGATTATCTTCAAGTACCCTAACTTCCCATTTCCTCAGTCTATTCCCACTCCCCTCACCCACGCACAGAGATGGCTACACCCTTGACCTTGCCATCATTGAAGAGTCCATGCTCATGAACTCTGAAATTCCTTTCTCTGATCATAGTTTCTTACTTTTTTTTTTTTGGCGTTACAACCCCTAACCTTGTTCTTCATCCTCACTGGGACTTATAGTCTCTCTGTCCCTTGTTTTTTCCCCAGACTATTGCCCTGCAATCAAATACCCTTTCCTCCCTAACCTATCTTTGTCCCTTGGTGAACCAACTCAATGACAGTTTTCTCCAGCTTGAATTGCCTTTCCCCTTCCTCCTATCACCAGTCATGTCTTTCTAAGTCTTATCCCTTGACAAGATATTAGGAGAACCCCTGTTTTCCAGAGCTAAGGCCCAGCAAGCAAGCTGTGCTCTGAGCTTGGCAAAATAATAATCCTTTGCGCTGCTCACCCTCTGGCAAAATCACCTAATGATTGTATTGCTTTCATTCTCTGAGCTTGTACAAGCACCGGACAAGCTCCAACAAGTCCCTATATTCCAGTCATGAAGACCTGCTATGAATCAAACTTGTCACGTTGTTGCGGTTACCCCTCATTGTCAGGGCTGCAGCTCACTGCGTGCCCATGGGTATAAGTACTGAGATCTCCCACACTGCCTTGGGCGGCCCCACAAGGGAAGGGGCTGTGACGCATACCTATAGCTTGCTTGCAAGCCATGTCCCTCACTTTAAACTTAAACTCCTATTTGATTCCTGACTCTCCTGCCTCTCACCTGCTCTGTTTGACTCTGGCCATCTACAGGTTCGAGGCTGGTTCTGTCTGGCTGACACCCTGTGGCACTGACACCATCTGCCTCCTTTGCTTCTACCACATGCTGCTGAATATGGCATGGAAAAATCATAACGCCGTACAGGTGGGGTCCATTACGGATTCAGATTCACACTAACCAAGCTCAATGGGGCCTCCCTACAATATGGCAGCCCCCCCCCCAATTCCTTTCCTGTCCTGGTCTCTGTAGCAGCTCTTCCATACTTTCTCTTCTCTCCTCAAGCCTCTCATGCCATCCCTTTCCCTTCTTGCCTGAGGACCGTGACTCATATTTCACTGAAAAAATGGGGGCCATTCCCTGAGATTCCCCTTTCTTCTCTTTGACTCCCCTCACATATCCTCTGACATGAATCCCCTCCCCCTAATGATGAGTGGCCCTTCTGCTTGACACAGCCAATTCCTCGAAGTACCCTCGATCCCCATGCCCTAACGTTCTCCCTAGCACATCACCCTCATTGTCATCCCCACTTTTAGAGGCTTGTCTCCAGAAAGGCACGGTGGTCCCTCAAAGGACAGCTCTGTCATACTTTATATGTACACAGAGACCTGACTCCTGATTGGCTGAGAGACTTTTGGGAGAGAGAAGTGACGGGAGACAAGGTCTGTACTGAGAATGGCTAATTGGAGAGGTGTGTGAGGGAAAGCTAGCACTCTGATGCATCCATCGACTCCCAGGGCCTGCAACCCAAGGATTGATGAGTCGACTCAGAAGGTGACATTATTTTCTCCCTGGCTGAGATGAGATTTCATCTCCCTACTAGACGACAGAGCCCTGTGACAATAGCTTCCACAGAGACTCACCACAGAGGCCAGTAAAATTTCCCCTTCCTAGACTCAGGGATTCTCAGACCTATTTCAGGCCAGGGAAGCATCTGCTCTAATGAAGACAAGGAAACCAGCTAGTCACGTGCTCAGGCATTAAGCCATCCCTTTAGAGCAAGCTTCTTTCCTGACTTTGGTATCCTGCTTGTGATGCTACTTGTCTCGATGCTGTTAACCTGTAAATTAAGGAAACAATCAACACAGGAGAAAATAAGGTCTTTAATTGGGGCAGAGGAACTACAGCTCGTGGTACTGCAAAGCAAGAAGCTAGAAATACCCAAAGATGGGAACCAAGGACAGGGTTTTTATGGGGTAACAGAACAAAAGGGAACCAAAAGACTGCTCCAGAGTCACGTACAGAAACTACTAACTACTTAATGTAAATGAACCTTTGACAAAAAAGTAGAGAACTGCTCCTGAGTTAAGTATAGACACTACTTAACTCTAAATAGAAACTACTTAATGGAGGTGGATCCTTTTACATAATAACATAAAATCTGGTCCGGGGATCATTTTACTTGGGGGAAGGTCCATAAGTCTATCAAGAGTCTGGAAGTGACAAAAGACAGGTCAGCCCCAGGCAATTCACCTGCCTGGGAAGAGAGAGTAGGTGGGAATCAGTTCTTAGTAAATTTGTAGTTATCAATGAAGACTTAGGAAGTCTGTAAAATACATTACAAGGATACCTGGAGCACACATAAGACAGTAAAGCTGGCAGTCAGGGAGGATGGTGGAAACAACAGGCTAGGTCTGCTGGGGCATGGTTAGAATTGAGTACACCCTGCTGGGGCCCTGCAGGGTGAGGGCACCCTAACCAGTCAGGCAAGTCTGGGGGGGGGGGTTTCAAAGGTTCTTGTCTGGGTCTAGTAGAACCAGGACTTAGGGGAAGGGAACAAAGTGGCCTGGGGACTGCTGCTGACTCATGCTAGGAGGGGGAGGGAAGACTCCTGGGGAAGTGGCAGCTCATTGATATTTAAACTCCTCGACTTGGGAGAGGGGCTGTGGGCCATCACTGCTGATCTTACTCAGACAGGGCATCATTTATGGGGATTGGAGGCTACTGGGGTCATTACACTTGATGACTTCATCAATCTCATTGGTGTATTTGCTTCTCTCTACAGATGGTTCCCAGGTGGATCTAGCCCCAGTCTCTCTTCTGGAACATAAACTGTAAATTGAACCAGATTTCCTATGGGCATCCCAAATTCAATATGGCAGGAAGACCTGAGTTCAGATTCTGCCTCTGGTGTTTACTAGTTTAGGGTCTTAGGCAAACTGCTTATGTTCTCTCATTTGTAAAATAAGGAATTCGGATCCTGTTAAGGGGCAAATCAAAGAACCTTCTCCTTGAGAAATTAAACCCGGCCTGCTATGTGGCGCAGTAGATAGAGCACCGGCCCTGGAGTCGGGAGGACCTGAGTTCAAATCCGGCCTCAGACACTTAACATTTACTAGCTGTGTGACCCTGGGCAAGTCACTTAACCCCAATTGCCTTACTTAAAAAAAAAAAGAGAGAGAAATTAAACCAAAGGATAGATACACCTAAAGAGATAAGCAGTACTGGATGGGGACTGGATGGGGATTGAGCCAGCTCCAGGACCACTACCCTTCATTCCAGTCTCCCCCACCCCTCAGGGAGATAAGATTAGGTGTGGCTGCTGTCTTTGTGGCATGAGGACAGAGATGGCTTGAGAGATTCGGGGGCTGCCCCTCACCCAACTTCCTCCAGACACCACCAGTGGGGGATGGTCCTCCCCCAATAAAGGAACTTTCCACAGTCAGATGATCACCCCATCTGACCACCACCATCAGTTTTCTATAAAAGTATCTGCCTGTCTCCTGCTCAAGGAGATAGGTATCTCAGAGAGCCTCGCCTCTGTGCCATGCCTTCTTCCCAGGAGAAGTCCAAAGATTTCTCTCTTGCTTTCCTTTCCCTAGCCCCTAAATAAACTATTATTTTATTCTAATTGGATTTGTGTGCAAGAGGGTATAATTCTTTAAAGAGGGATTCCTAAGAACCCCTATCTCAAACCCCCACCCAATTTCTCCATAACAGATCCCATGCTATATGAGTTTCTTTCAATGGTTTTAAGATCTCATATCCAAAACAGAACTCATTACCTTTCCTCTAAATCCACCAGCCTTCCCCAGACTAGGCCCATGACACTCAGCACCCCAGTTCATCTCACCTCAGCTCTTTTGCCCACTCCATGTGTCCCATTCATTGTCAAACATTTCCATTCCTGTAAGGTCTCCCAAAGCAATACAAGGATCTTTGAATTGGCTGTTGTTCTCATTCCTAGAATGCTCTCTCTCCTCAACCCCTCTTAGAACCTTTGGCTCTCTTTAAGGCCCAACTCGAGATCCCTCACCTATGGGAGGCCCCTCCTCCTCCCCACTGCTGTGGCTTTCTCCAGTAAGGTTACCGGCCATATACTCTCTATGGATCTTATATTTATTAGCACATAAGGCCCTTGAAGACAGGGACCACTCCGCATTTTCTTTTTTGTTCCTTTTTATCCTGAGTGTTTAACACACTTGCTTAATACACAGTCAAAGCTGAAGGATTGCTTGGCGATTGGTTGAGTGGCATGATCCCTGTGAGGAGAGTGTGGGAGCAATATGACTCACTTATCCTCTTAATCCTGGCTCACCTAGGATGCTAAAGGGTCACTCTCAGTGGGGATCTCCTTTAAGTACTGTGCCTGGCTGTCTGCTATTTTAAATTCAGTCACTTCCCTGGAAAACCCTTTTAACCACGATGCAATCGATACTCCAGCTCATTGCCTTCACTTTGAATTTAGCTGTGACCGACTTCCAGTGTCCTAATTCCAGGATTTTAGCCTGCCTCCCCCCCCAACTCCCCTCCCCCAAGTTGTTCTAATGCTCACTTGACACAAGTGGAGCTGATTACCACCGGGGCTCAGTCAAGATGTATTTGCATCAATTTCCATTCAGTAAACACTTAATTGAGCATCTACATCATGCTAGGGCCCATGCTTGTTTGAGGCCCCATAGAGGAAACTAAAGTAAAGGAGACTATTTCTCATCATACATTATCCATATGTTCATGAGACTTAAGGCTCCGATCCCAGGTCTGTTTGTCACTAACAAGCTACATGATCTTGGGCAAGTCACAACCCCTCTGGGCTTTGGTTTTTTCATTTGCAAAATACAAAGGTGAATCAGATGACTTTTGAGGTCTCTTGTAATTATAAATCTATGATTCCATGGGCAAGGCCCTGAGAGAAATAAAAATAGTTCCTGCCTTTAGGGAGTTTATAATCTAGTAAGAGAAATGAATATCTTAATACTAGTACTTTTATCAAATGAACATAATCGTTATTAAAATGCTTAATAATGATGATATGATGATACACATGTAACACAGGTACAAAGTGCTATCAGAGTTCTGAGGAGGGGGAATAACTTCAGTAAACTGTACCTTAAAGCCCCTTTGCCATGGGACTTTTCCTCATTGATGGAGATTGATTTTTCAATGCTCCCTGAGAGCTTGAGGAAAGAGAGATCCTGTCTTCTGGCTTCCAGCTTGGAGATAGAAGATGTGAGGTTCCAGGTTCCGCTAAGGTCCCTGAAGGCAAAGAAAAACTTGGAAGAAGCCATTGTACAGAGGGGCTGGCACCTTAATCATGTCCCTATACCTGGCTTACTGTTCTAGAGGCTTCAGGACCCTGCCCCCGCCATACACACACACAAAATCTGAGACATTCTTGGTTGAACTGAGACGTCTTGCTCCCCTTGTCCGTCTGACATAGATTCTCATCTGGGCCTTTTCCAATTTCTATTTTGCTCTGTTTTGGTGAATGGATTTTTCAATTGGCTGTGTATGTCCCCTGTGAAGCTGGCATTTAGACCAAAGGGAGTCAAACCTTGGGTATATAGCTTAGGGTTCTCCGTTCCCTCTTAAGGGACAGTAATCAGGAGGGTAGCTTGAATTTTCTAAACCCTATTTCTCTAATTAATGATTTTTAAAGGAGCAGGTGGACACAATTCTATCTTGGTACCTCCTCTCTTGGGAGAGCAGAGTGGTGGCCTCTGGCTCCGGTCTCCTGCTCTCTTCCTGGCAGGAATCAAAGTCTCCCTTGGAGAAGGATGAGGAGTAGACACTCTAGAGATTTCTGGTCATGCTTTCTGCAAGGCAGACTGACACAGACCCATATAGATACACAAAACCCACATGGTAAAACAACATACTGTGTACCACACATTCACACTTCCAAAGGAGGTGAAGAAATTTCATTTTGTACTCATTATTTTTCTTTTTTTCTTTCTTTTTTTTTTGGCAGGGCAATGAGGGTTAAGTGACTTGCCCAGGGTCACACAGCTAGTAAGTGTCAAGTGTCTGAGGTCGGATTTGAACTCAGGTCCTCCTGAATCCAGGGCTGGTGCTTTATCCACTGTGCCACCTAGCTGTTCCTTGTTATTTTTCTATATATTTTCCCATTCCTACTAGGCTCTAAAGGAGCAGGATAGCCTAGTGTGCTTGGGAACTGGCTCAGGATGACTTGTGGTCTGACTCATAGAAATTGCGTGACTGAGTGAATGACTTAATCCAGTGTACCAGGCGACTAAGTCTATACATTACAGATGAGTTGCGATCTATATTTATGGAGGAAGTTTCCACACAAAGTGCTCCCTACAGTGATGTCATAGATTGTGGCCAAAAAAGCAACCCCCCAAACCAAAACCAACACAAAATAACTAGACCCTGAGCTCTACAGGGCAAGAATGGTCTCATTTATCATTATAACCCTAAATGCCTGGTGCGTATGATTTCCGTTAAAAGTTCTTAATGCTTGGTGAATGAATGAAAGGAAAGCTTTCTCTGCACCGAAGAAGTAAAGGATGTCAGCATCACAACCACCAGGACACTAATGGGCATCCTAAGACATAGCTCTGTACTCTCAAGGGGCTTCCTTGGGGGACAGAGAGTTATGGTCAAGGGCTGAGGTTCCCCCCAAACTCAGGCTGTTTTAACTCATGGCAGGTCCACAGTTGGGAGATGACGGCTTAGCTATATGCCAAAGGTTATCTTAGCCTTTTGTTCTGTCTAATGTACCCCATGGCAGCCTGGTGAATCCCAGGGACCTCTTCTTGGAATTTTATTTTTTTGGGGGGGCTATTGGGGTTGTGACTTACCCAAGGTCACACAGCTAGTTGTGTCAAGTGTCTGAGGTTGGATTTGAACTCAGGTCTTCCTGAATCCAGGACCGGTGCTCTATCCACTGCGCCACCTGGCTGCCCCCTTGGAATGTTTTTAAATGTATAAAATAAATAGGATTACAAAGGAAACCAATTATACTGAATATTTATCAGAATATTTTTTAAAACCTCAAACGGGGGCGGCTAGATGGCGCAGTGGATAAAGCACCGGCCCTTGATTCAGGAGTACCTGAGTTCAAATCTGGCCTCAGACACTTGACACTTACTAGCTGTGTGACCCTGGGCAAGTCACTTAACCTCCATTGCCCCGCAAAACAAAAACAAACAAACAAAAAACAAACCTCAAACAAACAAGTTCATAAACGCCAGGCAAAAGACTTGTGCCTTATAATACCCGCACTCATGTGTGGCCTCTTTCTGGGGAAGGAGTTTATTCTACTTTTATCACCCCAACCTTCTCCCTCCAAACTTTTCCAGCATCCCTTTGCATGTTGTATCCTTCCATTAGAATGTAAGCTCATTGAGGGCAGGGACTGTCTTGTTTGTATTTGGTATCTCCAGCACTTGGCACATTGCCTGGCACATAGTAAGGACTTAATAAACACTCTACCTACCAAACTCAGGGAATAACTTAGAGTCAGAAATAAAGGGCCTTGTCTGGAGGGGGAACATGAAGATGAATGATAAAAGTCCCCTGTTCAACGATATAACTTTAATGCTATACTCATAGTTCCTTGGGCTCCCTTCTCTCCATTTAAAAATGGGAGATGAAGAGAATTATCCTAGAACCACTGACTTTTAGAGCCTGGAGAGACCTGGGAGTTCCTTCTATAGACTATGGCAAGGAAGGCCCAGAGACGCGAGATCTCTTGAGGAGAGCGCACGCCTGTGTCTCCTGTGAGGACTGTGTTCTGTGCTTGGTAGCCAGCCTTACAAGAATGCAGTGAGGCCCTTTCAGGAGACCCACCTTTGAGAAAGATCTGTGTTCCTCCAGTAAATAACCAGCTGTGAATTTAAAAAACTGTTACTCAGCACTTAGCTCATAGGGGGCTGAGGTTCAGATGAGATCATGTGTATGAAAATGCGTTTGAATATAAACCACATAAGAAACTGTGTTTTTAGGGTATCCAGGAAAACCTTCAAGGGCCTAGAGAAAGAAGGTCTACAGCATGGTGGGTAGGCGCAGGGCAGGAACTCTGTGGAGGATCGAGGGAAGGATATAGGCAAGGGTCACAGGTCACGAGCTGATTCTGAGCTACAGTGGTAGGATCTATCAGTCTACAGACAAGTGTGACTAAATGGGAGTTTTTAACCTATTTTGTGGACTGGAAGGACACCCTTTGGCAGTCTGGTGAAATCTATGGGCCTCCTCTCAGAATGATGTTGCTGAATGCATAAAGTAAAACACAGGATTCAAAAGGAAAACAGGGGCAGCTAGGTGGTACAGTGGATAAAGCACCAGCCTTGGATTCAGGAGGACCTGAGTTCAAATTCAGCCTCAGACACTTGAAACTAGCTGTGTGACCCTGGGCAAGTCACTTAACCCTCATTGCCTTGCAAAAAAAGAAAAGAAACTAAATATATTGATAGTTATTATTTTTGTTTGTTTGTTTTTGGCAGGGCAATGAGGATTAAGTGACTTGCCCAAGGTCACTATTGATAGTTATTAAAAGTTTTTTTTCCCCCTGGGCAATGAGGGATAAGTGACTTGCCCAGGGTCACACAGCTAGTGTTAAGTGTCTGAGGCCGGATATGAACTCAGGTCCTCCTGAATCCAAGGCTGGTGCTTTATCCACTGTGCCACCTAGCTGCCTCCTAAAAGTTTTTAAAAAGACAAATTTACATAGCCATTTCAGAATCTGTGCTGTAGCATGCAACATGAATGGCCCAAGCAAGCTCTGGAGACTTCTTACTCACCTGGCTTGTTAGTCCTGTCTGGCTGGCATGGGTGAAGCTCAGGTCTGACTCTCCCTCTGGAGAGCTCCCTTTACAAACAGAGGATCCCAAGTCATCAGGCTACGGAGACATTTTATTATCGTGGGAGGCAAAGAAAGTGCTCCATCAGGGCCCATAGGAAACCAAGAGGGTCCTTCCCTCCCTCAGGGGCACCCCTTTCATCTTCCTGAGCCCCGTTGAGTCCTCCTGCCTTTGCTGCAATACCTGCGATGGGGCCTCAGTGTGGACACAGTGAAGGGTTTACTGTTGCCCATCATGACTCTATATCTTCAGGCTGTTTTTTCTTTGTAGCTATTCCATAAAGGCTTCCTCTCTCCTGTCCCATCCTGTTCCAGTAGCTGTGTAGAAGCCTCTTATCAGCCCCCATCACTTCTGCCTTCTTATCCCCACTGTCCCTCCAGGGAGCGGAGTCCAGCTATAGCCCACTGCCTGCCTTCAGCTGACTGAAACCCTCTGTTAACTTACACTGAGGCCCCACAGTCCAAACCTCCACACAAAGACCCCCTTCGGACAGCTCTGAGAACACCTTGGAGCAAATGGATGTGTTTTGCACACGGTTATCTCCACCATATTCACCTCCTTCCCCCACCTGGACCTCTTCCTCGTCAGCCAGGCTTCTAAATGCCAATTCTGATTGAGGGCAGGATAAGTCACCAGGAGCTACTTTTCGGATCTCCAAAAGGGAGGGAGTGAAGATTGAAGCTGGCAGCTTCTGCAGCTGTGACTAAAGAGAGGGGCAGCTCTGTTCTATATGGGAGTTAGATTAATTTGATATCAATTCTGTCACAGCTTTATTTTACTGAATGAAGCAGGCACAAGACTGGAACAGCGGTGTGTGAACGGGAAATTGTTATAGATAAAAGTTGAAAATAACAGAACAGCTAGGTGGCAGCTAGGTGGCGCAGTGGATAAAGCACCGGCCTTGGATTCAGGAAGACATGAGTTCAAATCCAGCCTCAGACACTTGACACTTAACTAGCTGTGTGACCCTCAGCAAGTCACTTAACCCTCATTGCCCTGCAAAAACCAAAACCAAAACTAGAAAATAACAGAACAGAGAAGGCTGCCACCAGGCACAAAGGACATTCTACAGGCGTGGCCCTGGGTGCTGGGGAAGCAGAGGCTACATGTGCCCGGGCAGAGCAACTCTTAGAAGATAACTGAGAAGGCACAGGTCCTGCTCAGTGTCTTCTGCAAGCTCCCTACTTCTGAGAGACAGTCCTTGGACATAGCGATGCTTCTGTTTGTGACCCTTCTTTGAGTGCTCTCCAACAGCCGTGCCTATGAGCAGACGGGCAGCATGGCATTGTGGGTCAAGATGACCTCGAAGGCTGGGAGACCTTGGCTCAGGCTGCACCTGACACTGGTTCTGTTCTCAGCCACTTTCTGACCCTAACGGACTGAAGAGAAGGTCAGAAGAGCATCGGCAGAGTCTTGTGAAATTACTGGTCCAGTCCCTAGCCGTGAGCGTTTTCACAGTGACTGCCCCACCAGACTTCTGTGACTTGGTAGGCTTTCACCTAACTGTCCCCTCTTCTGACCTCACGGTGTCCATCTGGTAAACATGGCTTCCTTGGCAGCCACTGACAATTGTACAAATGTTCAATAAATGCCAAGAACTCTGTGTTACTACTACCACACACATAAAAACCTCAGGAAAAAAAAGTATCTGGGGCACAAATGCTTTCACAGGTCATCTTTTGTCTCAATTCTTACCTAGCCTATGGTCACTGAATTGGCGTTGCCTCAGACGAAATGAGACCTGGGAAAGGCCTTAATTTAGAAAGGTACATCCTGGGCCACTGCCAGTAGTCTTGACCTTGCCACTGGACTGGGATGACTGGAGGAATGAGGCTGAAAACTTTGGGCAGCTCTGCCTCGCTGAAATCCAATTCATTCTTTGAGAACGAAAGATGAACAAGAACTGTGGCTTATTATGGTGTATTTATGACTCGGGGAAATCCCTGTATCTCCCTGGGGTTTGGCTGCCTCGTCTGGACCTGGGAGGAGGGGGCAGTGGAGGGACATCTACACCGACTCCTCCCTGACCCCTTCTTTTGGCTTTTAACTTAGAGCCTCAGCGTTCCTTTGCATCGTTTCTCTCTGCTCATGTGACACCAAGAGTCTAGCTATCAAGCATCAGAGAAGTTCAAGAATGACTCTGAAGGCAAACTATTCACTTACGTCCTGGCCTGAAAGGTCATCAGGGACAGTGCCCTCCTCTGCACTTCTGGTTTTCTTCATTTCTAAAATTGTGAGGCTGGATTAGATAACCAATTTAGAGATGAAGAAAACCAGACCTCGGGAAGTAAAGGGATTGGTTCAAGGTCACACAGTTCTTTGGTCTTTTCTTTTTACTACATGTCATGCTGTCTCATAGTTTTTTATGAGGAACTGATTTATAATTGTTTTAAACTTTATTGTCAACCAATAAATACAGAGGACAGAAACTCACTGTCCCCTGATGTGCTGGACAATATAGCAATGAGACTTTTCAGGCTAGGAGATAAGCCTCGGAGCTTCTGAAACCACAGGATATGAATAGTATGTCTTCAGAGTCATTCTGGGACTTCTATGGCACTTGTTAGCTAAATTCTTGGTGTCTTATTAGGGAATCTGATACATGGTAATCCATGAAATGTTCCAGGAGAGATGAAACTCAAGAAAGCCTGAACAAATAGAGCTAAATGATGACATTGCTGGATGGACTTTTAAAGAGATGTTTAATCACAGCATATGATTTTAGATAATTGTGAAAGGCATATTAAATAAAACAGCAAATCTGGAAGGAAAATAATTTCACTGATCAGGTTTTAAACATACACTTTTATTTTTTATAATAAAAATAAAATATTTTATACTGATAGAAATAGTATGCACTACTGGTGGAAAAAAATGCAAAGTGTTTCACGAGAGAGGGCAAAGAAATACATAACTATCTGACTGACGGGACTTAAATCCCTGAAAACGGCCAGAGCTTTATTACAGAATTAGTGATTTAAGAAAATACTGATACAGGTAATAACAAGCTAACAATTACACAAATGATGGCTCTGCAATGCGTACATCAAACAAGGAAGCTCTATACTCATGTCAATTATTCTGATGAACTGCCTCCAATGTCAATATTTAACAGCTCTTTGATTTTATCATACAAGACCAGCACTAAGGCGCCACCTGTGCCTCTCAGGACATTGGAGAAGGCTCCTCGGAAGAAAGCCGTTGCGCCTTCTTGATGGTAAATCTTCAGGAAGCAGTCAATGGTCCCCTGGTACTGGCGCTCAGCCTCACCACTCTGCAGCAAAATAAACACCAATCAACACTTTCTTTATAAAAGTGAAAACCTTTTGTCTCAAGATGTTATTTTTGAAATGTTATTGCTTCATTTAAGGAAACTATGAATATTGAGCTTTTACAAGTTATCTTCAAGTACAGAAAGACCTTCAAACATAGCCAGTTCATTCACACATTGCTGATTACTGGATAATGATCATGGTGAAGTTTTGTATAAATTTATTGCCAGGATTTCAAAATACCCCAAAAGGAAGTAGGAGCAGCTAGGTGTCACAGTGGAGAGAAGGCTGGGCCTGGAATCGGGAAAACTCATCTTCCTGAGTTTCAAATCTGGCCTCAGACACCTACTAGCTTTGTGACTCTGGGCAAGTCACTTCATCCTGCTGGTGTCGGTTTCCTCATTTATCAAATGAGCTGGAGAAGAAAATGGCAAACCATGCCAGTATCTGCCAAGAAAACCCCAAATGGGGTCTTGGAGAGTCAGGGCGAACTAAACAACAAGGATTTGCCAGGTGCTTTGGAAAAGTATAAGCAAGACCCACCCCACCCCACTCCCACCCCCGCTTCTGCATCTTTTGGTACCATCATTTCCCTAGTCACGTAGACTTAGAACTTAGACTTTTCCCCTCCCCCCTCTCAACCTCTTGCCTTCCTCTGTATCTTTCTCATTTCCCCACTGGCTTCCCTCTGGGTCAGGCTCACTCCTCTGCTAAGGGGTCTCCCTGTCTCTTCCTCTCACCTCCTCTCCAATGTTATCTTCCCTAATGCACCATCTGATCACGTTGTTCCTTTGTTGAAAAGCCTTAGATGGCTCCCACTGTTTACTGAATATACATTCAAGGTCCTCTAACACCTGGGTCCGACTTCCCTTCCTAGACTTTTCCATCCTCGCCTCTTCCACCCCTTTCACTCTGTGCTTCGGTCCGGGGCGTCTCCTGTTTCCAGAATGAATTACCCATGAACACAGCCCCCTCTTCCTTCAAGGTTCAGGAAGCCTGTCCCGATCCCCGCAGCTGAACCCAACTGGCCCTTCCTAGCATCTCTCCTTTCAGTCAGCTTCAACAGCTCTCCCCCATAACCAAACTCTCGACAGTGCAGAGTCTGGAAGGCTGAAATGTCAATCTGTGAACACAGACAGTTCTTGCTTTACTTAAGTGGACTGGACTGTCCACAGACCTCTCCATACAGTGATCCTTACTTGTGAGTAATGCAGGCATGGGGAAGAAAGGGAGGCAGGCAGGGGGCTGCGCACGGTTCAAGGACACACGGGGGCCAGGGTCAGGGAAGTGAGAGCAGGAGCAGGCACATGCAGGGCCTGGGTGAACCACGTGAAGGCCCGGCTGGAACGAGGGGAAGAGTGTGCAGTACACACAGATACCGGATGTGCAGGGGGGTGGGGTGGAGCAAAGTTCTCTCCTCCCTTTGGGATCTCAAGCCAGGGAAGGAATGAGGGGAAGCCGCAGAGCACAGAGTGCAGGTGCAGGAGTGGAGAGAGAGCGAGGATGCACAATGATGTTAGCACACGTGTTTCTTGGAATATAGATTTCCTTCAAAATTCTTTCCAGAAAGCTGAATTTGCAAAATGCCAATTTCCATAAAGCCTGGAATGTAAATCCAAATGTCAACCTGGCACTGGCTGGGCTGCCTCCTGACCCTCAGTTTCCTCATCTGTAAAATCACAATCGTCATGCCATCTGAGCTATCTCACAGGATTATTAGGCTCAAACAAGATCATGTATACAAAGCTCTCTGCAAACCTCAAGTGCTGCGTAAACGTCAATTATTATATTGTTGACTTGAATAGAAAAATGCAAAGAATAGTCGCTTTGGAGTCAGAACTGGGTTCAAACCTCAGACCTGCTACTTACTGACTTTGGCCTAGGCCCCGGGGCCTCTAAGGCCTCTTCCAGCTCTAAGTCTGCACTCTCGCCATTTACTGTCACTTCTTAGATGGAAAGCTCCTTGTGGGCAGGGATCTTCGCTGCCCTTTTGGGAGAATCCCTCCCCACAGGCCAATGACCAGAGACTTTCCTACTGGGGCCCTCTCCCGGAAAGGCCCTTCTCTGTGTCTCCAGGTCAGCTCCTGACGTCCCTCTGCCTTCTTCCCCTCCGTGGGGTCCGGGAGCAGGTGCTACTGAGCCTTTTGTGCTCCCAGCACTGCCCTCTCTCTGCCCCGTCGCCACCATCGTTCCAGGCCCTCGTCACCGCACGTGCCCGCTTCGGGCTGCTCAGCTGGTCTCTCTACCTGAACCCCAAGGCAAAGGGGATGTTTGTGTTTTGGCCACTCTGCGACCAGGGGACTGCGTTTTCATGCAAAGCATGACTCCGTGCCTTCTCTTACGGGACGTCTGTTCATCTTCACACCAATGCTCCTAGAAATCCGGCTGAGGTCTTGCTCATTTTTTAATACATCACAGACACTGATGCGGGATGCCAGCATGTCCAGCCCATGATCATTTACAATTATACATGTCCTAAATGCCATCTTGAAAGTCACCGCTGAGAATATGAACACACTATGGCCCACTGATGGTCACCATGTGTCACCATTTGGGTAATTTGTAATTTTGCTTCTTCCAAATATGGTACCCTGGTTTTAGCATCAAAGTACCTGGATTCAGGCCCCATTATTCTGTAACCATGGGAGAATCACTTAGCCTAAGTCTCAGTTTTCTTATCAGTAAAGTGAAGAAAATAATGCTTGCATCACCTACATCAGAAGGTTGTTTGAGTCAAGTACCTTATGAATCTTAAAATAATATATAAATGTGAATGAACAGTATTTTTACAAGATCAGAGACTCTGTTCTTTGGTCTTAGAACAACCCTTTCCTGCTCTGAATCCAACCTCTTTCCATTAACTGTTAGATGGATTATAAATGTTTTGTTTTGTTTCTGTTTTGGACCTAAACTACCAGATTGGCCTGAGTCAAGTCTATCTGATTACTTTAGGGCATATAACTTTAAGAACATCTTGTCTATTCAATGTCATACCAATCAAATTATCAAAAATTATTTTTTAGATATAGGAAAAATAATAATAAAATTCATCTGAGGGCGGCTAGGTGGCGCAGTGGATAGAGCACTGGCCCTGGAGTCAGGAGTACCTGAGTTCAAATCCAGCCTCAGACACATAACACTTACTGGCTGTGTGACCCTGGGCAAGTCACTTAACCCCAATTGCCTCACTCAAAAAAAAAATTCATCTGGAAGAACAAAAGCTCAATGATATCAAGGGAATCAATGAAAAAATATCAAAGAAAGTGGTTTGGAGTTCAAGGCTTCTTAAAACCTTTTCTGTTCTCAACCCTTTTTTGCCACATGTATATAAAGTAGATACATAACTTTTTATTGTTGCCAAATTTTTCATAAGCCCCACATTCAGTTATTCAGACCCACAGTTTAAGAAGCTTTGGACTAGCCATACCAGATCTCAAACTGCATTATAAAGTGGTAATTAAAATAATCTGGTACTGGCTAAGAAACAGAGTGATGGATCAGTGGATCAGTATGAATTATACTATAATAAATGACTATAGAAATCTAGTATATGATAAACCCAAAGATCCAAGCTTTTGGAACAAAAACTCATCATCTGACAAAAACTGGTGGAAAAAATGGAAACCAGTATGCCAACAACTAGGTATAGACCAACATCTCACACTGTATATCATGATACAGTCAAAATGGGTACATGATTTATTTACACAAAAAGGGTGATAAAGCAAATTAGGAGAGCATGGAATCTGTCAAATCTATGGATAAGGGAAGAATTTAGGAGCAAAGAAAATAGAGAAAGCATTATAAAATATAAAACATAATTTTGATTATATAGAATTAAAAAGTGTTTGTACAATCAAAAGCAATGGAACCAAAAGTATAAGGAAAACTAGGAAGGAAAAAGTATCAACTGATAAAGTCCTCATTTCTCAAATATATAGAGAACTGAGTCAAATTTATAAAAATACAAGTCATTCCCCAAGGATATGAACAGGCAATTTTCAGACA
This sequence comes from Dromiciops gliroides, assembly GCF_019393635.1. Taxonomy (NCBI): domain Eukaryota; kingdom Metazoa; phylum Chordata; class Mammalia; order Microbiotheria; family Microbiotheriidae; genus Dromiciops; species Dromiciops gliroides. The sequence goes on from NC_057866.1 coordinate 265,037,857, forward strand.
AAAAAATTTAAACCATCTATAATTATATGAAAAAATGCTTTAAATCACTATTGATCAGAGAGATGCAAATTAAAACAACTCTAAGGTACCACCTCACACCTATCAGAGTGGTTAACAGAAAAATGTTGGAGTTGGAGGGGATGTGGGAAAACTGGGACACTAATGCACTGTTGGTGGAGTTGTAAACTGATCCAACCACTCTGGAGAGCAATATGATACTATGCCCAAAGGGCTATCAATCTGTGCATACTCTTTGATACAGCAATACCAATGCTAGCTTTATATCCCAAAGACATTTCCAAAAAGAGAAAAGGACTTATTTATACAAAAATATTTATGGCAGCTCTTTTTGTGGTGGCTAAAAATTGGAAATCAAAGTGATGTCCATCAATTGGGGAATGGCTAAACTAGCTGTGGTAGGTACATGATTGTAATAGAATATTACTATGCTGTAAGAAATGACAAGCAGGATGATTTAGAAAAGCCTGGAAAGACTTGTATGAACTTGTATAGTGAAGTGAGCAGCACCAGAATATTGTACACAGAGACAACAATATTGTTTGATGAAGAACTGTGAATGACTTAACTACTCTCAGCAATACAATGATCCAAGACAATCCCAAACGACTAATAATGAAGCATTCTATCCACCTCCAGAGAAAGAACCGATATTGATTGAATACAGACTGAAGCAGGCTAATTTTCACTTTCGTTCTTTTTTTTTCTAGAGTTTTCTTTTACAAAATGACTAATATGGAAATGTTTTACATAATTGTGCATGTAAAACCTGTAACTGATCGCTTATTGCCTCAGGGAGGAGGGAGGGGAGAATAAAAATGTTTTAAAAAAAAAAAGAACACCTCTCAACTATTTAATCTAATTTCATGACGGCAACAACAAAAATAAAGTCAAATACCTGCATCATCATACGCCTCCTGATTGTGTCAAAGGGATAAGACAGTATTCCAGAGCAGGTAGTCACCACTTGAGCAATTAAAAATGACACAAGGAATGGGGTTTCCTTTGGATTTGCTAATAAACCCTAATGAGGAAAGAAGGTCATATTGAGTGATGGTTTAATTTCTGAAATACCCTAAGTTGCCTATCAAAGGACAAATCTTATAAAATATAAAGGTAAAATGAAGACCTACACACACAAACAGCAGAAAACCGTGAACCTTATAAACCAAGCACAGGGGCTTGGAGGCCAGGGCAATTCAAGCCCACCTCTTGTTACTATGGATTAGGATCACATAAGTAAGAGGTCTACGAGGGCTATGCTCAGCAGTGCCCACCACCACCACCCTTTCTGGAGAGTGGCCCTGAGTTTGCTTGCAGCTTTAATGGCACTTGGAGCCAGAGGGAGCAGAGTGCTCAGTTTTCAGGCAGCTGCTGACATCACTATCATAAAAAGCAAAGGTCCTTAGCTGGCACAAAGGAGGCCAGATCCTGTAACTTTCATTGAATGAAGTGGAAGAGGCTGCTGGGAGCACCACAGGGCCCATTGTGATAAAATGGGACTTGGCAGGCGCCCAGGAGCCCCACCTGAAGATTGGTTTGGAATTGATTGAATTGGATGAGACTGAGAGACTGAGAACCTAGTTAAGGATGATTAAATCAGGACCACACCTGGCTGGCCTTGAGTAGGGTGTGTTCTCAGAGGCTGTGGACTGTGACATCAACAGGAGACCACTCTCAACCAATCAACTTGAAGCAGTGTGTAAGGACCGCCTCTGCTCCGGACCTATAAAAAGCTTCCACACTCAGTTTGAGGGGCAGTTTGTGATTGAAACAGGCTCTGGTGGAGGACTTGAGGAAGAACCCAACCAGGCTGGAACTCTAGGGTAGATAGGCCTTTTCTTAACTTTCTGAACTCCACGTGAATACCTGGTATGCTTTAATAAATGCTTAATACCCAAAGACTGGTGCTAAAGCTTCTAATTTAAGGTGACCACACATTTAGATTTTAAACATCACACCACAGTGAAGGGCCTGGAGTCAGCAGGACCCGAGATCGAATCCTGTCTCTCACACTGACAAGCTGTGGGACCCTGGACAAGTCACTTAACCTCTGTTTGCCTCAGTTTTCTCATCTGTAAAATGGGAACCATGACAGCATTTACCTCCTATGGTTCTTGTGAGGATAATTTAAAGTAATATTTGTAAAGTGCTTTGCAAACCTTTTTTGTGTGCACAAATTATTATTAAGAAATAAAACAACTAACAATATTAATAAGTAGGGTTCCCTGTTTAGCCTAAAATATTAGGTTCAAGCCACATAAAAGACAAACTACTTAATTTTAACTATGTCAAAAGAGGATACCATGGACAAATTAAACACAGAGGTAATAGGGAAAAAACCAAAACAACTTCACTGCAAGTAGCTCCCTCTACATGTGATCTGTCCTGCTAAGTACTGACTTGTCTAATAGCCTTTGGATCTGAAGGTAGGAAAGTTTATGACATATTATATTTTACTTTTGGGGGTTTAAAATTTTTTTTTTAAATTTTACTTTTTGTCAACCATTTCCAAATCACATCTCATCTGGTTTGGGCATCATTCAGGAGTTCTGCCACCTCTGATTTAGAGCAACTAGAAAATATGTCAGTGACCCATCCTTAGATTCTTTTTGAGTACATTCTGTTTTGTCTCATTGTGGCTTTTAGACCGATTTATAAACATGAAGTTATTGCAGGAACAGAATGAGAAAATTACCTTAATTGTGTCATAAGATCCAAAGTAAGAGGCTCGATACACAATGATACCCTGCACAGAAACACCAAACCCTTGGTATAAACCAGTGATGCCATCAGACTTTGCTATCTTGACAATGCAGTCCCCTAAACCTTTGAACTGCCGTTCTTCAGGACCTAAAATGAAGCACATTTCCTTTATTAAGCAACACATAATCTATAATGAGAATCAGGCAAATGGCTTTTTAACTTAGTTTAGGACTTAAAATTCACATTTGTAATTTCTGAACTGCAACTTAACAAGCAATCTAGTGAATAAAGAAAATGAACGGATTAACCTAAGATTTCTAACAGTACATTTTAATTACTTGTATCTAAAATGTTAATATGTAATAAAATATAATCTAAATTAAGGTGCTGTAACCTTAGACAGGAGGATCAAAAATTAATCTGTTCTCTAACAAAGTGTTATACAGTACATGGTAGTCACTGAATTGGGAATGGACTATCACAAGTAAAACTAACTTGCAGAAGCAAGACCTTAAAAAAAAAGGGTGATGGTACTCGCTTCTTTAGCACATATACTAAACGATACAGAGAAGATTAGCAGGGCCCCTGTGCAAGGATGACACGCAAATTCGTGAAGCGTTCCATATTTTATATATATATCACACACACACACACAAAGGGTGATATAGTATGCTACATTTTTAACTTCTTACACATTTCAACAGAACTTGCGTAGCTAATTTTTACCTCAGTTCTAATACTTAATAAGAACCTTTACTTCCCAAACAAATATTTACAGCAAAAGTTGGTATAAAATAGTTAGTCATCAATACAAATATCACATTATAGTACAAAGGGGAATATAATTTACAAACTTTTTTTTACTAAACAAAGAACATATTAAAATAAGTCAACTCTCTTTAATGTTTATATTTTAAAGAATTCCTTAACAGAATTTATCCACATAACATTTTAATTCAAAAAATTTAAATTATTGCGTATTTTGGTCTTGACATTTACCAAACTCATCAATATATTCATATAATATTTGCAAGTCAAAATATATGGATCCAAAGGTGAAGGATTTATTGCTTAATATACTGGAAATTCAGAATACTTTTAAGATGTCTACAAAATAGCTTTACTTTTTTGATGTTGAAAACTGAACACTTTCTCAATACGTATTTTAATTACTAAATATTAGGTTAATTGAAATAGAATTCTAATTATACCCATAATACATTAACTTTTACATTAAATGTATATAAGTATGCATGTACATATGTATGTATGTATATCACATTAAACTCAACTGAATTAATATTTTAAAACTCTCAGACAATGAGATTTGGTTTCCAGTGAAAATTCTATTCCCAAATAAATGGCTTCTTTTTCATATGGCTATTGGCCTCACAAGACAGGATTGGAACATCAAAAGAATGTTAAGCCTTACAAAATAGTACTGTTGGTTGATATGTTTTTGGTTCATACTTAACTTCTTTTTTAGGGTAGAAAGAAAGCCAGCAAGTTCTGTGGTGGTATACTAATAGCTCCTATTAGGAAAATCAGTTAGTTAAAATAAGGGTTGGGAATAGACATGTCAGGTAACATGAAATTCTACCTCTACTGAATTTCCTGTATAAATATAACACACACACACAAGTTCCCAAGCAGGGTGCCATTTTCCAAAATGCCTTACCTTTTCCAATATCAGCCCCTAATCGAGTTCGGGCAAAATCCAGGGGATACACTACACACAGGGATGTTGCCCCAGCGGCTCCACCAGAAGCTAGATTAGCCAAAAACCACCTCCAGAACTGAAAAGTATTAATTATAAAAGTAATTAGGACAAGCAAAGATTAATAAAATAAGAAAGTTTAACCATTTTAATTTTTCACACAAATGATAATTATAAAATATTGACAAAAACAACAACGATACATTTATCGAAAGCTCTAAGGTTCACAAAGTGCTGTACATGTTGTCTCCTTTGGTCTTTATTATATATATATTTTTTGCAGGGCAGTGGGGGTTAAGTGACTTGCCCAAGGTCACACAGCTAGTAAGTGTCAAGTGTCTGAGGCCAGATTTGAACTCAGGAACTCCCGAATCCAGGGCCAGTGCTTATCCACTGCGCCACCTAGCCGCCCCGGTCTTTATTTTTAAAAAAAAATTATTTATATATTTTTTTGGTGAGGCAATTGGGATTAAGTGACTTGCCCAGGGTCACACAGCTAGTAAGTGTTAAGTGTCTGAGGTCACATTTGAACTCAGGTCTTCCTGACTCCAGGGCTGGTGCTCTATCTACTGCACCACCTAGCAGCCCCATCTCCTTTGGTCTTTGCAAAATTCCTGTGACTTATTTACTGAGTAGTAAGGAACTTGGTGTTAGAGCTCAGATTTTCATTCTTTCTAGGTCTATACTTAGGTCGGCATAACCATAATAAAAATTCACACAGTGCTTTTTACCAGTCTGCAAAGCGTTTTTCAAATATTAGCTTCAATTTCACAAAGTTAGTATGTTTGAACCCAGCTGCTCCTGGCTCCAGGGTCCTGTGCTCAATCCACTACACTACCTCAATGCCATACACGTCCTTGCATTTATCAAAACCAAGTTCTGTCTCCAGGAAATATTTTCCACTTACCTATTACTTTAATATTCCCCAATCTGGACACTAGCAGATTTTTTAGTAAAGGCGGCTGCCTGGCCAGAGAGATGGATGTGTGCTAGTAGTGGGGTTAGAAGAGGGCCTCAGCTCACAGGCTGTCTCTGCCTCGGACAAATGACCTAACCAACCTAACGCTATTCGATTCCTTCTGTACAACTGGAAGCTGGACTAGAGAAGGACTCGAAGGTTCCTTTTCTAGTTCTAAATTTACAACATCAATGTTTCAAACCATATAATTTGCCTCACCATCCCAACTTCAATCTACTACTTATGACTTCTACTTTTAACTGGACAGGTCTGAAACATGTTACTATAGCTTCCACTGTAGTCATTCTCATTAAATTTAATATTCTGATAGATGACGACGCAGAATATATTTGAGTGCTGAAAGAACATTAAGGCAATCGATAATAGGAAAGTTTATAAAACATAGAATAAAACACTTGTGTAAACAAGTGTTGCTACTTGGTCCTAACAACTTTTCTTTGAAAATTTAACAATCTGGGGCAGCTAGATGGCACAGTGGATAGAGCACCGGCCCTGGATTCAGGAGTACCTGAGTTCAAATCCGGCCTCAGACACTTAACACTTACTAGCTGTGTGACCCTGGGCAAGTCACTTAACCCCAATTTCCTCATTAAAAAAAAAAAAAATTTAACAATCCAAAGTCAGGAAGGCATTATGCATCAAATTCCTGTGATATTAACTCAATCAAAGAGGTATCCCCAACCTCATAGGGGTGCAAGGGTGAAGAGCACCTTCTTAGTTACAGTAACTGGGATGGAGCCTTTAAAAAATACTTTTTCACACAATGTAAAATAAGTCTACTTAATTTTTATTTTAAAATTTACTTATAAAAGCATTATATTTAGGTTTTTAAAAACCCACAAACTATTAAGAGTCATGTTAAAAGAATTTGAAGAGACTAATGCAGAAATATGTTTCATGTGACTGTACATATATAACCTACAGCAGATTACTGGTTGTCTCGGGGAGGGGAGAGGGAGGGAGAAAAATTTGAAACTAGAAATCTTATAAAAACAAATGTTGAAAACTATTTCTACATGTAATTAGAAAATAATAAAATACTTTTATGATAAAAAAGATTTTGAAGACCTGAAATATTAAACATATAAATGCTGGCATAACATAAAGAATATATAATAAATGTTAGTTATTGTAACAGAGAAAGAGATGGGAGACCGGACCTGTGATTTTTTTATATGAAGCACATAGAGATGAGGCACTTCCCTGAAAACATGGGTCACCATGTAGTGGGGAGAGTGATGACCTTGGACTAAGGAAGAGCTGAGTTCAAATTTCGCCTCAGACATTTAACCTTGCTTGGTGGCTTCAGTTTCTTCATATTCCTACTTCACAGGCTTGTGGTGAGGATCAATGAGGTAACTATGGAAATTGTGTTGCAAACTTTAAAGTGCTCTATAAATGCTAGCAATTTTTCTTGTCAGAAAGCATTTAGAGGTGAAGGGACTCGTTTGGGGTCCCACAGATAGTATGTGTCAGACACAAGACTTGAACCCAAGTCTTCCTGGCTCTAAGCCTGCCCGTCTATTCCCTATACTACACTGGTACATCATGCTTATTACGTGACATAACACAGAAAAACAAAAGTAATGTGATTGGAAACAAACCTTGCCTTTCAAGATTTAAGCATTCTCTCCTAAGCCTGAAGCTTCTTATGTAGACTTTCACTTTGCAAGGCTAACTGAAAAAGGTCCTAAATGAAATCTCACATCTAACAAACATCTGAAATATTTTAAAGAATGTTAGGGATATTAAAATAGAATTACCTGTTTATCTTTGTTAACTCCTGACATGAAAATCTGTTTGTATTTGTCCTTAAAAGCGAAGTTTAGAGCTTGTGTTGGAAAATATCGAATAACATTTGCCAAATTGCCGCGCCAATAACTGAAAAAACCTATGAAGAGAAATTATTCCAATTATAAATTTATATTACTAATCCCAAAGCCTTGATAGTGTTCTATGTGGAATATCTCAACTGTAACTACAAGCAATCTTCAAACAAAAATGAAAAATATATTTATTGTTAAATTACACTGAGAGATCCAGAACATCTATAAATCTGTGGAAAGTGTAGATATATGAACCAAGGCTTCTTCTATATCCAATGCTAAACCACCACCTCCACGTTCCATGGAGGTGAATTTACTGGAACAATTGGGTCTCCAGAAATACTCTACAGAGCCAATATCCTGGCTATGGCATAAAAGTATTCCAATCCCTATATTCTAGAAATTATCAGAGAATTACATGATGAAAGGAACGGAACTTTCTAAGTGAACACCAAGGTAAACTGAGTGTGTTGAGAATCACCTTGACCATATATGACAGTTTTTATTCCATTCCTCACTTGGGGGAGAGGGAAGAGAAAAGGGATACTTTTCCCTTTACTTTTTCATTTTAAAAATCTTAAATGATTCCATTTCCTGACTTTATATAATTTTCCATCACCTTCATCTCCCAATATACATCTCCTCTGACCCTCCTTCCAGAGGGCCATCTCTTATACCAAGAAAAACAAAAGTCCAGGAGAATTAACCAGGCAGTGCGCCACACCAAGAGTCTCATTTCTCCCCTTTGGGGCTGAGCTTGGCCATTATAATTTCACGGCATTCAGTTTGGGGTTTTCTTTTCGCTGTACTGTTTTTTCCGCTTACGTAGCTGTAGTCACTGTGTATGTTGTATTGCTTGTTCTGCTTACTTCACGATGCATTAGTACACATAAGCCTCCCCAGACTAATCATTACTTATAGAACAGCGACATTCTATGTATCACCATTTACTTAGCCATTGTCCAATCAATGGTCATTTAATTTGTTCCTAGTTCTTTGCTACTACAAAAAGTGCTCTGAGAGCAATTTTGATGTATGTAGGCCCTTTCTATAATGGAATGATCAGGTGAATCCCTGATCTACTGGACTTCCTTGTCATGTGCTTTGACTCCATTTTTTAAAAAATTAATTTTCTTTTAAAAATTCTGAACTTAAACACCAAATAAAATGAGCATTCCCATATACAAAGTAGAACAGAAAAACAGACATGAAGTTGTGCATCTCCATTCAGTGTGCCTTTCTTTTTTGGAAACCCTATTGCTATGTCCTCTCCCTCCCTCCAACTAAAAAAGCACAGCAGAAACCAGAAAAGAAAAACAAAATCCCTTTAAGAAATGGTCTGTTCCTGCTATGATGATATTTTGTCCCTAGGAATGAATCAACAGATGAAAGCACTGATTAAAAACTTGGTGTCTGCTAGCAGAGGGGATATGAAGCCAAACACTCCAGAGCTCAGCTCCAGAGCAGATGCTAATGGGGGAGACAACACATGGGGAATGAATGGTGCCCAGGAGCATACTTTGGTCTGGAAGTCCTTGGGAGGGCAGGTGAGCGGTAGGCAGGTGGGCTCCTTCCAGAGTCAGTCAATCAACAACATTTATTAACATTTCTTAAGTCTCCTGTGTGCCAGGCACTGTACTTAACCCTGGAGAAAGCCGGGAGGCAGAGAGGAGAGCATTCAACTCCCAGTGAAAATGGCCAGGGCTGAGAGAGAGAATGTCTTGTCCCTGTGCTGCGGAGTACATGGCTCTCAACGATCACACTTTCCTTCTTTGTACTTCCAGCAAGGAATGATTTTATAAACACACCTACATGTTTATGTCTAATGGTAGCCATGTGTAGGGTGGGGTAGGGAAGAAAAAGGAGGAAAAGTAACTTACATGATAACTTTATTATATATTTTAAAGGAATAACAAGCCGTAGATTTGCAACAGATTTGCAGTTGCACGTGCAATCATCTTTTTATTATACTATGTTATGGGCATGGCTGTTTTATTCCATAAATTAACAAATAAATTTTTTAAAAAATCGATGGGTCAAAGAACAAAAATTAGCAACAACAGATAATTAGATAAAATGACAACAATTAGACAACACTTATACCAATACATTTGGAAGGAAGTCAGAGCAGCCCTTAGGGAAAAAAAATTATGTCTCTAAATAATTTCATCATCAAAGGAGAAAAAGAACAAATCAATGACTAGGGCATGGAATTAAAAAAATAATTTAAAAGCAAAAGTATTTTTTAAACTCCCCAAGTAAGCATAAAAATAGAAATTTAAAAAATCAAAGTGATAAAACTATGAGCTATTACTTTTAATAATATAAATTAGCTAAAATGATTTTAAAAGAGGGAAAACAATGTTAATATTAAAAAGGAAATTCAGAACAAATTAAGATAAAATAAGGAAAATTGTTACAAACTACGTCACATAATTATACCTTACTAATAAAACTGTTAACTTCAATGAAGTGGATGAATATTTATTAAATATAAAATACCTAGAGTACAGAACAAAATGATAAGGCATTTATATAACCCAAGCAACAACAAAAATGGAAAAAAGTCATAAAGTAACCTGCCCCAAGAAAAAAATTGCCAAAACCAAGATGGATGAACAAACAAATCATATTAAATAATAATAGAATAAGAAATGGTAAGAAAAAGAATAGAAGAATAAATAATTCCATTATTATATAAATTGTTTGGATACATAAGAAGCGATCCTATTAAACTTTTTCTAGGGCATAGATCTGATAATAATACCTAAACTAGGACAACATGAAACAAAGAAATCCACAGACCAGTATCTCTAGTGAGTATCAATACAAAATTAATCAAGTATTTGTAGAGACTACAATAAGATACTAAAGAGATTGTACCCTAGGATCAGGATCAATTTATACCAGTGATTTAGAGTCGACTGATTACTGGGAAAACTATAAACATAGTGGGCAGCTATGTGGAACAGCAGATAGGGTACAGGGCCTGGAGTCAGGAAGACTCATCTTTCCAAGTTCAATCAAAGTGGTAGAGTGGTTCTTCTCATTTAGAAAAATTTCAGTCTTTGCCATCACCTGGAAAAACTATAATAAAACTTTTTGCCCTTCCTCTTTTCCTGTTGTGACATGATGGACATGCACTGGTAATAAAAAAATCTTAATAAAATGTTGCAGTACATCTACATGCATGGCACTGCAGAGTTTTAAAACTGCATCACTATGATTTGAGTGCTAAATATATCTACTTGACTTCTGTTGTAGCTTGAAAATAGCCATAGACAACATGTAAATTAAATGAGCAAGGTTGTCTTCCAGTAAAACTTTATGGCCTATGAAATGCTTTTGATTTTCTTAAACCTTTTAAAAAAAGTTATTTTATTCTGAACTTAAGAAATAAAACAAGCATTTCTATAACAAAGCAGAATAGAGAAACAGAGGATTGCACCTGAATTTGCAGATCCATTATATACAACTTGCTATTCCTTTCAAACAGGATTTTCTCCCAACTATTAAAAAAAGTTAAAAACCATTCTTAGCTCATGGGCTACACAAAAACAGGCACAGGCCAGAACTGTCCTCCAGATGCAATTTCTGCCAACCCCTGCTTTGTTGTTATTCAGTTGAATCTGGGTCTTCATAACTTCTGTTGGGGTTTTCTTGGCAGAGATACTGGAATGGCCTGCCATTTCCTTCTCCAGATCATTTTACAGATGAGGAAACTGAGGCAAACAGGGTCAAGTAACTTGCCCAGGGTCACATAGCTCGTGTCTGAGACTGCATTTGAACTCAAAGAGTCTTCCTGACTTGACTCCAAGCCTGGTACTACTGTGCTACCTAACTCCCCAACCTCTGCTACTGATCATCATTAGCAATGTCCCCAATGAGCACTGACACAAAATGTTAAATAAAATATTAGCAAAGAGGCTACGGCAAAATCTATGCTATGATCTGGATGTACTTTTCATCAGGAATGCTGGGTTGGTTCAATATTAGCAAAACTATAAACACAATTGGTCATATTTTTATTTTTGTTTATTTTTGGTTTTTTGGTGAGGCAATTGGGTTAAGTGACTTGCCCAGGGTCACACAGATAGTAAGTACGTAAAGTGTCTGAGGCCAGATTTGAACTCGGGTCCTCCTGAATCCAGGGCCGGTGCTCTATCCACTGCCCACAATTGGTCATATTAATAGTGGATCAGAAAATAAAGCACTAGACCTAAGATCATTAGTCCTAAGTTAAAATTTGGTCCCGGGGCTTACTAGTTGCACGCTCATAAGCAAATCACTTTTCTGTCTGTCTCAACTTCTTAAACTGCAAAATAGGAATAACACCACCTGCCTCTCAGGGTTGTTGTTAGGATCAAATGACATAATATGTATAAAAAGTGCTTAGCACAAAGCCTGATGCACAGTAGGTGTTTAATAAATGCATATTCCATTCCCCTAATAACAAAAAGAACCATACAATTATACCAAAAGATGCAGAAAAAGCATCTGACAAAATATAACCATTTGTTTAAAAATAAAGTGGCAAAACATACGAATAAAGGTACTTCCTTAATCTGTCTAAAACTAAGCACCAGCACACCAATCAAATTACTAAGGGGATATTTTATAGAATTTGATGAAATAACAAAATTCATTTGGAAAAACAAAAGAACTAGAATGTCAATGATGAAAAGAAGTGAGGATAAAGGGGTGTGAACAGCACTTCTAGACCTCAAAAGTCATCAAAACCATCTAGTGTTGGTTAAAGAGGAGAGATCAATGGAACAGACTAGACAAGGGAGACTCAGAAACAGAACTTAATAATAACCCAGTGTTTGGTAAAATGGAAAACACAAACTGCCTAAAAAAAACCTTTGACAAAAACTGCCAGGAAAACAGGAAAACATTCTGGCAGAAACAAGACTTAGACCAACATCTTATACCATATCACACAATGCATTCTAAATGGATACATGACCTTAATATTAAAGATTACACTATATAAAAAAATTAGAAGATAATGCAAACAATATATCTCTCACTGCTATGCATAGGAGATGTATTCTTAACCAAATAAGAGATAGAAGGCAATAACAAGAGATAAAATAAATAACTATTTGAAATAAGTTTCTACAAAGACAAAATTAATGGACCTGGATAAAAAGGGAAGTGGTTGAATGGGAAAAAAAAAATCTTTGGACCGAGTTTCTCTGATAAAGGTTTGGTATTTTTAGGATATACAAACAATTTCTATGCATACATATACACACATACATACATACACACATAAGTGACTAGTCATTTCCCAATGGAAAAGTGGTTAAAAGAATTTAACAAGCAGTTCTCAAAAGGATTTAAAAGTGCCCAGAACCACATAAAAGAATGTTCCAAATCACTAATAATAAGAGAAATGAAAAACAAAACAACCCTAAGGTTTTTCTTCATACCTTCCAAACTGGCAAAAACGATTTTTTAAAAATGGCAATAGTCAAAGTTGGAGGGGTTGTGGAACAATAGGCACCCTAATACATTGTTTTTGGAGTTGGGAAATAATAGTAAAACCATTTTGGAAAGCAATATGGAATTAAGCAACTCAAGTGACTAAAAATGTCTATACCCTTTGAACCAGAGACTCCATTACTGGGTTTATACCTTAAGGAAGCTGTTGATAAGAAATGAGTCCCCATATACTCCAAAATAGCTCAGAACTAGAAACAAAGTACATGCCTATTAATTAGGGAATGGCTAAACAAACTGTGGCACATGAATGTAATGGAATATTACTGAGCTATAAGAAATGATATACATGATTAATACAGAGAAGCATGGAGAGATTTATATGAATCAAAGCAGAACAAAACAAGCAGAGCCCAAAACAAACAAACCCCATGACATACAGTAACCACAACAATGTAAATGGAAAGAACTACACACAAAAAGTAAATGTAACAAGATTATAAAGATCCATCAGGATTTGAATGAAGAGATGGGGAGGATACACCCACCCCCACCCCCACCCCTTACCCTTGATAGATAGTTGGTGTTACACAATCCACACGTTTTCATGTTATTTTCAGTGTTATTCAGTTGTGCCGATTTCTTTTTCCTAAAAAATACCGTTTGTTATATGAGATGGCTTTCTGAGATAGGTAGGAAGAGGGATACTAGGGATTATGGCGATGATATTAGAAACATAAGATAGAATAAAAATTGACCCTACCCCTCCCCTCCCCCAAATTTAAGTACTAGCATTATATGTAATGGGAATAAATTAGAGGTATTTCCAAGAAGATCAGAGTTCAACAAGGATGTCCATTTTCACCACTACTGTTTGATAAAATTTCCATCCAAAATGGTTTTAATAATAGTAACAACAATGTTTAAAGAGACAATTTTCAAACACTGAGAAAGTTCATTCACTTACTTATAGTTATCAGATAAATGCAATCTCTATGTTACCTTGGAGGGGAAAGTACAACACTGAAAGAAGCTAAGTGACATGGGTGCAAGCCCAGGTGAACTGAGTGAATTACTTCAGTGAAAAATCACCAACTACCTCCTGGTGAGATTGTGGCTGCCAGAAGAGGACAGCTACAATGCGTCATGTTCAAGGCCACTTTCTCCTGCTTGGGGGGCTAGGGCAAAAGCTTGGCCCTGTTTGGGGGACAGCGGCAGTAATATTGTGACTGGGGTACTGTGTGTATGTATACCCAGCAGCAGTGGAGGAATGCTTCCCTTTCCTCTATGTATGTATGTATGTATGTATGTATGTATGTATGTATGTATGTATTTATTTTCGGGGCAATGAGGGTTAAGTGACTTGCCCAGGGTCAAGCTAGTAAGTGTCAAGTGTCTGAGGCCGGATTTGAACTCAGGTCCTCCTGAATCCAGGGCCTGTGCTCTATCCACTGTGCCACCTAGCTGCCCCCTTCCCGCCCCCCTTTTTAAGAGGGGTTAAGCAGTATGCACACTCACTCGTGGAAAAGGGGATTAGCTCATCATTTTGCCCCCTGCCTTGCTGCTGAATCCTCCCGACTTCACAAAGCCCTCCAGACCCCCAGGGCTTACCCAGCAGCAGCCCCCTAATGGCCTCTAGGCCTCACTATCCAACCTGCTGCTGAACCCTCCAGGAGGTCAGCACTGTGCTTGGCAGATACTAAGGACTTGATACATATTTACTGATTCACTCATTCATTGGGAGTCCTGGGGGAGGGCTAAGAAATCTTCTGAGAAGGTACTCATAAAAGGGGGAGGGGGAAGAAGGGGTCTCTAGCAGTGGGCCTGATTATTGTTCCCTTGGGTCCTTTGGAGAACAGAGAGCATTCTCTTATGGGCTGGGAGTTTAAAGTTAAGAACTTGGGTCTGAGTTCTGGTCTGGCCACTTATGACTGCATGAATTTATACAGTGCCATAAACTAAAAGAGGGCACTTCCTGCTAGTCAATCCCTTCCTTTGATGGAGGAGGAAAGAATCAAGAGAGTAGCAGTGAGTTACCTAACCTCCTCTTTCTATACTATACCGTTCTATTTCTTATACTATCCCCCTATTATTCATTCTTTCTGATAGAAGAACCATAACATTCTAGAACTACAAAAAAAAAGTCCTTTTTTAGCGGGGTTGTCATCAAATGCTTTGGCAACCTTTTAAAGGCAGGCTATAAACCCCTTCTCAGAATGTTTTTAAATGCATAAAAGAAGTTATAAATGATGTATATGGTACACATACTTACAAATTAAATACTTAAAGGAAAGACTAATCAAATTGTGGAAGAAATAGTAAACCTATAACACTGGGAGACCTTAATGTACCCTTTTTAGACTTAGACAAATCTAACCAAAAGATAAACATGAAAGATGTTAAGGACTTGAAAGAACTTTTAAAAAATAGGAGAGCACAGTTCTACACAATTACTTAATGGGAAAAATTGACCATGTATTAGGGCATAAAAATCTCATAAACACATGCAGAAAAGCAGAAATATTAAATGCATCCTCTAACCATGATTTAATAAAATTACATTCAATAAAAGGCCTTTGAAGCACAGATGAAAAACTAATTGGAAACTAAATAACTTAAACTTAATGAATGGGTGAGCCAAAGAACAAATCATAGAAAAAAATCAATAATTTCATTAAAGATAATGACAACAATGAGACAATATACCAAAATTTGTGGGATCCAGCCAAAGCAGTACCTAGGGGAAATTTTATTCTCTAAATGCTTACATCAAATAAAAGAGAGAAAGAGAAGATCAACAAGTTGGACATGGAACTTAAGAGTTAGCTTTTTAAGTTAATCTTCCCCCCCCCCCAAATGAAGAACTCCTAATTAAACATTAAAATAGAAATCCTGAAAAAAATCAAAGGAGAGATTAAAAATTAAAGTTTTTTTTAAAAAACCCACTGAACTAAAAACAAAACTAGAAGCTGTTTGAAAATAAAGTAGATAAACCATTGGCTAATTTAACTTAAAAAAAAAAAAAGAAAACCAATTACCAGTGTCAAGAATAAAAAAGGTGAATTCACAATCAATGAAGATAAAATAAAACTATTAGAAACTATCTTGCCTAACTAAATGCAAACATTCTAGATAAAGTATTAGCAAGTAGGATACAACAAATTAGAAAGATTATTCACTATGACTAGGATAGATGTATACCAGGAATATAGAGTAGATGCAAATAAAGATGACTATGAAAACATAAACTATGTTAATATAAATAATAAAAAACATAGGCTATGAATAGATGCTTAAAAGGATTCTAATGAAATCTAGCATTCATTTTCATGAAAAACTCTAGAAATTATAGGACCGGGCCTTGGCTTTATATAATAAATAGTATTCATCTGAATCCAAACATAAACATCATATGTAATGGAGAAAAGTCAGAGGCCTTTCTGTTAAGATGGGAGGAAAGCAAGGATGCTCATTATCACACTCTAATGTTGTGCTAGAAATGTTGGCTATAGCAATAAGACAACAAAGAGAAATGGAGGAAATAAACACAGGCAAGGAAGAAAGAAACAATCACTTTTTGCAGATGATATATATGATAGTGTGTTCAGAGAACCTTAGAGTCAACTAAAACTAATTAAACTAATGAATAACTTGAGCAAAGTTGCAGGATATAAGAGGAATCAACATAAACAAACTATCAGCGATCCCTTGGAAAATCAACAAAGCTACTGAAGCTATGAAATATTTGGGAGTGTGTGTACTGATTCACCTAGGAACTATATGAATCTAATGATAAAACTTAGCAGAAATAAAAATGGGCTTAAATAATTGGAGCAACATTAATTCCTCATGGGTAGCCAATATAATAAAAACGACAATAATACAAAAATGAATTTACTCAGCGCTATGCCAAATTCCCAGATCAACATTTTAGAGCCGAAGAAAACACAATTATCAAACTGATATGGAGGAACAAAATATCTAGAATCTTGAAGAAAAGTGGGAAGGAAGCAGGTCTCTATCAGTACCAAATCTCAGATCATGTTAAAAAAAATTTTGGTGCTAGTAAAACAAACAACAACAAACCAGATCAGAGTGAGTGGGACAAAATGACCACCTACTCAAAATAAATACCTGGAGTCAAAGAGTGAAAGTAGAAAAGAAAACAAAATTTCTTTCTTTCTCGAGAAAGGGCACAAACCCGAATATGGCAAGTGCCCCACACAAGCTCAGAAGTAAACCTTATATACACTTTTTGGGGGGGGGGGGGCAGTGAGGGTTAAGTGACTTGCCCAGGGTCACATAGCTAGTAAGTGTCAAGTGTCTGAGGACGGATTTGAACTCAGGTACTTCTTCCCTTTTTTTTTTTTTTAGTAAGGCAATTGGGGTTAAGTGACTTGCCCAGGGTCACACAGCTAGTAAGTGTTAAGTGTCTGAGGTCAGATTTGAACTCAGGTACTCCTGAATCCAGGGCCAGTGCTCTATCCACTGCGCCATCTAGCTGCCCCATGAACTCAGGTACTTCTGAATCCAGGGCTGGTGCTTTAACCACTGTACCACCTAGCTGCCCCTATATACACATTCTTAATGCAACCCCCCCTCCCACCTGTCTGACTTCTATTGGCTGGTCGTTGAGACTACAATCTACACAGGACATCTAACCCAATCAGAGAACAGGGGAGGGAAAGTTAGATAAAAACAAAACAAAAACAAGATGCAGGTATCCCTAAAGTTACAATAAAGAAACAGGACGATGTTGTTCCTAAAGTTAAGTAACAAAAACAGGATAAGCCCTTAATACAATTTGAGAAAAACACACTGTTCCCCACCTATCTCTCACAAGATTATGTACAGAAGCGTACACAGTAGTACTGTGTTAATAAATCCAAAGACCCCAGTCAATGAAGGAAAGACTGACTGACAAAAACTACTGGGAAAAGCATAGAGCAGTCAACACCTCTCAACCAGAAAAGTTGCCAGACCCTATGACCAAGTTGTACCATTACTAGGCCCATGTGCCCAAGCAAAGAAAAGAAAATGGTTTATTTTTACAAAAAAATTTAAAGCAGCTTTTAGTAGCAACCCCAAACTGGAAACTAAGGGGGAGGGGTGTCCTCCTGCTGGGGAAGAGCTAACCTAGCTGTGCTATGTGAATGTAATGGAATATTATTTCATAAGAAATAAATGAAATGGGGGCAGCTAGGTGGTGTAAGGGGCCTAAAATTCTAGCTATGATATCTAAAATCTAATGAGTGGTCACCTTAAATTAGAAGCTTTAGCAAGAGTTTCGACTTTTAAGTATTTATTAAAGTGCATCAGAAGTTGGTGAGGAGAGAGAGAGGTAAAAGGCAAACTTCCTCTAACTATCTAATAGACCCCAGCATCCAACCCGGAAAGCTGAGGTCAGGAACCCAAAAGACCCCTCCTCAGGGGCTTCTCCCAGAATCCCCCTTGTGAAACTGGAAACAGGGCCATACACACACACAGAGCTCCAAGCTAATTGGTGGGTAGCTCTGATTGACAGGTCCCACAGGTGGTTCTATAGATGTAACTTCCTGATGCCAGGCAACTTCCAGATGCTAAAGTCACATGGTTTCCAAGTCACATGTTTTCTCCTCATGGTGGAGCTTCCCTGCAATATCTCTCCCAGTAGGGGAGAATTGGAATTCTCACAGTGGCACAGTGGATAAAGTACCAGCCCTGGATTCAGGAGGACCTGAGTTCATATATGACCTCAGACACTTGACACTTAATAGCTCTGTGACCCTGGGCAAGTCACTTAACCCTCATTGCCCCCCCCCCCCAAACCCAAAACAAACAAAACAAAACAAAAAAGAAATAAATGAAATATACAATTTATAGGAAACTGGGAAAACCTTTATAAACTGATGCAGAGTAAAGTGAGCAGAAGAGAACAATTTGTGTAAGAACATTAGAGAAATAAATAACTTTGAAAGACTTGAGAACTCTGATCAATACAATGATAAAAGTCCAAAAGAATGAAAATGAAACATGGCACTTCCTGACAGGTGGTGAACATAAAACATATAACAAATCATACATTTTTGGACATGGCTAATGAAGGAATTTGTTTTCCCAGACTGGGCAGATGTGTACAGAGGGTTTTTTTTT
Source organism: Dromiciops gliroides (assembly GCF_019393635.1). NCBI lineage: Eukaryota > Metazoa > Chordata > Mammalia > Microbiotheria > Microbiotheriidae > Dromiciops > Dromiciops gliroides. The sequence goes on from NC_057866.1 coordinate 265,056,683, forward strand.
TTAATTGCTGGATGGTGGCTTAAAAGAAAAAAAAACTTAAAAAATTAAATGCATACAATATACAGGATACAAAGGGGACAAAATACATTGAAATATTATTAACACAATTATTAAAAGAACAAGTTTACTGACCTCAGATTAAGAACCATGGCTGTTCACACTAATCTACCCCCTTTATTTTACATGCAAGGAAAAGGACGCCCAATAAAATTAAGTAACTTTCCTGAGGCCATACAAGGAGTAGCAGAAGTCAGGTCTCTTAAAACCAAATTAGGTTGTTTTTTCTTTTAAAAGTTTTTTCTTTTTCAGGTTGTTTTTTCAACACACCATGTCACATACTTTTTGTCTCCCTCTCTGTAAAAGGAAGGGATCCTTTAAGAAAAAGGAGCAAAAAAAAAAAAAAGAAAAGAAAAAGGAGCAGTTGGTCTGGAATCTGAGGATTTGGGACCGAATCCTGGCTTTGTCACTGCAAGCCCAAGCAAGTCACCACTCCACCTACTTTGTGTAGTTCTGGGCCTTTACCTACAAAAGGGGGGGGGGGGACTAGAGAGGACTGTGAAGGTCCTTTCCAACCTCCTATCTGGAAGATCTGGGTTGAAGACTTGTACCTACCACTTACTACACACCTGCTCTTTTCTCCTCAAGCTTCCTAGCCACACCCCTGCACCCACCTTCTTCTTCTTTTTTTTTTTTTTGGTGAGGCAACTGGGGTTAAGTGACTTGCCCAGGGTCTTGCAGCTAGTAAGTGTCAAGTGTCTGAGGCCAGATTTGAACTCAGGTCCTCCTGAATCCAGGGCCTGTGTTCTATCCACTGTGCCACCTAGCTACCCCTGCACCCACCTTCTTAACCGAGAACCTCACTTCATCTCATATTTGACTGAAAAAATTGAGGTCATTCACCAAGAACTTGATCTTCTCCCCTTTTTCTCATTTTACACTGTCCCCCTCCCCCAATCATTCCCCATCTCCTTCATTCAAGTCTGATGTTCGGGGTAACTTCTTTTTGCGAGATCCAAGCCTCCAACCCTTGATGCCAGCTCCTCCTGTTTTCTCCAGCAGACAGGCCCGGCCACCATCGCTGCCCTCTTCCAAGTTACCAATCAGCCCTTAATGGACAAGTCTAAAGGCCTCTCTTCTCATTCCTTACCCTTCTCATCCTCTCTGTAGCATCTGATCCAGATAATACCTTCTCCTCTGTTTTCTGAGACGCTGATTGCTCTTGGTTCCCTCTGACCACTGCTCCCCACCCCCGCCCCCCTTCATTCATGTGCCCTCTTCTCTTCTGTCACGTCAGCTTCTACAGGGTCAATTATCTTCTTTAATCAGATGACTCTTGGACCCGCTCGTGGGCTCCGGTCCCACCCCATCAACTGTTTTATTTATTTATTTATTTTTGCGAGGCAATGGGGGTTAAGTGACTTGCCCAGGGTCACACAGCTAGTAAGTGTCAAGTGTCTGAGGCTGGATTTGAACTCAGGTACTCCTGAATCCAGGGTCGGTACTTTATCCACTGCGCCACCTAGCCGCCCCCCCATCAACTGTTTTATTGGACATTTGGAACTGTATGGTCCTGCATTCGTCCAAAGGAGAACTCCTCCCTCCGCTCAAACCACTTCTCTTCCGAACACTGTCCAGAGCACCCCCTCCTAGTCAACTTTGGTTCAAAACCTCAAACAGAACGCAGAACTGTTGGTCTAGAAGACCCGAGTTCAAATCCTGCCTTGGACACGCCTCCAAACCAACCTCTACTCGGCTGCCAACGGGATCTTCCTAAAGCGTTGTCACACCGCCCCTCCAGACTCCTCTTAACTTCTGCCATCCGATAGAAAGGCTCCTAGTGGGCATTTCTGGGTCTCCCTGCCTTGCCAGGCTTCTCACACGTGACCTAGTAACAGCAGCCTTCCTGCTGTTCCTCTCTCCAGCCCACGAGCCTTTGCCCCGACTGTCCCCAGGCCCGGAAGGCTTCCCCTCCTCACCTCAAACAGGGTGCAGTGACTGGCCCAGGGTCGCACGGTTAGCCTGAGGTCAGATCTGAACTCAGAAAGACGCGGCTCTGCGCCCTATTTATCCGCCGAGCTTCCTCTAAAAGCAGAGGTCCCCTGGGATCCCAAGTTCGTTCCCCTTCCTGTTTCCTCTTTTGCAAACTAAGGGGGGTCCCACGACCCTGGCTTCGCGGCGACCTACTGGCCTTGCCCCCGGTGCACACGTGGGGGCGGCCCCAACGCCCCCCGTCCCCTGCCCCACGCCCGTACCCTGCTCGCGCGGGATGCGCACGAAGCAGTCCACGATGCCCTTGTACTGCGCCTCGGGGCTGATCTGCTTGGACGACGCCTGCACCTGCAGCAGCAGCTTCACGCGCTCGATGGGCGCCACCGCCGTCTTGGACACGGCGGCCGCGATGCCGCCGGCCAGGAGGTCCTTGCCGAAGGACCCCAAGTCCAGCAGCTGCTGCTGCTTATCGGGCTCACCCTGGCCCTTGCGCTTGGCCACCATGGCTCGGCGGGGCTCCGGGGCTCGGCGGGGCGGCCGGGCGGCGGAGGCGCGGACGAAAACGGCCTCTCCTCTCGCCTGGGCGGGAAGGAGGCGCGTGGTGCGGCGGGAGCGGGCCGCGCATGCGCACAGGACGGCCCGGCTGCGCCGCGCAGGCGCCTCCAACCGTCCGCCTCGCTTTGACGTCGCGGGAGCCACGTGCCGTGCGGCCCTGCACGCACGCACTTGCGCGGGCCTGGCGCGAGGACTGGGGGGAGGGGTGTTGCCTCCGCTTGCCGCTGCGTACGTGCGGCGCAATGTGTGCGTGCGTGTGTGTGTGTGGGGGGGGGGCGGGGGCTCCGTTCATAGGAACAAAGACATAGCCCTCGCTTTGATAGTGGGGGAAACTGAGGCCAGCATGAAGGGCTACCCACCCACCCCCGCCCCCTGCAGCAGAGATACAGCGAGGATGCTGCGGGAGAAATGTCTCTGTCCTGCGTGCCCGTGTGCTGCTCAACTCCATCTACACCCAGGCAGGGACTGTAGGGGAAACCCTGGGCTTTAGACAGATCCAGGAGCTGGGAAAATAGCCCTCCGCAAAGATGAAGAGGCTAACGAGACTTTTTTTTTTCTTTTTTTCCTGGGGCAATGAGGGTTAAGGGACTTGCCCACCGTCACACAGCTAGTATCAGGTGTCTGAGACCGGATTTGAACTCAGGTCTTCCTGAATCCAGGGCCGGTGCCTCATCCACTGCGCCACCTAGCTGCCCCCCTAACGAGGCTTTTTACAGGCAAAACTGTGACGGAGACATAATGCTTTCATACACTGCAGGCTTCTACATCCTCCTAAGCCATGAAAGGTAGAAAAGAAAGACCCATCATCCCGTGTTTCCTTCAGTGTCATAAAAGCTGAACAAATTTAGTTAAGCAGAAGCATGATCTCCTATGTTCCTTAAGGAAACAGACTCTATAGGTAAACTAAGTCAGGTTCAGTCAGATTAAATTATCTTTAGAAAATTCACAGTGGGCTGATTGAGAGGGGAGATTTATTTGCTCAGAGTCTGAAACAAGAGAATCTTTCTGTAGATAACTACGTCATCTTGGGAAGCTCAAACTCCCTGTGCGTTGGCTTTCCATCTGAGCAATATCAAGAAGTCTTCCCTTAATTGTATGATTTCATGAGTCAGGTTTTAGTCAAATAAGGGTAATATGAACAGGAAACAGTCCACCAAATAACTAGGAAGATGGCACAATAAAATGTAATAAAGGAAAAAGTGAAAGACTCCCATCGCAACAGGGATACAGAACATCAAGGACATAAGTGAGCCTGGGGCTGGACCACTAGTACCTGATTTGCCAGTTCATGTGTTCTTTTCCTGAGCCCAGGTCGCTGAACAGTTGATCCTAAGAAAAAGACTACCTCTTGTTTGCTTTTTGTTTTTTTTGGGGGGAGGCAATGAGGGTTAAGTGACTTGCCCAGGGTTACACAGCTAGTAAATGTCAAGTATCTGAGGCTGGATTTGAACTCAGGTCCTCCTGAATCCAGGGCCTGTGCTTTATCCACTATGCCACCTAGCTGCCGTGCCATTACCTCTTTAAAAATACATTTAAAAAAAATCTTTTGTTTTTTACATCACCAAAATTTCTCCCAATCTCCCATCTCCTCTCTCAGAGAGCCATCCCCCATGACACATTTTTAAAATAAGAGGAAAAGCCAACAAAATTGATTAATATGTCTAAAAAGTCTGAAAATATGTATAACATGCCATAGCTGTGGACCTCTCATCTCTGCATGGTAGCGAAGGGAGGTTTTGTTTTTTTTTTATACATTCTTCTTTCCAGAAATACTAGTTCTTCATATATTTCTCAACGTTCACTTTTGATTGTTTTGTGGGTTTTTCCCATTTACATTGTGGTAGTCATTTTGTACCTTGTTTTCTTGACTGCTTACTTTTCTCAGAATCAGATTATGTAAACCTTTCCATACTTTGCTATATGATTGTATTCATGGTTTCTTACAGCATAGTAATATTCTATTACATTCATGTACCACAGTTTGTTTAGCTGTTTCCCAACCACTGGGCATTTACTTTGTTTTGCAGTCACAAAAATGTTACTCTAAATATTTTGATGTATATATAAACTTTCTCATCAATGACCTCCCTGGATTATAATCTAATAGTGGAATCTCTGGATCAAATGGCATTTAGTACTTTTATCTGGGTAATTCTAAATTGCTTTCCAGACTAGTTGTATTGATTTACAGCTCCACTAACAATTCACTAGTGTTCCTATTTCCTCACAACCATTCCAATATTGACTCTTCCCCGCTCCTCTCTTTTTTGTCCTCTTTGCCAGTTAGCATGGTATAAGGTAAAAGCATAGGGTTTTTTGATGTGTATTTCTCTTATCATTAGAGATTTGGGGCATTCTTTCATATGGTCATTAGTAGTTTGCAATTCTTTTTAGAAATGTTCATATCTGTTGATTACTTAGCTATTGGGAAATGGCTTTTGATCTTACATGAAATGACTTGTGATATCTGCTCAGTATTCCTATAAAATTGTCTTTACCTCCTGAGAGAGTACATTAGAGCTGATGGATTGCTGTTTTGTGTGTGAAATATATACTAATATGTCCTTTTAATTTGTTTCAAGATTTTTCTTTGTGGTGGAGGAAATAAATAGCTGTCCTCTACTTCATCAGTTCTTAAAGTGTGCTCTAAGTGAGTATATACTTTCAGGGTATCCTTAAGGTAAAAACTATTTTTATAAAAATACTAGGATGTTATTTGTCTATTAAAATATTCCTCCACTTTCCAACTATGTATCTGTGTGAGACTGGTTTTTTTTAATATACTTAATATACTTCATACCAAAATAATATGCTGCAATAGATTAGGTCCAGAAGCAGATATAATAAGACTGTTGTCCACTGTGCCAGACATTAAAGAGATTTGCAAAAATATGTAAAACACCACCACTCTTTTTGTTTTTTATTTTTTTGTTTGCTTTGGAAAATATACATTTCATAGCAAAAACAAATCACATGGAGAACAGATTGAGGAGAAATGAAATTTAAGAATCATTCAGTTATCTGAACACCATGACCAAAAAAAGAACCTAGACATCCTTTTTTCAAGAAGTCTTAAGAGAAAACTGCCCAGAGCTCTTAAAATCAGCAGGCAAAGTGGAAATAAAAAGAATCAACCAGTCACCTCATGAGAGAAATTACAAAGTGAAAACTCCAGGAAGCCAAAATCTAGAATTCTCAGATCAAAGAAAAAATACTGCAAGCAGCCATAAAGAAAGAATTAAAGTACTGAGGAACTACAGTCAAGATCACATATGATTTAGCAGCTATCACTAGAAAGGAGTAGAAAACTAGGAATACAATATTCCAGAAGACAAAGGATATTGGGTTACACCCAAGAATAATTTGCCCAGCAAAACTGGATATAATCCTGCAGGGGAAAAAATGGATCTTTAATGAAATAGGGGAATTCTGAGCATTCTTGATGAAAAGAACAGAACCGTATAGAAATTTTGAAGTTCAAACACAAGAGTGAAGAGAAACCAAAAATGTACATATGAATGAACAATGATTACATGACTATACAAGGATACATTGCTTACATTCAAATAGGGGGAAAAACACATATGTTCCCCATAGAATCCTGCCACTCTCAGGGTCTGTGAAAGGAGTCCAATTAGATAAAACCTGGGAGTGGTTCTGTTATGTCTTGATAACCGTAAGAATGGAAAGAAGAGGGAAGACAAACACCATGGGGTAGAAGGAAAAGGAAGGTTCTGGGAAAAGATCACACTTAATCAGAGTGTGCAAGTGCACATCTATACAAACAAAGAGGAGGGGGTGAGAGTAGTAGCTGACCCTACAATCTCATCTCATCTGAACTGATCAAAAGAAGAAACAGACACACACAGTTGGGAACAAATATACACTTCACTCAATAAAGGAAAAGAAAGGCAAGATGATGGTAGTGGGGGAATTAGAAGGAAGGTAGATTATGAGAGGGCTTAATTCCAAGCAAACAAACTCTAAGGATTTATAAAAATATTTATACCCCTTTTTTGAGGTGGCCAAAATGGGTATCTGAGGGGATGTGTGCTCATAAATTGGGGAAACAAGGAATAAGTTATGGTATGTAAATGTAGTGGAATATTATTGTGTTGAATTCCTATCAGTATAATGACCAACTAGGATCCCATGGGGCTAATGATAAAACATGCCACCCACCTCTTCTTGACAGGTAAAGCACTCAGTGCAAAATGAGACAAAATTGTTTTTGGCATGGTCAGTGTAGAAAGTTGTTTGACTATACATGTTTGTAATAGGTTTAGTTTTTCTTGTAATGGGGGGGAGAGATTAGAATGGGAAGGAAAGGAGAATTTTGGCTGATTAAAAACAAAATATATTTTAAATAATTTTTGAAAAAATTTATAACATAAATTAACAATATAAATAAACTATAAATACACAAATTATTTATTAAGCATCTATTATTTAATTCTATTCATTTTAATCCTACAAACATTTATTAAGTGCCTATTATTTGCCCATTAGGGCACATTACCAGGTGCCCTCCTTGCGAGTGGCTTATTCTTTTAAACTCCAGAACACTTAGTCGGGAGGAAGAATCCACAGACAGAAACAGTGGAACATAGATAATATTAATCTGTGGTTTTCTAAGTCAATGTGCCAACAAAGGAACCCTTAAGTAATGCTTCGTGGCCCCCAGTTTCTGTGTGCATTTGACATCACTGGCTTGGGATGCTCTCTCCCTTAGCACCTTATTTGTGTAAATATATAGCAGGTGAATTATGAACCCAGAACAGGCATTAGAACAAGGAGACATAGGGGCGGCTAGGTGGTGCAGTGGATAGAGCACTAGCCCTGAATTCAGGAGGACCTGAGTTCAAAGCCAGCCTCAGACACTTAACACTTACTAGCTGTGTGTCCCTGGGCAAGTCATTTAACCCCAATTGCCTCACCTGGAAAAAAAAAAAAAAGAACAAGGAGACATGTCTCATTTTGACAGATACTACACACTAAAAATGGGGTGGGGCAGTAGAAAGATTAAAAAGTGTGAAACCCACTACTTTATTTAGAAATACGGTTGACTATTTGTTCATAGTGCTCTAAGATTTGCAAAATGCTTTCTACAAATATGATCTCATTTGATCCTCACAATACCCTCAGGAGTCAGGAGCAATATAATCCTAATTTTACAGTTGAGGAAACCGAGGCAGAGAGAGGTGAAGTAACTTGCTCAGGGTCCTGCAACTACTATGTATCTGAGGCTACATTTGAACTCAGGTCTTCCTGTCTCCAGGCCCAGTGCTCTATCCACTGAGCCACCTGATTGTCCCCCTTATAGCTTCACATGAGTTAGTTTTTGTTGCTTATAGAAATGTGCCCAAACTGTTGCCTTGCAAGCTGAAAAAAAAACTGTAGTAAAGGAAACATTTGATGAAGATCACATAAAATTAAATTCAAGCAAATGCATTTTTTTTGATGAACAAATCTCTGACTTTATTAAAAACAACTGAGAAAATATAAAAATAGCTTTTTATACAGGTTAGAGAAATAGAGCTATGCAAAATTAAATTATTTCACACACAGAAAGACATGGTTTAGAGGTAACAATTTATAATAACTTCTTCAAAATGCCACTTTTCTATTAAATATACATGAAAATATCAAAGTGGTTATGTTTTCTTCTTTTTAAAAAGTTAACCTTAGGGGCAGCTAGGTAGCTCAGTGGACAGAGCACCGGCCCTGGAGTCAGGAGTACCTGAGTTCAAATCCAGCCTCAGACACTTAACACTTACTAGCTGTGTGACTCTGGGCAAGTCACTTAACCCCAATTGCCTCACTAAAAAAAAAAAAGTTAACCTTATGGTTAAATTCCACATCATTTGTAGGTACTGAGGATAAAAGAGAAACAGTCCTTCACTTGTTCCCATCTTTTGGTGGTACAAGAAATCCAAGAACCAGCGGGCCTGACTCCTTGAATTTTAACTAGGGCCCAGGGAGCCAGAGGCCCTTACGTCAGTGACAAACAAGTGATTAACCACACCTGTCACTTCTGTACCTGCCAAAGAAATGGTACCAGCTTTTAGGCTTGGCCTCATTCTTTTCTACATTGTTCTAGGATGGAAAAACACTAACGCTGGGCTCATTTCTAGGCTCCTACATATTTATCAGTCTTCCCAAAGCCCAAATAAAACACAAGGACCTGCCTGGTTCAGGGTTGATCACTTTCCAGGGAGCAGCTCAGAGACAGGGGTAAAGAAGTAAATTACTTATGATTCTTAGATGGAAAAATCCTGATCTACGCTTAGCACTGCCCGATACACAAAGCTGCATGATACACAAAAACGAATGTCATGCAGTGTGTTTCTATGCAGTCACCTCCTTGGAGGTCCAAGCACCTGCTGGGGTGTCTAATATCTCAGTCTGAGAAGGTTTTCACATTGCCCAAAGGAACCACATGTCTCTCTTTCCAGCTAGAATGCACACTGCCAAACTGACCCTTTTTTTCCCTTGGATGAAGTGCCAGGTCAGCCAGAGCTGTAGCCTGGTTGTGACTGTCAAAGAGTTTTTGGTTTCAGGGGTCAATATGGGCAATCCATCTTCAGTGCTGGATACCCGGCAAGTAACCCTTTCACTGGCCCCTGGGAATCAAAAACTGAAATGATGCTGCCCTCACATACTGGTCTTCACTTGGATGCACTTGGGGATCCTTTTTTTTTTTTTCCTTTTTGCTTCCAAAAGCCATTGTGAAGAACAAAACTGCATTAAATAAATTTTTTAAGAAAAGGATTCTCATTGATACAATTAGAATGATTATAATTGTTGATCTTTATTTAGGTCTCTTCAGGGCACAAAACCCTTTACAAACATTATTTCATTTGATGCTCATAATTGCCCAGTGAGGTCCCTACTCCTGTTTATAGAAGAGGAAACAGGAGGCAGAGCCAAGATGGTGGAGGAGAGGCTGTGACTCCCACAAGCTCCAGATAAACCCATCCACTCACTCCCAAATAATGCGGTTAAAACAAAAAACCCAAAAAACCCCAAACCCAGAGCAGCCTAATGCGCACAAGAACAGAGTGAGACTATTTTTCAGCAAAAAAGGGCAACTGCGATCACCTACTGATCAGGCTGAACAGCTCAGTGCACAGTCCAGACCCAGCCAGGAACAGACAGGGCTTCTAGCGCCTGTCAGCGTCTTCAGCGCCAGCAGCTTCTGAGGCTTTGATCACAGACTTTCTTTGAGGGGGTTCGGCGGTAGGCCGGGGTGAAGAGGAGGCAGTCTCTGCTGGAGTTGGGGTGAAGTGCTCTGGTTCTGAACCAGTGGGCTGAATCGAGTGGTGGTGGCCCAGTGGGGGAGGGGCACAGGCACGTCAAGCTTTTGACCATAGAGAATCAGAGTTCAATCAAACTTCTGTTTCCGGGTCAAAGAGAAAGTGCAGTGGTTACTCACAGGCCAGGCAGGCTGAGAAGAAGCCCAATCACCCCCTGGGCTACCCTGTAGCTTGAAACTGTGTCTTGGAAGCAGCGCTACACTTTAAGGAGTTAAAAGCCAAGAAATAGTAAGCCAGGATGAACAGGCAGAGAAAGCAGCAGACCATCAAAAACTTCTTTGGGGGAAAGGTAGATCAGAATACACCCTCAGAAGAAGAAGATAATAGGGTCAAAGCTCCAAAATCCAAAGCTTCCAAGAAAAATATGAATTGGTCTCAGGCCATGGCAGCTCTCAAAAGGGACTTTGAAGAGAAACTAGGAGAGGCAGAAGGAAGATTTAGAGAGATGGAGGAAAGAATGGAAAGAGAAATAAGAGCAATGCAGGAAAGTCATGAGAAAAAAGCCAACAGTTTGAAAAGAGAAGAGAAAACAAGCTCATAGCAATACTGTCTATGGTCATATGCAGCCAATGTGTGTGTGTACACAGTCACCTGTGTACACGTGTGTGCATACACATATGTGCTCTGCATAGACACGCATAAATGACTGGCGTGCATAGACATACTGTAATGTGCATATATGTGTATACATGTGTGTATATGCACGCACAAACACATGCGGTGCATTTATACACGGATACTTATATGGTGTGTAATACACATGTGGTACGCACACAATGCACACACGTGTACATGTGTGTGTGTAACTCAAGTGGATCTCTTCTGCCCCCAAGGCCAGGACTCCCCCTCTACTTGACACTTTCCCATGGCCCGAGCTCTGCATGAGCTCAGACACGCGTCCGTGCCGTGCAGTTTGCTGCGGGCTGCATTCATCTGAAGGAAGACCCTGATCCTGACCCTGGCCAGCTAGTGGCCTCAGACAACTTCCTTAGGCCTCTGCGGTGTCTACCTTCCCCATCAATCCATCAGCAAGCACATGTGAAGTTCCTACTATGCACCAGGCACTAAGGATCCAAATATACGAAACAATCTGAATACACGGATATAATAGATCATCTCCAGGCTTTACTCCCCAGCTAATGAAACCCCATGGCCTGAGGTTCTGGAAGAGAAGCAGAGGGAGCTGCTGGAGATATGCGGCCCAGCGTGGGGGTCTTGGTAGCCCTTCTCTAGTTCCAGGCTATGAGGAAACCCAACTGGAGTCCCGCCCTGCGCCCCAAGGGGGCTGCGCACAGGCCACACAGCCATGCAGGGCTGCCACCTTTGCTAGGCTTCTTTACTGCCCCCCACACAGCTTTCTCAGTTAGGGGAAATTCTAGCATCAAGATTTCTTAATATTCTTTTCTACTAAAGGCTAAGATGAATCCTATAATACCATAAGAGTGTCTTAATTAAAGAAAACCACGTTGGAAACTTGCAAGACAGATGAATCAAAGGTGGATGCTTTTTTTTTTTTAAACCAACGGGATTAACTTTGCCCATGGGATTCCTATAACTGGGAATCATATTGTGTGTAATAAAGAACTTGGTTTTCAGAAAGCTGATCTATATGTGGCTTTTCAGGAAGGTGTCTACTGTGTAAAAACAGGATACATCTACTCAGGAAACAGAAAAAATCCTGCTCCTAGCAGGCAGTTTTAAAACCCAATGACTGGAGGGGTGAAGACTACGTGGTTTTTGTTCTGACCCTTTCCTGATTGTAGGGAAAAGGAGATTTGAACTGGTGAGGTTTTTTTAAGTGAGGCAATTGGGGTTAAGTGACTTGCCCAAGGTCACACAGCTAGTAAGTGTTAAGTGTCTGAGGCCGGATTTGAACTCAGGTCCTCCTGAATCCAGGGCCGGTGCTCTATCCACTGCGCCACCTAGCTGCCCCATTGGTGAGGTTTTAATACCTGCCTCGGAAAGAAGACTGGACAGAAATTACCAATATTCAAGCTTATGGGGAAACAGAGGCCCAGAAGGCTGCAAGGCGCATTAGAATCCAGTTAGTCCAATCCTGTGATTTACTCTCATGATAACAGCGCCTCAGGGTCTTGTGTGGAGACCTACTACTGCTCGGAGAAAAGCTGGGACCAGAGCACAGGCCGCCTGGCTCCTGGTCCTGCACCCGTCTTATCAATATTAGCCACAAGGCAAAGATAACATGATTTTGGAGATTTTCCATGATATTTTCTTCCCAAAGGCAATTTGATATTAAATTTTATAAACATTATTTCTTTTCTTTTCTTTTTTTTTTTTGGTGAGGCAATTGGGGTTAAGTGACTTGCCCAGGTTCACACAGCTCATAAGTGTCAAGTGTCTGAGGCCAGATTTGAACTCAGGTCCTTCTGACTCCAGGGTGGGTACTCTATCCACTGCACCACCTAGCTGCCCCATACACATTATTTCAAAATATACAACAAAACAACACATATAATACAATGACAATAAATTAACAACTCCATCTTCCTATACACATGAAGTATCCTTTCAAGCGTCCTGCATTTAATGAGAATGGCGAGTACCTTCCGGGACCATTTAAAGTTGTTTCCAGGACACATTAAAGATGCTGCCATCTCAGGGTAGGTGTCGGTGTTTCTGCTGATGGCTGCTCCGAGGCGTGCCTGGAGGACCGGGAAGGCGCATCACGTGGCCAAGCCGAAGGACAGTTTAAATGCCAATTCGACGGCGATTTCAGTGACCGAGTCATGAAAACACACATAGAGTTCTTGAGGTTTGGGCTCTAAGAAGAGTCTCCTGTGAGGAAAAAGAAGCCCAGGCTAACTCAGGAAGGACACATGATTTACTTTCACTCGTCTCAGTCTGTGCTTGGAAGGATTTATCACAGCTCAAAAGCTGCTACGAAACAAGAGGAAGGGGCAGGGGCCAGCAGACTTCCCTGAGACCATCCATTTCTATATTGGCTCAATGCTCTTCATCGCTCTGGAGGGGAAGGGACCCATTTTTACTGATATTTATTACTTATCCCCTTGGTTTTCTTTAAAGCATTAAACACGTAGCATGATTTCCCTTGTAGTAAAAATGATGAGTTGAGCTTCCCCCTCCAAGCTTCATCATATTAATTGGGGAATTTGTGTGACACTCCCTCGCTCGGGGCCGCGTTCTTGGCCTTCACTGTACAGTATCAGCCAAGTTCAATAATGTGGCCGGTTTATTCTCAGTTTTATGGTAGGAGGGAGGTTAACATTTTATTTGGATTTCTTTAAAGACCACCAATGAAAACCAGGACTTTCATCGCTCTAGCTGTAACAAGAGGTTCAGTCACAGATAAATTCAGAGCCCTGGGCTCCTCCAGTCCATTCCTTTGATTTATATGGCGGGGGGGGGGGGGGGGGCAAGGCCCTGAGAGCCTGAGGGACGTGTCTGAGGCCACCAAGGCCAGGTTTGGCTTTGGGTCTTTTTTTTTTCAGGCAATGGGGGTTAAGTGACTTGCCCAGGGTCACACAGCTAATAAGTGTCAAGTGTCTGAGGCCGGATTTGAACTCAGGTACTCCTGAATCCAGGGCTGGCGCTTTAACCACTGCGCCATCTAGCTGCCCTGGCTTGGGGTCTTTAAAGCCAGAGCTCTCTCTCTCCATCAAAGGACTTTGTCCTGGTTTGAAGGCCTCTGTTCTGCCTCCCTCTCAGACAGATGATTGGGTAACTCTCATCCAAGAAGCCTTTCTCTTACTTCCCTTCTGGGCTAGGGGCACAACTTCCTAGAGTTCTCCTGCCTCCTCTTCACACAGAACCTATCTGTGTCATGTCCTTACTCAAAAGTTTGGTACAAAATGACTAATATGGTAATGTTTTACAGGACTGCACATGTATAACCTATATCTAATTGCTTGCTGCCTCGGGGAGGGAGGGGAGGGAGGATAGAATTTGCGACTCAAAACTTTAAATAAAAATGTTTATTATTTTTTTTTAAAAAAGGAGTGTGCTGGAGTCAGCTTAGACGGATGGTTTAATTTCCAGCATGAACAATTACACTTTGGAAGTCAGTGAACACTACAAATCAAGGGTTTATTTCTCATTTTGTGGATTGCCTAGATTTTAAAAAGTGATAGGAAAATGTTAAAAAAAAAGTCTATGTTGGCTCATCCCTGCTGACAGGGAGGTGCCAGCACCAACAGCTACACCCAGGACTACTCTGGTAGAGGGAACAGCAAGGTAGGAATCTCTTTCTACCCATGGCTGGTTTGTAGCACATTCTCCGTACAGTCTAAACACTTGTCCCCTGGAGCACTGAGAGGTCACATCATTTGCCTAGGATCACATAGCCTACTGGCAGAGTTGGTCTCCTCTGTCCCTTCCCCTTCCTTTTCTTTCCTTCTTGACTTTGAATCTGGCTCTCCATTCATCCTGCCTCTCAAGTTGGGGTTTACACCCCCCACAAATTGCCCACTCTGGTAGACATGGGACGAGTCTCCTTTGTTCCAATTCATGTGCGTCCCCAAGCACCCCAAACCAGTTTCTAAATAGTTTTCCCAAGACATCATCTCCACTTACCCTACAACCCAGTAAGCCATAACTGGAGGTGGTTTTTTCTGATCTGTCCAGTTTTCAGGGGAACATTCGAATAAGACGCCATGTTCTTTCACAGGATTGAGGGAGGATGCAGCATGAGTAGACTCTGAATTATCTTTAACACTAAGGGCCTTCTTCTTCTGTAAGTCAATGGGAGAAGCATTTATTCATAAAAAGCAAATTATCCGCCCATGTACAGGGATGTTTAATGAATGAACAGGACTCACAGGACAAACGAGTGGCCAAATATTTCACAGAAGCAACTTCAAGAGGCTGATTCTCTAGGACATTTGAAGATCTAGCACTCTGAACATTATTCTCGTTTTCTCTCCCAAATGTTATTTCCAAGTTTCACTTTTTGAAGCCTGTTTGAAATAACACTTCATTTCAACCTTGGAGTGAATGCATGGTTTTAAACCCAACTTTCCTCTAAAGTACATACCAGAAACAGAGAAGGGAAACAGAAGGGAGGGTTGAGAAAACCAGCCATTTAGTTGTGTCTGATCAAGAAACAAAACAGATAAATCTGGTGAATTGCCACAGAACCAGAGAGGGGCCAAGGACACGTATATCCTGCAAGGGCTCTGTGTTAAGAGGCGGCGAGAGTGGAGGCATCCTGTGGGAAAGCTTGAGAATGGTCACAAAGTGCCAGGGAAAGAAAAGGCAAAGCTGACCATGCCACCCAGGAGCAGAACTGAGGAGAGACCACATGGGCCTGGAATAAACCCTCAGTCTGGAGGGGGGCATGAAGGAGAAGGGAATAAGCATTTATTCAACACCTACTATCTGGCCAGGCACTGTGTTAAGTGCTTTATAAATATTATCCCTGGGAGGCAGGTGCTACTACTATCCCCATTTCATGGTTGAGGAAACTGAGGCACATAGCATCGCACAGCTAGTAAGCATCTGAGGTTGGGTTGAAACTTTGGTCTCCTTGACTCCAGGCCCAGTGCTCTACACATTGTGTCACCTAGCTGTTTTAGAAGGTAAATAAATCAAAGAAAGTATTAACCAATATAAAAATTATAGTATATAATGAGCTTCCCCCAAAATAATTTTGTTGTAAAGACTCAAACAAAAAATACTGATTTTTCCTCAAAGACTACATGAATAGCTAGAATAAAGGAAGCAAGACATAAAAAAATGAAATAGAAGTTCTGGAGGAAAGAGGTAGAAGGAAAATAAAGACCAGAAGAGAAAGTGGCAAATCTTGCCCAAGAAATGGACTCTCTGAAAATTAGAATAAATCAAACAAAAATCAAAGACTCCATGAGACAACAGAAACTATCAGAATAAAAGAAAAAAGCTGAAAATACAGATGAAAAATTTTAAGATAGCTGATGTAAAAAACTGACCTACAAAGCATGACAAAGAGAGATGATTTATGAATCACTGGATTCCTTTTAAACTATGATTTTAAAGAAGCCTGTCTCCCATATTTCAAGAAATCATAAAAGAACCCAATTCTATTAGAACCAGAGAGCAAAGTAAAGAAAAACTCTACTAATTTATGCCTCCAGAAAGGAAACCCCAAAAGAAAAGTCCCAGGAATACCTATAACTAAAATCTAGAGCTCTTACATAAAAAAAATTACCATAAGCATCCTGAAATAAACAGTTCTAATACCAAGGAACTGTATTTAGGCTCACAAAGAATTTAGGAGCTTCTAGTAAAAACCAAAAGAGATCTTGGAAAGGCAAAAGTGATAGACTTCCCCTTTCCTTTTTTTTTTTTTTTGTTGTTGTTGTCGCAATATGGCTAATGTGGAAATATATTTTGCATGACTTCACATCTACAATGAGTATTATATTTCTTGCCTTTTCAATGGATGAGGGAGGGGGTGGAGGAAGGAAAAGAATCTGGAACTGAAAATAAAAAGAAAAAAATGATAGTCTCAGAATGAATACTAACTTAGTCTGCACAACTCGATAAAACCTTATAGGGAGAAAGTAGATTTTTAATGCAATAGAGTTCACTTTCAAACCTTCCTGCTGAAAAGACTAACTCTGAATAGGAACTCTGAAATTCAAACAGAAGAGCCAATGGAAACTGGGAAGGATAAATTGATCTGAGTAACTAGAAGGAGCTTGTGTGATGATGTGGTGCTAACAGTCTAATCGGGGGTGGGAAGAAGAAACACGTGTCCTGTCATACCTTTCATGTCTTCAAAGGGTACTGAGAGAGTTAACTAAGGCTGGGGGGAGGATTGGTTCTGCTTGGAGTGTTTGTAGATGAGAAAAAGAAGGGACAATAAAAGGAGGAATACGCTAGTGTAGATAGATGGAAGAAGAGGGTGGCACTTGGCTACTTGTCATAACTGGGGTGTGGAGAACATTAAAACAAGGAGAGGGAAGCAGGGACTGGGAATTAGGTGAACCTCCCTCTCATCTGAAGTGGTTGGACAGACTCTGATGTCCCCATACAAATATACAAAACTCATCAGGGAAATGTATGTAGGGGGTATGGAGGAGGGGGTAGTGATTAAAAGGGAAGATAAAACCGGGGAGGGAATAGTCACTATCAGAACACATAAATTTTTTTTAATTTGGTGAGGCAATGGGGGTTAAGTGACTTGCCCAGGGTCACACAGCTAATAACTGTCAAGTGTCTGAGGCCGGATTTAAACTCAGGTCCTCCTGAATCCAGGGCGGGTCTATCCACCCCCCCACCTGGCTGCCCCGGAACACATTTTTTGATCCCGAAGGAATCCCATTCTAAGAAAGAACTAGGATGTAAGGTGGGGAATACCTTAGATGACCTTTTTGAGAATTGGGAATGGCTGAATAAACTGTGGTTTATAAATGTAATATTATTGTTCTGTAAGAAAGGATCAAAGAGGCAATTTCAGAGAATCCTAGGCGATAGGAATTGATGCATAATGAAGGGAATAGATCAAGGAGAAGGGTTTATACAAGGGAAACAACGAGGCAAAGAAAACAGCTTTGAAAACCTTGGTGTCTTCAGCAGGAGTAATGTCAAAAAAAGTGATCCAATGAAAGAATGCACGGAGGAGAACAGAAGGAAATTCAGAAGGAAGTACAGAGGAGCAGCACAGGTTTGAGGCAAACGTGCATTTATTATCTACTATTTTTTTGTTTGTTTGTTTTTGCAGGGCAATGAGAGTTAAGTGACTTGCCCAGGGTCACACAGCTAGTGTCAAGTGTCTGAGGCCACATTCGAACTCAGGTCCTCCTGAATCCAGGGCTGGTGCTTTATCCACTGCGCCACCTAGCTGCCCCTGTTATCTACTATTTAAAAAAGCAAGAGGCATGAAATGGAGATTTATAGTTTCATACAGAATCCTCTTTGGGTCTCTGTCTTATGTTCAGTATATATACTCTGTCTTAGGTATTTAAGTTCAAAATTTAAAACATGAAAGAAAATAACCCTAAAACCCAAAAAAGTGTTTCTAAACAAACCCTGAAATTCTATGCACTGAATCTTAGAGCATTTGTTTAAAATAGTTATTATGCTCTTGCTAAATAGAAATGGGGCTTATGAGTAACAATGGAAATAATGTGACTTTAGACTTTTTTTTTGGCAGGGCAGTGGGGGTTAAGTGACTTGCCCAGGGTCACACAGCTAGTAAGTGTCAAGTGTCTGAGGCCGGATTTGAACTCAGGTACTCCTGAATTCAGGGCCAGTGCTTTATCCACTGCACCCTAGCCGCCCCCCGCCCCCGACTTTAGACTTTTAAGGGGGATTGGGGATGAGTTAAGGATGGTTAGGGACATTAATTACCTTGCCCAAAGTCACACAGTGAGTTAGGGACAAAATCAAGGCTAGTGCCCAAGTCTCCCTATTTCCCCGGATCTGGGAATTAGGACCACATTGCTCCAGGAGAGCCAATGAGCTGAGCTTGGCACTGCTTATACATATGCGCGCGCGCACACACACACACACACACACACACACACACACACACACACACACACACAGAGCATTGCACATAGGTTTAACTTTCCTTCTTGGGAGGCCAGACTCACTGTGTGTACATAGCCAGTCACAAAAGAACCTTTGGCTGTTTATCCTTTGTAAGCCGCAGAGGGCTGTTCTTGGCTCCGTTCATTGTCATTTAATAGCACTGTAAACAGCGCTGCAATTGCAGAGATGGCTTAGAAAGTGCTCCCATCCGGAGGGGCCAGAGACCCAGGCCTCAGTGGATTTGGATTTAAAGGCTTTATTTTGAAGCATGGCTCTGCCATTTCCTAACTCTGTGACCTTAGGTGAGTCTACACTCTTTCCCTTTCTGGCTCTCAGTGCTGTGGAGTGAGGGGGATGGCCTTCATGACCTCTGAGGTCACTTACAGCTCCTGCCCTCCCGCCAAACAGGCAGCAGGGCCTCGCTCACTTGTGGGTCAGACACAGTCTGGACAATGTGTTCCTTTCACACAAAGCATCCCGTTGTTGGGAGCGTGCTGCAGGCTGCCAGTGCCCAGCATGGGCGCTTCTGTCCACCTTTGGGCTCTCTGTCATTTCTATTCTTCCAGGACTCTTCTTTTATTGACTCCTTGGGAAGCCCCCTTTCAGTCTGCTGCCAGTCCTCACTATTTGGAAGGCAAGTATACGGTGCCTGTCTACAATCTCTAGCCACGTGACACCCATTTTTGGTGACTTATTTATTCAGGGTCCATTTCCCAGACGCTGCCGACCCCATCTCTTTCTCAGGGCAGTCAGCTTGAATGACTGTTAGATTTTTAGCTTGAGCATTTACACCTTGGAAATCAGCCAAAACTACAGATCAGAGCAGCTAGGTGGCACAGGATAGACTGCCAGGCCTGAAGTCAAGAAGACTCATCTTCATGAGTTCAAATCCAGCCTCAGACACTTACTAGCTGTGTGACCCTGAACAAACCACTTAACCTTGTCTGCCTCAGTTTTCTCATCTCTAAAATGAGCTGGAAAAGGAAATGGCAAACAGTCCAGTATCTCTGCCCAGAAAACCCCAAATGGGGTCACAGAATCTGACACCACTGAACAACAACACAAATCAGGGCTTGATTTATCTTTTTGTTGATTGTCTAGACTTATGAAAGTGATGGAAAACACGTTAAGGATGCTGATTAAACTTAGAAGTATATCCTACATACATTTTCTCCTCTGGAGCATTGATAATGAAGCACTTACCAACACACCACTATTCCTTCTACTTATTTCTGGACCCAATTTACTGCCCAGCTGTAGTGCCTGTATAAGATACTGACTGATAGAATAATGTGATGGACTACAGTCTTATGCCTGGTGACCTGTCTTTTTTAGTCCTCCTTGTTCTTAGTAAAGCTTGGATGGTTAAACCAATCTTTTAGGCATTGCTGTAGAAAAAGCTATTTATAGCATCTGGGATCAGAACAATTTATACTATGTTATTTTAGAAAAAAACAGATTTAACATTTTATTTGTAGGGTGGAATCCTTTGGTGGCCTGGGGAAGCCTAGTTCTCAGAACTTTTTTAATGGATAAAATAAAATATATAGAATTACAAAGGAAATAAATCATATTGCAGTAAAGATGTATTCTTTTTTTCTTGTCCAAGTTCACAGGAATCTGTGGACATTGGGTTAAAAATTTCTGAAATAAAGTACTAGACCTTCTCACCACTAATGGGGAATCCTTTTGTTTGGCTATTACCTAAAATGCCGTAAGGACATTCAGTGATGACTTGTTGTTAGTACTCAGCTGATCACTGAACAAAGTGCTCTGTGGTCCCGTCTGTCAGGAGAGAATGTTCGGGGCTACACTGCATTCCAGACAGCCTAATGCTATTCTAAAATCAGTGGGTGAACCTTCCTGGCTCTTACCTTCTCTACACATCTCTTCCTTAGGCACAAGCAGGTACATCTCACTCACTCACTCATATGGGGTGCAACCCCATATTGGGTCACCATGTAACTGAATGTGGGGGCCATGAAAAACTTGGCACCAGGACAAGGTTATGCATACCTATTTTATATACCCATATGCCCGGGATCACATACAAATTTCTCAGCAAAAAGGGGTTGTGAGTGGGAAAAGCTTAAGAAGCCCTGCCATAGAAAATCACCAGTGGAAGCCTGTTGGCCTCATCTTTCTTTAAGATTTTATAGAAATAAGAAAAAAAGGCATGTGCTGCAGAGGCTGCCGCATTCTTCTCCACTGTATTTTTGGGTATGATTTTCTTCATTCTTCTGGCATCTTCTTTTTGTGCTGTCTAGAGAACAGATCCCCCTGTGCTTTTAAAATCGTGTTGCCTCCAGCAGAGGGGCTTCTGCCCATGTGTGGACTTAGGTTCTGGCCTTCATCACTTTCTGGTGCCTCCCCATGCTATGCGCCTGATTCTCCGGGACTTTCTCTAAGTATGCCTTCAAGGGGGCACCTTCATCTCTTCCCCTCCCTCACCCACAGCTTCCTTTGATGTGTTGTCTTTCCCCCAGAGAATGAAAGGTCCTTGAGGGCAGAAGCTGTCTTCCTTCCTACTTGTATTTGTATTTCTAGCACTTAGGCCAGTGCCTGAATCAAATGAAATATTTAATAAATGTTCACTGACCAGCTGACCTTTCTCAGGTACTGAAGGGGATAGGTCCATACAGAGCGGTTGTAGTTTGCTACAAATGATGAAAGGTCACTATCAAAATTTCAGCAGATCTGTTCCACTTCGGGTCTGTTTGTTGTCCACTTTTTGTTTTGTCCACAAATGTTCTTGGTTTAATTTGTCTTGGTTTAGCCCATTTGCAGGCTCGTTTTCTCTTCAACTGCCTTTCACTATCTAGTAATATAATTCTATTTCTAGTCTTCTTTTATACATAAGGACAATGGAGACTGATTAAAGTACAACTGGATTTGACAATTGGGGGTCACTGATAATCTCAAGAGAGCATTTTCTTTACAGTGATGAGGACAGAAACCAGGGTGTATCTATACCACTTTTTCAGAGTTTGATAGTGAAAGTGGGACCGGGGATAGGGCACAAGGAGGAGGGGGAAGGAGAGGACAATCAATTCCTGCTCTTGGAGCATGTTGAAAAGGGAGAATATTGTGAGCTCTGAGAATCAAAGGTTAACTATGGTCACAAACAAGCATTAACATACCTCATGCATCAAGGACTGCTGGAAGATTGTACGAATGGAAAGACAGCATCGATGGAAATTCTTTATTAGTTGAGGGTGGATAGAACCATTGAGCTGTGCCACCTCTTCATGAGTTGGAGTGACAAAGATTCCTTGTACTGTTTCTAAGGCAACGTAATGAAAAAGTGTGTTCTCAGTGCCAGATGTCAACCTTGGAAAATAAAAAAAGAGGAAACAAGTGTATTTCTTAGAATCAGACAGTTAATTCTCTCTTCCCCTTTAATTGATGTTGCTTGATTTATCAGGTCATTTTAATCATGCAAGAACCTAAGGTTTAGTCTACAGTACGGGAAATTGTACTGGTGTCATTTGACATTGATTTGATATCTCTATCAAACAATACAAGTTGGTTAAATACTTTTTTTCCTACCACAGTTCTAATTAAAGATTTGCTTGAGCCATATTTACCTCTACTACCTATGAGACTACAGTGACTATAAGAAGAAAAGAAATCAATAAGCATTTGGCTAAGTACTACGTAGTGCCAGGGATGTATTGATGTCTGGGATGCTAGACAAAAATGAAAGTCTTTACTCTTAAGTATTGGAGGAAACAACAAGTAAACCTATATGTATACTTCTGTGTCTATATGAAGAAACAAATAAACATAACTGTAATATATGTGCATGCTCTGATTGTGGTTCCTTGGCACTTGAGCCTTTCTTTAAGGCTACTTTCACTATTCATCTTTGATCCAAAAGTTCTGGATTTTGTTTATGATGTTTCCTAAGGGTTTTCAGTTTGTGGTTTCTTTTAGGATTTTTCTCTCCTATTTTTCACTTTGCCCTCTGAGTCTAATAGTAGTTTTCTTTTATAATTTCCTGAAATATGATATCTTGTTTTCTTGTTTGGTCATCGAAGGTCTGATTATTCTTAAATTATCTTTCCTTGACTTGTTTTCCAGGTGAATTTTTGATAGTAGACAGCTTACATTTTCTCCTGTCCTCTGGAGTCATTAAGCTCTGTCTGCTCCATTCTAATTTTCAGAGAGTTCACTGCTTAGACTTGCATCTTTTGTTCTAAGTTGTTTATTACTTCCAATTTTTCCTCCAGAGACCTTATTTCCCTTTCATTTTTGATCTCTCACTTCATTTTTTCCAGACTTTCTTGCAGTCATTAAGGCTAAACCATTTTCCTCCTCTGTGGCTTGGCTTGCTATGAAATGACTGTCTTTGGGTTCACCTCTTGAGCTTCTCTCAGCCATATTATTCCTTCACTGTGCTTGGTGTTTTTTTCTGTCTACTCATATTTTTCCTTCATGGGCTTTTCTCGTGCTTATTGGGTACAGGTCCTTTTACTGAGGTTTGTACTTGTTTCCCTTGTGAACCCCTTTTCTTGGTCTCCTTTCTCTTATGGACATCTTTCAGTACAGTTCTGGTCTTGGGGTGTGTGTGTGTGTGTGTGTGTGTGTGTGAGAGAGAGAGAGAGAGAGAGAGAGGGGCAGAAAGAGCACGCACGAGAGTGAGCTGGGTTGCTCCACAGCTTTTAAGGTCACCAGCTTTATCGGAGCTATGAGATAAATGACTGTTAGTCTACAAAGTGTGTGCTTTAGGGAAAAAGGCCAGACACTTGGGCCTTGGTCATCTGACTGAAGCTCCAGGCATGTTTGGAGGGCGGCAGGTGGTGGATTAGGAGGAGGGTCCAGCAGGGCTGGCTCCTCTGGGCTGGCCATGAGGTCAGAGCGTGGAAGAGGGGGTGCCTGCCACGGATCCCTCCTCTGGGATTGGCCACAGCTGCTCCCAATAGAACCACAAACCTGGAGTTCTGCTACCCCAAACACATAGCAAAGCACTGATCATCTCCGGGTATCTTCTCTAGGTCCTGTCCTGTTTCCATCCCTCCAAACTGATTGTATTAAAAGGTTCAGAGGGCTGCTGTGTGAATGCCAAACTTCATGTGGACACCTGATCCACACAGTCCTGTATTGCGGTGGTTCAGAACTCCCAAGACCAAGAAACCTCAGCCTCCCCTACAAGGCGTGCGGTCCCTGCCCATCTGACTGATCCCTTGTTTTGTCCCTTTTGGGGCTCCATATCGCCTCTCTGAAAAAATACAAACTCCTCTTTGGGTTTTACCCTCCTTTATGATCGGCCCCAGCCTTTCTCCATGTACCCTCCTGGGGTACTTGCTGTTCCCTGTCTGGGATGCTCCCTCGCTAGGCCTCTGCACTAATGGCCCCCATGTCTGGGGTCCTCTTCCCCTTCTCCTCTGACTTACAGATTCCCTGGCTTCATTTAAAGCTCAGCTCAATGGCTGCCTCTTACAGGAAACCCGTCCTGATGCCCTCAACTGCTGGTGCCCTCCTCCTCCTCCTCCTCCTCCTCCTCCTCCCAAATGCTGCATCTACTCTGTACACATTGTCTATGTCTGTTTCTTCTTACAACCTAATAGAATGAATGTAAGCTTCCTGAAGGCAAGGGCCATTTGTTTTTTTTGTTTGTTTGTTTTTGTTTTTTTAGTGAGGCAACTGGGGTTAAGTGACTTGCCCAGGGTCACACAGCTAGTAACTGTTAAGTGTCTGAGGCCGGATTTGAACTCAGGTACTCCTGACTCCACTGCGCCACCTAGCTGCCCCCGGACCATTTGGCTTTCATTTGGTATTCTCCTCAGTGAAGGGTCACATACTTGGCAAGTGCTTAATGCTTGCTTGTTAAATGAATATTATGGATAGGATGATATGCTTGGTGGTGGGATACAATAAATTATTTCTCAAAGATTACCTTATTTTCTATCATCAATCATAGATACTGAAAAAAGCTAGACATTCTTCTGAATTCTGCTTTCTCAATTAGGAATTTTCTCACTCAAAGAAAGCAAAAAACTTAATGAAAATGAATAGTAAACATGTTTCTTACTTCGTGGCATCAAATAGTTCCATTTCTTTTTCTGAAAGGTCCTTTTTGAGCTTTCCTAAATGAAAAGGATTGGGAAGGGTAGCCTTCTTTTTAGTGGCCTGGAAAACAAACAATATTCCCAAATTTAATTGCTTCCTCTAGTGAACAGAATCAAACAGCCACCTCTTCATCACAAAGACAGCCCATCATACTCATACTGAACAACAACAACAAAAGAAAACACTCGTTAATTTGCAATAGGTATCTGAAAGTGAATGAGGTTTTTTTTAAAAAAAAGGCTATAATTTAAAATTGAGTGACTCGGTTTATTCTAAGCTAAAATAACTGCAGTACAGCCACAGGAAGTCAGACATCCACGAACATGCATTTGACTCAGTATTCCAATGCCAACTAAGAAGCTATGGAGCAGGCCAGGTACCAAGCCATGGCAAGGCAAGGCTGTTTCTCCAAAATCAGCCTTAAGGCTGGCCATTGCTTTTCTTAGGAGCCACATGGCTTTGTAACCCATGAATTGGTACAAATCCTTTTGGAACCTATTTGATTTGCTGCTGCTACTACAAGTTACATGAAGGAGTTCACCAAATCATGAAATATTAGGAGGGGGTGGGGGTGGGGGTGGGGTGGGAGGGGAAGGAGGAGGCTGAGACTTAGGATCGCAGCATTCCAGAGATCAAGGTATCCTTCTCTGTGCTAAACCTATCCACTGGCCTTAAGGCCAGATGACCTCCCCAACTCTGAGAGTCTCGTTCTGGGCTTCTGGAGATAACTCTGGTATCCTGGGATTTGGTGAGGAAATTCACATGCACTTCTTGCCTATAATTTATGGTTTTCTTTTTTTTTTTTTTTTTGGTGAGGCAATCAGGGTTAAGTGACTTGCCCAGGGTCACACAGCTAGTAAGTGTTAAGTGTCTGAGGATGGATTTGAACTCAAGTCCTCCTGACTCCAGGGCTGGTGCTCTATCCACTGCCCCACCTAGCTGCCCAATTTATGGTTTTCTGATGCTATTCCTGGGCCCTAGCTACAACATTTCTGAGCCTGTCCTTGTACGGCCCTCAGTTTTGGACCTTCCTGCCATGCCGGAGGAACCATTCCTTGCCTTCCTCTTTTTTATTTTTCACTCTTCCATTAACCTCCTCACATTAACTATGGCTTCTGGAAGGTGAGGCCAAACACCAATGTGGAAAAGTGTTTCCCAAATGGAAAGATTTCAGGCAGGGCCCAGGTGATAATGGGCCTCTTATCCCTGGACGGTGTCCGTGGGAACCAAATCCTGCCTGCACCTTTGCCACAGTGAGTCACTGGAAGCTTCATGCTGCCCTGCTGCTTTCTGAAACTTCAGCCTTGACAAAGCAGCCATGGGTGGGTCATTCTGGGAACCAGGCAGAGTTCCAGGAGCCATGCTTGTCTCGACTGGGCCGGCTCTCTTCTAGAGCTCCCTACCTTCCCTGGCCCTTCCTTTGCCTGTTCCACAACGCTGGGCTGAACAGATCAAGGAGAGGTTCAGCCAAGGCTCACTGCTCCTGGAGCACCCAGGAAGGCCACGGACCCTCTGAACTGCTAGCATTTCTTTTTCTTTTCTTTTTTTGGCGGGGCAATGGGGGTTAAGTGACTTGCCCAGGGTCACACAGCTGGTGTCACGTGTTTGAGGCTGGATTTGAACTCAGGTCCTCCTGAATCCAGGGCAGGTGCTTTATCCACTGTGCCACCTAGTTGCCCCTGCTAGCATTTCTTGCTAACAATACCATGGTGAACTTCCCCACCCACCCCCGGCCCCACCTTAAATGAGGTGTGCTCTACTGTTGCAAACCTCTGTGGTCACTGGGGAGGGAGAGCCTCGAGTGACCACCTTTACCTTGAGCAGGGCGCCGCTGGCTTGTGGCCCTCCCGGACTCTGAGCTTCTTCCGCTCCCTGCTTGCGGAGCGGATCTGGGGTTGTGAGCGGGCTGGGGCCACCCCCGTCCCCAGGACCTTCGATGCCCTTGTCGGAGCCCCCACTGCTTCTGGAAGGACTGAGCTTACGCGTCTTCAGCGAGTGGTCGCTGAACAGCCGCCGTCGGCTGGAAGGAGAGGTGATGGCTCTGGAGGTGTGTTGGAGCTTGGTGAGGAGAGGGGAGGAGGTCAAGCTTTCTAGCTTATCCCGGGAGGAGGGAAGGAACCAGTCCGCACAAGACAAACAGGGCTTGGAAGGAGAGGCCAGCCTCGCTTCTAGGCTGGCCTCTACTCCCTCCAGCCGCAGGAGAGTAGCTTTGACTTGGTCCACATAGATGCAATCTGGTCCGGGATGCCCAACTGCTTTGGAGGTGCACCCTCCAGCCTCTAGCAGCACACACAGCAAGTAATGCTTCTGTAGAAAAACAATTAGTGAGGCCAGTTATACTAGAGTGTGAGGGACTACTGGAAAAACATCTTTAGTAGAATGGCATTGTCTAATGTCACAAAATCTTGGAGCTGGAAATGCGTTTTGATTAGATTTGCAAGACTCACCAGGCAAAGACAGTCTGGAGCCGCCTTTGTGAGGGGCACTCCATAATTGGGTTAGGAATAACCTATAATCCCTATTTTATAAACCTTGGTCCTGAAGTCCAAATCCCTTTCTCTCATAACATTTACTTGACTTTTGGATCCTGACTATTAGGTGATATTATGTAATGTGGCAGCTTGTGTCATGGAAAAACCTACAAGCATTTTCTCTGGCTTCGTCCAAGTTGTTGAGAGAAATGTCAAATGACCCCAGGGCCAAGGACGGGCCCGGGAGCACTTCACCAAAAAACTCCCTCCAACCTGCCTTTGACCCAGTGGGGTCTAGTCTTTGGGACTGAGCATTTCTTCAGTTCCAAGTCTATTTTGCGGTCCTCTCCTTTACCCACTTTTCTCTCCATGTGGTCCACAAGGACAGCAGGAGAGATTTTGCTGAAATCTGGGCATGTCAATAGTATTCCCTTTATCTACCAGTCTAGAAACTGTAAGAAAAGTGAATGGATGCAGCCTGGCAGGACTGATTCTTGATCAGGCTGTGCTTGCTTTTAGTAGCCACTGACTAGTTTTTTCTAATTTTCACAAACTGTCTGTTTAGTCATGGTTCTAGGATGTTACCAACTTCAAACCCCTGTGTCCAGAGGCAGCGAGAACAGAGGACTCCCCTGAGGAAAGTGCAGAATGGTCAGAAAGCCCCAGGTTGGGGACTCTGGAGGTGATAAGGAATGGTGGCAGTGACCAGCCTGCCCAGATTGTGATGAGACTGGGACATCTCAGGCCCACAGGTCTCTTGGCATCTCAGCCCTGAGAGGCCGGCACTTAGAAATGTGAAGATCCGTAGGGGCCCAAGCATGGAAGGTGGAGGCCAGTTAAAGAGCCCAGGTATCTTGGGGCAGGCAATGCCAAGCAGTGCCAACCACCCACATCCCAAGGTACAGCAGGGGACAGAGACTGGTCCTGGAACAAAGCCCCAATTCAGGAATGAAAGCAGGAGAGAGAGGAGTGAATCAGAGAGATGAGAAGAGAAAAACTTAAAAAAACATCAACAGTAACAAAGAATTATTGCAAATATGTAGATCTCCTAAAGAAGGAAAGAACAATATAACAACTGCAAGGAGAGGCTCTAAGGGGGAAAAGAATGAGTTTTCCACAAGGACCACATAAATACTTGGAAGAAATGAAGCAAGAAATAAACAAGGAAATAAAAGCTCTGGAGGAAAGAACTAAAAGGAGAATAGATAGTTTAGAGGAGAAAGTGGGAAACCTTGCCCAAGAAATGAACTCCCTGAATAACAGAAAAGGCCAAAGAGAAATCAATGACTATGAGACATTAAGAAATATTAGAAGCAGATCAAAAGATTGAAAAAACAGAAGAAAACAGAAGATATCTATGACCAAAAAGTGACCTAGAAGAAAGGTCAAGAAGAGAGTAATTAAACATCCCTGGACTTCTTGAAAAGTATGATTTTTTAAAAAGCTTGGACATTTAAAATTTAAGACTTTTTAATTTAAGAAATCACAAATGAAAACTGCCCAGATCTATTAGAACCAGAGGGAAAGTGAAGATTCAGAGATCCACTCATTATCTCCTGAAAGAAACCCCAAATGGAAAAGTCCCCAGAAAGTCATAGCTCAAATCCAGAGCTTCCATTTCAAAGAAAAAATACTGGAAGCATCCAGAAAGAAGAGTTTCAAGTATCAAGGGGCCACAATGAGGACCACACAAGACCCGGCAGCTTCTAACCTAAATAAGAGGAGATCTCGGAATACGATATACCACAAGGAAAGAATAGGCTAGCAACAAAGAAGAGTTTACTCCTGACTCCAGGCCTACGGCTCCACCCACTGTGCCACCAACTGCCTCAGTACTATAAGACCTTTTTCTCTTTCTTTAATTTTTTTGGGGGTATAGTGCTATCACTTGTCAAAGGGCAAAGGCAACTTAATAACTTTGGGGGCATAGATCCAAATAGCTTCTCAGAATGACTGGAATAATTCACAGCTTAACCAACTGTGCATCCACACAGCTGTTTCCCCACAGCCTCTGAAAATTTGGCATCTTTCTTTCTGGCCAATTTTTCCAATCTGATGGATGTGTGGTAGAACCTGCATTTCTCTAATTATGGATTATTTGCAATCCTCTCCCCGAAATTCTTCCTTTGAAAACTGCTTTTCAAATACCACAGGGGGCGCCTCAGTAATCACACCTGCTAGAATGTTGTTCACCCAGGTGAGGTGACTTGAATCCATAGAGAGCTCGGTATGTTGTTGCTATCTCCTCAATCAATATTCTGATTCAACTCCCTGTTTTATTCTATAGTTGTTTTTTTTTTTTCTAGTTGGAGGCAACTAAGTGTCACAGTGGACACCGTGACTGGGCTTGGCATCAAGAAGATCTGAGGTCAAATTTGGCCTCAGACACTAGCTGTGTGACCCTGGGCAAGTCATTTAACCCTGTTTGCCTCAGTTTCCTCATCTGTAAAATGGGCTGGAGAAGGAAATGGCAAACCACTCCAGTAACTTTACTAAGAAAACCCCAAATGGGATAAAAAAAGAGTTGAACACGACTGAAAAACAACTGAACAACAATAACATGAATTCTCTGAGCAGTTGTCCCCTTTTCTCTTGTTCAGAATCATTGTACGTTGGTGTCTTTGGAATTTAATCCTGAGTGCTCTCATTCCTTCTTGGGCCCACTGCTTCTACACAGTATCCAATCACTGGGTCCTACCTGTTCTTTTTCTGAACCCTTGAAATCTGCTCTCCCCAAGTGTAGAGCATATGCCACACAACCAATCCACAAATATTTATTAAGTACAGCTTAAGTGTCAGGAAAGGGGCAACATGGGGCAGTGGATTCAAGTCCTGCTTTGTCAGGTACTGGCTATGGGATCCTGGGGAACCTTCTGTAACTGCCTGATCCTCTGAGAGGCAGCTCTCTAAATGGCATGGGTGCAGGGCAGTGGTCAATATGCATTGGTAGAATCCCTAGGCTGAGGATATCACAGGAATAGACCCCTACTCACCTTCCCTACTTGCCCAGAAAATTGATGCCAGGTAGTGTTTATGCCTGACTTTTCTTTCTTCCTGTGGCAGAGTGGTGACCCACCTCCAAAGTTTGGGTCATTTTAATGCCAGCAATTGATTCCTCCCCTTTGTCCGGAATCAGGTTGAGGGCAGCAGTTTCTCTCATAATCTCCTTTACCTTTTAAATAATGATCAGTAAGGTAGGACACAAAATCTATTGGACAGCTGAAGGGAGCCATCGCCATACCATGCCTCCTGTATCATGTTTCCTATCCAATTTATGAATCCATCAAATGATTCCTCCCTTTCTTCCTCCCTCCCTCCCTTCCTTCCTTCCTTCCTCCCTTTCTCCCTCCCTCCCTCCCTCCCTTCCTTCTTTCCTTCCTCCCTTCCTCCCTTCCTTCCTCCCTTCCTTCCTTTCTTCCTTCCTCCCTTCCTTCCTTCCTTCTTTCTTTCCTTCCTTCCTGAGTTCATTTACTCCCACAGTATTGCCTCTGCTCTGTGATCTCAATTCTACAAACTGACTCTGGCCACCAAGGCTCTGTCCTGAGTCTTCTTCTCTCCTGTCTTTACACTCTTTTGCTTGGTGACCTCACCAGTGTCTGTGGCTTCAATGATATCTCTATGCCGCTGATTCTTTATTTCCATTTCTTTACATGCAGCTCTAGGATCTCTCTAGTCCTGCACCAACTGATGACTGGATATTCCGAATGGCTGAATTATCCTAACTCAACATGTTTAAGACAGAATTTATTATCTTACCCCCCAAAATCATCGCTCTTCTGACCTTCCCTGTTTCTGTCAAAGGCATCACTTCTTGCCCCCTCTCCTCCTAACATACCCAGTAAGTTGCCAGATTCTGCTTCTACCTGCCTCTCCTTTATTGGCCAGAAGGGTAGGGGATCATTCAGACCCCCTCCCTTTGGCCAAAAGCGGAAACGACAAAATATTAGGAGACCTCCTGTTTTATAGAGCTAAGGCCCAGCGAGCAAGCTGTGTCCTGAGTTTGGCAAAACAACAATCCTTTGCACCCACCCTCTGGATGATCTCACCCTCTGGCAGAATCACATAATTAACCAGGTGTTCTCTGAGCTCGGATAAGCACTTGACAAACTTGGAAAGTCCTGCAATGAATCAAACTTGTCACACTCTTGCTGTTACCCCTCATTGTCGGGGCTACAGCTCACGGTGCAGCTACAAATGTAAGCACTGAGATCTCCCCACACTGCCTTGGGCCCCAACACATCTGTCCTTGCTTGCAAGCCATTTTCCTCACTTTGAAAATTAAAATTAAACTTCCCTTTGATTGCTGATTCTCCTGTCTCTAGCCCGCTGTGTCTGGCTCTGGCCATTCACAGGTTAGAGGCCGGTTCTGTCCAGCTGACAATACAAAAGGCTCATGGCTATAAAAGTGTCCTATTCATGTGAATAACAATAATTTTTCTTCCCTTTCCCTTCTAGACCCCACCAAGTACCTTTGGTTACTATTAGAAAACAATCCCAACCCAGCCCTGCCCTGACAGCGCTACAGGTCACCCAGCAAGACAACATGGTAGGGCAGTACCAGCCGGTGGCTTGGGTCCACCTCCTGGCTCTGCTATTCAACCCCTGTGTGACCAGGAGAAAGTCGTGTGACTTTGGAGTTTCCTTATCGGCACAATGAGGAGATCGGGCCAGATGGATCTAAGGTCTATCTGAGGACCCTCTTTGGAAGCCCAGTGAAGGCCTATGGACCCTTTCTCGACATGTTTTAGAAAAATAATCGAAGTAAATACTACATTTCAATCAGAAGTTAGTGAAAATCAAGATGTAATTTTTTTTCCCAAGCCAAAGTCATGGACTCCAGGTTTAGAACCCAAGATCTAGTCACTTGGGAACTTCACACAAATCTAACAAGAATTCTGAATCCCTTCAGCCATCTTCCAGACTCCTTACTTTGTGGTGGCATCCCCCATTTTCTGCTCTCCTGCACTTCCCCTCTTCTCGTGGCTCTCTTTACTGCCCAAAGGGAAAGAAGGTGTAGCTGGGGGACAGCTGCTAAGCAGACTCTAACGGGTCTGCCCCTCCACTTCACCAGGGTTCCCTAATGTTCATTGGAAGGCACGCAGTGACCATGTTTGTCAGTACTGAGCCTTTGGTCCGGTGAACATTCTGCATTTTCCTTTATGCTTAACCATCTGTTCAGAAGGGCAGACACCAGGAGGGGATGAGGGAGGTGATTCTAAGAGGAATGGAGGCATAGCTTACCAAACCAACGATTAATAAAAAATATCTTCCCTCGGGCTCTTGAAAGACTTGGGGATCTGGTTCGGAGGGAGGCTGAAGATGGTGCCTTGGGAACACTTCTCTCCATATGACCAAGTGACCGATCCTTTGTTCTGACACTAATGGGAGCAGGCAATAATGCCGACAGTACGTGGCAATATCAAGAAGGTCATCCTTTGGCAAGTGGCTGCAGACCAAATACCCCTGAAAGGGAAGCATGGAGGGGGAAAGTCACCTCAAGTGATGTCTCTCGAGCTGTCTCCTAGGTTGTGGACAATAGAGTTCAATCTTTTTTCTTTTTTCTTTGGTGAGGCAATTGGGGTCAAGTGACTTGCCCAGGGTCACACAGCTAGTAAGTGTCAAGTGTCTGAGGCCGGATTTGAACTCAGGTCCTCCTGAATCTAGCGCTGGTGCTCTATCCACTGCACCACCCAGCTGCTCCAGCTCAATCTCTTTTAAAGAACGGAGTCGGTGGTGGCTAGGTGGTGCAGTGGATAAAGCACTGGCCCTGGATTCGGGAGGACCTGAGTTCAAATCCAGCCTCAGACACTTGACACTTACTAGCTATGTGACCCTGGGCAAGTCACTTAACCCTCATTGCACCGACCCCCCCCCCCAAAAAAAAATGAACATGACTAAACAACAAATAAGGTCTATTTAGTTTGTAACTTTGTAACTCTTGGGGCCTACACTGGGTTGAACACCTACATAAAGTAATTTGACAGACTAGGAGTAAGTCCTCTCAAAGTTTCCTAGGCTGTTTTCCAGGCAAGGGTCCATTTTGTGGAGGTGTTTGTTAGATTTTCGTAATAATCTGTTTCCCTAGAGGCGGCTTGGTTTTAGCCAGAGGAAGTAGTCTTGCAGTCCAAAGAGCCTCGCATGCTCAGTAGTGGTGCGATGATGGGCAATCTACTCTGTCCCTTTCTGGAATGGTGGACTACCCACCTCACAAAG
The DNA here is from genome assembly GCF_019393635.1 of Dromiciops gliroides. Lineage (NCBI taxonomy): Eukaryota > Metazoa > Chordata > Mammalia > Microbiotheria > Microbiotheriidae > Dromiciops > Dromiciops gliroides. The sequence continues at coordinate 265,089,792 of NC_057866.1, forward strand.
TTGTGAATCACGAGACAAAATACAAATGTGAGTTGTTCTTTAGTCCCTGCTATAGCCTGCCGGGTGGGGGCCTTCGGGCAACACCCAGGACCTGGTGTTTGGTCCTGGAGAAATAACATACCCTTTTCATGTCACGTTAATCATCATAATAGCCAACCTTTATATCGCCCTTTGAGGTAAGCGCACGGATATTTCTGGTCTCATCTCGTAGATGAAGAAACTGAGAGTGGGGAAGATTAAATGATTTGGCCTGAGTCACTGTAGGAAGCAAGATTAAACAAGCCTCCACCTCCTGGCAAAGACCACAGCTCCCTGCCCCGAGATACCAAAGCTCTGCTTGTTCTCAAGTCACCATAAGAAGGTTGTACGGCTAGGACACCTCCAGAAAATGGACCCTTGCCTGGAAAACAGCCTAGGAAACTCTGAGATGACTTACTCCTACCTAGTCTGTCAACCCAGTGCAAGCCCCGAGAGAAGTCTGACTGCAGAGTTCCTTAGGACGCCAAGTTTAGGGCTTTCCCCGCCGCCTGCTTATAATTAATAAATAAAAGCTTCCCTTGATAGCTCCTGTCCTGAATATAACGTGAGAATCGTTTCATTAGCAGACACATAGATCGGTAGTGTCCGAGGTAGCCCCAGCATCCTCTCTACTTTACCACACTAGTCCCCGTTTATTAATCTTATAAAATGTTGTGAAGTCCTTTTTTAAAATTTCTGTTAATGGCCTCCTCCTCTCCCTGCCCCTCCTCTCCCCTCCTCCTCCCCCTTCCCTCCTCCCCTTCCTCCCCCCTCTCTTTCCTCCTCCTTGTCTTCTAGCCCCAAAATCTCAGGGTCGTTTTTCTTCCTTCTTCAGTTCCCACATACAATCGTTTCCACCTTACTAGAATCTATCCTCTTCTTTCCATTCTCAGCACTGGTGCCCGGGTAGGTCTGGGCCCCTTAACCCAGACTCTGACATCGCCTCCTGCCTGGTCTCCCAGCCACCTTTCTCCCTCCAGTCTCTCCTCCACACCATTAGCACAATCAGCTTCCTAAAGCACAGTTCTCATCATGTTACTCCCCTTCTCCAAAGCCTTCAAAGGCTGTCCACCCCTTTTTGTTATTGTTCAGTCATTTCAGTCATGTCTGATTCTGGGGTTTTCTTGGCAGAGTCAGGAGTGCTCTGCCATTTCCTCATCCAGCCCATTTTACTGAGGAAACTGAGGTAAACAGAGTTAAGTGACTTGCCCAGGGTCACACAGCTAGTAAGTGTCTGAGGGTGTTTTTGAACTTGGGTCTTCCTGACTCCAGGCTTGAGCTCTGTGTACTGTGCCACTAAATATACCTTAATGATACCTCAATTTGCTTTACTTAGAATATCACTGTTTTATTTTGATTTAATATTTTTTTTTCAATTTTAAAACAAAATAATGAATACTAGCAGTCTGTCCTATCATGCTAAAAGATTCAGGTTCAAGGCTTTGCACTTTTGCACAAAAGAGCAGTTTCACACACACTCAGCTCTTTCAAATCACAGACCTTCCCCATCTTCTACTTAGTTCTGATTTTTCAGAATAAGAAAAAATATAAACCATTGATTACTGTCTATATGCGTATAGCTACTAATACTTCATTTTACTAACATTGTACCGATGTTAAATGAAAAGGATGAAATAATTTACAAATGTGACAAATTCTGGTAAAAGTTATTTCAGGTTTGTCTTAAGATAAAAACTATGACATGTTACAAAAATTTCCAGTTTTAATCCCGCAGTTTTCTCACCTTATAAAAGAGAGAACACCCCAGTATTGTGTACAGACGCCTCATGTCGTAGTAATCTTCAGACTGAAAACAAGACAACACACCATTGCAGTCAATTTAAGGTTTTGAGCAGTTCTTTGTCTCTTCCTGCGTCTTACATTGATGCCTCAATGGTGTGGAGACAGCTCTGGCCTCAAGAAGGCTTAGCACATAGCCGGCACTTCATGTCTACTGACATTGGATGGGGAGCAGAGGAAGCGGGTGGAAGGTATAGTCCAGGGCTGGGGTTTAGCAAGGGATATGGTCCTAAGACTGGGGGGCCAGAGGATTGAGATTAGAACTCAGTTTAAGAGTTGAGCTGGTAGGGGCAGCTAGGTGGCACAGTGGATAAAGCATGGGCCTTGGATTCAGGAGGACCTGAGTTCAAATCCAGCCTCAGACACTTGACACGTACTAGCTGTGTGACCTTGGGCAAGTCACTTAACCCCAATTGCCTCACCAAAAAAAGAAAAAAAAAAGCTGAGCTGGTTAGCTACAGGGCGAAGGCTGAAGGGTAGAGAGCCCTCCCAATAAGGAAGAAGAATACATTTGGAAGGAGTGGGGCCTGGAGAGACGAGATGATAGGAGGGGATGGCGTCAGATGATAGGAGCGTCAGAGGGACCCACGACAGAGCCGCCCCACATGTGGATGGATGTGGAATGGAGGAGGACATGGTGAAGAGGAGCCTGAGGAAGTGGAAGGCCAGGGTGCGTGAGGGGACAGTGAAACCCCTGGTGCAGGGGCAGGAGACGGGACGAGGGGGTGCTGGGCCCCCTGAGAAAGGAGAGAGAATGACCCCCTCTGACCTCAGAGGGACTGGTCCTTCTCTGAGACACTTCACGCATTCCAGTTTGTGTTGAATTGACTTTAGCACATACCCTCTCCTCTCTGTCAGCATCTAAGTCCTGTGAGGGAGAAGAATGTTTCACTGATCCGTGGACCCTGAGGGCTTAGCACTTTGTATTTATTTCATGGGTTCTTCAGGCCTGAAGAACCCTCATTCTTCTGGTGCTACTCAGCCGGTCTGCCTCTCCAGTCTTCATGCTCTGGCAAGCAGGCTGACAGCGTGGGCCCTGAGGCCCTGAGGGAGCTGCCCTCCCTGCCCCTGCCTCCTGCAGAGACTCCATGGGCACTCCCAAACCCTGTCCACCTCCTCAACTCTGCCCAGGCCTGCCATGAGGAGGAAGACACCAAACACCAAGCACCATTTCAAAGCCGGTCCTCAAAATGGGAAGAAATCTCTGGAGCACATTTCTCTTATAAAAGTCTAATTTCTTTTCTTTTCTTTTCTTTGCAATGGCGGTTAAGTGACTTTCCCAGGGTCACACAGCTAGTAAGTGTCAAGTGTCTGAGACAGAATTTGAACTCAGGTCCTACTGACTCCAGGGCCGGTGCTTTATCCACTGAGCCACCTAGCTGCCCTCAAAAGTCTAATTTCTAAAACAGAATGCCCAATTCTGAAGAAAAAGACGACTCTGATAAATGGTTAAAGGATTGGATAGAGTGCTAGATCTGGATTCAGGGAGAAACTTATCTTCCTTTCTTTGAATGTTACAGAGATGATGAGAGGAGGGGGCTTCAGGGAAACCTGGGAAGACCTGGATGAATCAATGCAGAGGGAAGTGAGCAGAACAACTTAAACAGTAACAAGTCTTGTCAAGACAACAGCTTTTAAAGACTTAAGGTTTTTTTGTTTTGTTTTGTTTTCCAGAGCAATCAGGGTTAAGTGACTTGCCCAGGGTCACATAGCTAGTAAGTGTCAAGTGTCTGAGGCCAGATTTGAACTCAGGCCCCCTGAATCCAGCACCACCTTGCTGCCCCCAGATTTAAGATTAATGAAGTAATCAACCGTGATTCCAGAGGACTCAAGATGAAACAGGAATCCCACCTCTCAGCAGGGAGGTGAGAGACTCAGGGCACATACACACAGGCATATGTGTATACATGTTTGCACATATGAGCACAAGCATACATATAAACACATATAGGATATGACTGATGGGGGTATTTGTTTTCCTTGAAGATATACATATTTATGTACATACACATAGATTTGTTATAAGGGTTTTGTTTTTCTTTCTTTTTCAGTGGGGATGGGGGTGGTGGGAGGGAGAAAAGGTGGGTTTTCATTAACTGGAAAAAATAAAATGAAAATGGAAAAAAACCCAACAACTCCATGAAATTGTGTCAATTTCTTCTCTCACCAGTTCTGCAAAGTCTGCCGCCTCGAAATCATTTAGTGCCATGTCAATTTCCATCTGAAAAAAGAGCATAATATAAACAGAACCCGAAATTATTATAAATACATTCACTGGCAAAATCGCTGAGGAGGGAGGTCAGAATGAATCGGTATTTTCCCCTCTCCATTACTTGTGGAGAAATACTACACCCCTTTCCTTTTGGTAATTATAAAACAATTACTGGGTAGTCTTTAAAATACAGGCACCATCAATAAAATACTAATTAGGAGAAGTAGGTTTCAACCTGCATTCAACGCAAAGCAGTCTAACCTGCTCATGGAGTTCTAAATAAACATGTTTTTTTTAAAACATTTTAACAATGTTCTTAAGAGCAAACAATCCTTCAATCTGAATCGCCTCAAAGGCCAAGCAAAAATGTTAAATTTCTATGTAATTTTCCATAGTGTAGATTTTTTTTAAAGGTAAAACACCAATGTCCCCATGACTGCCCCTTCCGCAGAGCGTTTGGTACAAAAACCACGCTGAATGGAGGAAGAAGAGAATGAAGCTCCCTGGGGATCTGGCACAGGATGACGATACAACTAAGCCACTGGGAACTCTGCCGTCATGTAGGATTTAGGTTTTGTTGCTATAGAAATGTTCCGGAGTGTCTGACTCATTCTCAGAGGCGTCCAAACTGCAAGGAGAGCTCAGGAGGAGTTTTATTTTTGTTACACGAATTTAAACCGACTGAGAGGCTAGGAATGAGGTTGGTTGACAAATGTGCTGCGTGTTGGGCGGCAACACTTCTTAAAAAGCCAAGACATTCATTCCCTGCAGAGCTAAGGGAAACACAATGTTGGCCAATATGATAGAATCTTCTGAAACATTAGTTTCAGCTCTTAACACGTCCACACTCATGGATGACCCATAGTTCTCACCATCTAGCACAGACTCTGTAGGTGTGTGTGTGTGTGTGTGTGTGTGTGTGTGAAGGAGAGTCCTGGTTTCAGACACTGGCTAGTGGGTGTGCTGCCCCAATTACTGAGCTATGGCACAATGCCCCGGCATTTCTCTGGTTGGCCTTTGATGTCTTTTAAGAAACAACGTGATGGGGGGCAGCTAGATGGCAGCTAGATGGATAGAGCACCAGCCCTGGAGTCAGGAGGACCTAAGTTCAAATCCGGCCTCACACTTAACACTCACTAGCTGTGTGACCCTGGGCAAGTCACTTAACCCCAATTGCCTCGAAGAAGAAGAAGAAGAAGAAGAAGAAGAAGAAGAAGAAGAGAAAAGAAAAGAAAAGAAACAATGTGATGGGGGCAGTTAGGTGGTGCAGTGGATAAAGCACTGGCCCGGCAGTCAGGAGGACCTGAGTTCAAATCTGCCCTCAGACACTTGACAATTACTAGCTGTGTGACCCTGGGCAAGTCACTTAACCCTCAATGACCTGCAAAAGAAAAAAAAAAGAAAAGAAAGAAACAATGTAATGTTAATGTTGGGTTAATGTTTCTTCTCCAATCTACTCCAGCATATCCCAAGGGGGGAAAAAAAAATCAAAGTAAAACATTTACATGATTGGTGAAAAGTGCCTATGCCTCACTCATCCAGATCAGAGTAACAGGTCTCAATTCTGAAGGACGTAGGATGAAGGTGCTGTCCATCTCCAGAGAAAGAACTGGTGGAACCCGAATGCGGATTGAGAATACTTTTTCTTAACTTTCTTTATTTTCCTTGTGGTTTTTTTGGGGGGATCTGTTTTCTTTCATAGCCTGACTTACATGGGAACGTGTTTGGCATGACTACCCATGTCAAACTGAATGCCTTCCCAATGAGGGAGGGATTGGAGGAGGGGAGAGAATTTGGAATTCAAAATTTGAAAAAAAGGATATTAAAAGTATTTTTACATAGAATCAGGAAAAAAGAAAATATTAAATTAAGAGTAACAGGTATAAAGGTTAGCCCCCAGGTCATCTGGGTCTAGACAACACGTGAACACAAGTATTTATACAGAATTGCTTTTTTTTTTTGGTGAGGCAATGGGGGTTAAGTGACTTGCCCAGGGTCACACAGCTAGTAAATGTCAAGTGTCTGAGGCTGGATTTGAACTCAGGTCCTCCTGACTCCAGAGCCAGTGTTCTATCCAACTGTACCATGTAGCTGCCCCTAGAATTTCTTTCTTTCTTTCTTTTTTTTTGGTGTGAGGCAATGGGGGTTAAGTGACTTGCCCAGGGTCATACAGCTAGTAAGTGTCAAATGTCTGAGGTCGGATTTGAACCCAGGTCCTCCTGACTCCAGGGCTGGTGCTCTATCCACTGCGCCACCTAGCTGCCCCTAGAATTGCTTTCTTAAAACAGGAAGCTGTAGAGCTGGTATAGCCCTACTGTCTAACATAGCCAGAGCGGGAAAAATCAGTTTTTTTAAAAGTAAACAAAAATCAGGGGCGGGTGTGTCTATGGCCTTTAGCTTTTAACTTCTTTGTGGGGAATTTCAAGACATCCTGTCAGAAGATAAATAAGAGTCGCTGTTTAAAGGAGAAAATACTATACCTGCTTATCTTGTCCCCCATACTTGAAGACTTGGCCCTACATCTTCTTTATTATTTGCCATAGGATCAATCCAATCCAATAAGCATTTATTAAGCACCTACGGAGTTCCAGCCACCGGATCGCTGGGGGTACAATTAGTAAAAAGACAGGAGCTGGAAGGGACCCTGGAGTCCAGCACTGGCATCTCAAAGGTGAGGAAACTGGGGCCCACACAGAGCATAAGTGTTGGAGCCTTCCTTGAGTCCCGAGTCCACTTTCTCCTGACGCCCCATCTTGCCTCCCTCACCAGATCTAGAAGTTTCTAGAGGGTAAGGTTCTCCTGTTCCCCACCCCCTTAGCATCTGATATAGTGATGAGCTGGTGGCACAGTCAGGAATTTTCCCGACAGGGAAAGAGCCAAGGCGTCTTGTAGACGTGAGTTCCATGACAGAGCAAGACGTGCGGCCGGACTTACGGAATTCCCAGCGCACGGCCCTGTTGATACATAGCCCTCGAAGTATGAAAAGTTACAACCTCTCATAGGGAAAGACCAGTTAAGTGTATAAGATGAAACTCTGAAATGAACTGGCTAAATCCAGACATGTCTGTTATCACGAGTTAGCTCGGCACTGAGCAGCTCCACTCGTAGAGGGTAAATAGGGGCTGACTCCAAAGAGGCCACAGCCTACGAAGAGCGCACCTGAGCCCTGAGTTCCAGGGAGGGGCTTTCACCCAGACACAGGGTCAGGGAACGGTGACTGTCTTCAGGAGGGATGTGTCAGGACTAAGGTGACCGGCCTTACTGTTATTGGTCCTACTGTATCTCTGGGTGGAAGAATGAGGCCTGAGTCAGGCAGGTGTCTAACCTGGACAGACACCAGGAATCCTCCCGTTTCAGGAGTAAGGCCGTTAATAAATGCCGTGGTTTAGAACAGGGTGATGGTGAAGGCTAAACCAAGTAAAGCAAGTTCTGTTTAATTTCCTTCTTCTTTGTAGCTAAGATAGTGCTTTAAGGAAGGACCTTCCTCAGGCTGTCTCCTTTTCCTAGTTAGCAGCACAATGCGTCATAAACCCCCAAGCTCCCACAATGTTTTGCTCCCCCGTAATGTATTTGCATAATGCAGTAGTAAGCCTGGCCACAGAAGTACAACCTCATTTGAAAAGTCTAAATGACAACCTAGAACGATAAAGCCAGAGTCAGTCGCTCGTTGTCCGATTCTTCCCTCTTCCCTGATGGAATGTCAGTGAGAAAGGGTTGCTTCTTTCCCTGAACTAATGTTCCCCTGCTCCCAGCTCAGTGTCCAGCACAGAGAAGGTGCTTAAGAAAACACTCCCTGGCTAACTGATTGATCTCACCCTCCTACCCATAACTGCCTGAGGAGAGAAGACGGACTGGTCATGTTCTTGACTATTTGGGGAGCCCAAGGTTACCTGCGTTTCCTGTGGAAGGGTGAGCCACTGGACACCAGGCAGAGTGTCGATGAACAGGGAGCTGGAGGCATCGTAGGACTGAGCGCCAGTCCTGGAGTAAAGCAGCTCAGGCTGAATCGCTCTTTGGAAGAACAGGTTGAAAAAGTGATCCAAACGAGCGACGTTCTCGGCCTCACTGAAGGCGCTGCAGAAATGTGAATGTGAAGTCAGAACGACACTGTCTGTTACGTGACACTGAAGTCAGCAAGCTCGATCTCTCGCTTGAATTTCATTTCCCCTATGATACAGGTGACTTCTGGTCTTCCCTGAGTGGCAGGGACTGAACACATGGGATCTACCACCATCCCTTTTTAAAAGGCTTGTATAAAATTCTGCTGGAAGGAGGCTTACACTATGAAGGTTACAATGATGTTATGGCCAATTTTCAAGGGTCTATAAATGCATGATGCTGAAAAGTAGGGGAGAGGGAAGGAATAAGCATTTATTAAGCACCTATTAAGTGCTTTACAATAATTATCTCATTTGATCCTCACAACAACCCTGCAAGAGAGGTGCCTTATCCCCATTTGACAGGAGGGGAAACTGGGGCAAATAGAGGCTAAGTGACTTGTCCCAGTGTGTGAAGCTGAATTTGAACATAAGACTTCCTGACTCCAGCTGAGACACCAGCTGCCTAGGTACACAGAGGACCTTTTCTTTGATTTCTTTAGGTGTACAGGGGTATCACTGGATCAAAGGGTACAAACAGGCTAGTAACCTGGGGATCAGGAACTTAAATTTTTTTTTTTGGATAACTGCATTTCTTTTTGTTGTTGTTTTGGTTTTGTTTTGTTTTTTTGGTGAGGCAATTAGGGTTAAGTGACTTGCCCAGGGTCACACAGCTAGTAAGTGTTAAGTGTCTGAGGCCGGATTTGAACTCAGGTACTCCTGACTCCAGGGCTGGTGCTCTATCCACTGTGCCACCTAGCTGCCCCTTGCCCCTGCATTTTTTTTTTTTTTAGTGAGGCAATTGGGGCTAAGTGACTTGCCCAGGGTCACACAGCTAGCAAGTGTTAAGTGTCTGAGGCCGGATTTGAACTCAGGTACTCCTGACTCCAGGGCCGGTGCTCTATCCACTGCGCCACCTAGCTGCCCCGCCCCTGCATTTTTAAACCTCTTTTTTTTTCTTTTTAGAAATTAAGAAGTGAAGTTTTTTCCCCCAGGTTAGTAAAGGCAAATATTGATAATAATGACAATTTTGGCATGGGGTTGGGAGTAGAAACGATTCAACTACAAGCAGAAACAAGGAAGGACACTAAGCCTTGCCACATAAGTTCAGTGTTATCTCTAATATACCTTTTTGCCTTTCAAGGGCAAAGAGTGATCTGGTAAAAAAGTCACAAAGTTAATTATTCAACGCATACAGTATTTACCTGTTTAAAGAACCATACATAAACTTTAAGGTTTGGGCAACATCTTCTATCATGTTCCGTAGCTGAGGAAGAGGAACCCTAGAAAAGCAAACAGTATTTATTCATTCACAGGTCTATGTCCGGTTTTTTTTTTTTTCAGCCCCTTAGGTTCCTGGGGGAGCAGGATCTTAATGTCCTAAGCCAGAAGACCACCTGCTTTGCTCTTTCCTGCAGTTATTTGCATTTGGGGTGACTGTGAGCACCATGGGGGGGGGGGCTGTGTCTGATGTAATCTCTGTATCTCCCCCGGACCCTGCACACAGACCTCTGCACAAAGCGTATGCTTAATTGGGGTGGCCTGCAGGCAGCTGACCACCAACTTGGCTTTTGCTGAGGAGCCTCCACTCCATCTCTGAGTAGAGACCCTCCTCTAAGATCTGCTCTTGCTACATTTCCTTCCTCTGGGCTTGGCTTCATTTCCTCTGTTTTGGTCCTGCTCAGTGGGCTATTTATCCCAGTCCATTCACTCCGGACCAACTCCCACTGGCCTTCATTCGGTTCTTTCTGAATCCACAATTTCACTAAAGAGCACTTTGCTTCTTCACAATTTCAGCAACCAGAACCCTCCTGGGCAGTCCAGGTGGTGGGAAGACCTGCCACAATCCCTGGGTTCATTCCCCCTGCCTTCTGCCCTTGTCCAGGGTGCTGAAGTGCCTCCACTGCTTGGGTGAGATGGAGGTCCTCCCAGCCTGCCAGCTCCCTTTCCTCTACTGCCCCCCAGACCCCTCAGCCCTGTCATCTTACCAACTAATGTGATCTGAGCACCCCTGGGCCTGTAGGACTACCAGAAGCTGGACTCAGATTAGAGCGTGGCTCCTGGCGAGCCAGGCACCTCAATTTTCCTTTTTATGTGCCAGGCTCTGCGCAAAGGCTTTTTACAAATGGCAACTCATTTGATCCTTAACTACTGGGGATGTGTGTGTGTATGTGCTATTATTTCCCGTTTTACAGTGGAAGAAATGAAGAAAACAGAGGCTAAATGACATGCCCAGGGTCACACAGCTAGGAAGTATCTGAGGCCAGATTTGAACTCAGGTTTTTCTGACTCCAGGCTTCATTAGCATTGATGTGAGCTTGGACAGAGTAAGCCACCATTTTTCCTGGGAGGTTTCAGCAATGCCTTTCCTCAAACAGTTTAAAATATTTACCACCCCCCCACTCCCACATATTTATATTTTATCACATCCATCTTTTGTCTCCCCTCTCTGAAGTTACTCTTTGATCACTTTTTTGCAGAAGGGACGCTTTCCCCAAAACCTCCTCTGGGAATCTTGCTATGTGATGAAAGCTTTGTGATCAACAAGGTCTCTGTCATCTCTGAATAATTAACAGAAAAGAACTCTAATCTCACCTGCATTATCAAAACTAGGCTAAAAATGCAGCAATCGCCACTTTGGCCAACCTTTCTCACCTAAACACTTGGTAGAGTAGAGAGTAGAACATTTATCTGTCAATTGGGTTCTCAAAAACTGTATTACTTGCATAAAATCCCCATTTCTGTGTGTCTCTGATCACCCTCTGGAAGATGAGAGGTGATAAGGTTTCTGAGGCTGGGCTGCTAGAGGGAACTAGAGATCAGCATTAATGGGGGTGGCTAAACCCACTTCTCTGGGATTACTCTCAACACCCCAACTCCTCTGGCTTCCCATTTTCTTTTTCTTTTTTTAGTGAGGCAGTTGAGGTTAAGTGACTTGCCCAGGGTCACACAGCTAGTAAGTGTTAAGTGTCTGAGGCTGGATTTGAACTCAGGTCCTCTTGAATCCAGGGCTGGTGTTCTATCCACTGCACCACCTAGCTGCCCCTGGCTTCCTATTTTCAATGCTGTTGTAAATTATATAACAGAAATACAAAATACCTTAGTTAAGCACAAAGAGGGTACATACCCAAATATTAAGGAATAGTCTCAATTTGAAAGGAAAGGATAAGATGATGTGATGACTCATGGCGTTATTGCTGTTGCTGATACACATCTGGACAAGCCAGTCCATGGGCAAAGGGAGTCTTCATCCTTCGAAGATGTCGAAGGCCAATATGACATGATACGGCCTCTGCATTTTACTGCCTCCCCACCCCCATATAGAAGAGAATTTAAAGAGGAAAGAATTGGGGGAGAATTAGGACTAGTCAAGATGCTGAATTCACATAACAAATAATGTTTGACAAGAGGATTAGTAGGGGTCCAGGTTGTGGCTGGGGAAATCCCTGCAATGGGGTTATCTTTGAAAAAGCAAGTCATGCCAGGCTTAATAACTAAAACATGGATTGTCTTAGTCGGGGTATACCTAGTATGTTCTAACAAAACCACATGCAATCTTGCGGCCTCTTTGCCCTCTGCACAATACCCTTCGACACCACGCAGTTTAGCTTTCGAATGAAAACTGAATATTTCAAATGAAATGTCTTTTGCAACCGATTTCAAAGCATAAAAGAAAAGAAACACCCAACTCACTCTTCAGCAGGAAGTCCAATTAATAACAATTTGTCATCTTCCTTCCAGTAAGCCACATGTACTAATTTGTCATTTAAAGAAAGTGATGAGCTAGAAAAATCAAGCCAGAAGGTCATAAAGATTATGAGGTGATAAACAAGTTATCTTACTCATCTAATATTACGTATGGTGTGTTTTGTGGGTTACGCGATGAATGAGCAGATTCCCTAAAATATGACTGTGACACAGGAGAAATGAGATATTGGATGTGAATAAAAATGTATGAAAATACATTATAAATTTTTTCAGAAATACATTTTAATAACAGTCAGATGCCAAATAAAACTGTCGAGTGGAAGCTTCTTGTTAAGCATTTACCCAAAACATTTCTAAACAGAGAGCTTTCAGATGAGTTAACAATATTAAAATGTTGTAATGCTCTTGCTCAGAAATGGAAAAATAATACATGAGATAATTACCCTTACAACTCAAGAGGAAAAGCAGATCATATTTACTGAGCCTCTTCTGGGTGCAGAATATTGGATTAAGGTCCACAGGATTTCCAGCGAGCTGGAGCCTTGGAGATAAACTCCCTCATTTTGGGTTTTTGGAGCCCAGAGCCCAGAGCAGGCAATGATTGCAGGCAGATGCATGTGTGTTTTAATGTAAGCTGGAATTAATTAATAGCACGGCATTTGTGCAGCATCTGTTTCTTTGGACACTCTCATGCTCTGCGGTATGCGGTCATAATCTGATGCTGATGGCCTTCTTCCTACTCCACTCCTCTAGGATCAAGGCCCAGGAGCCCTCCTTGGCTTTTCTCTCCCCTCCTCCCTCTATTGCCCCTCAGCTACAAGTTTTGTTTCTCGTAGTCCCTCAACATCTCTCCATCTGTCCCCTTCTCTCAGCTCACACATAGCCTTATCCTCTAGTGCAAACCCTCAGAACCTCTTGCTGGCTCAATGGCTTTGTAGTTTGGTTTTGTCGTTGTTGTCTCTTCCTTCTTCAATCTCTCCTTGACACAGCTGCCCAAATAATATTTCTTTCTTTTTTCCTTTTTTTTTTTGGTGAGGCAATTGGGGTTAAGTGTCTTGCCCAGGGTCACACAGCTAGTAAGTGTTAAGTGTCTGAGGCTGGAATTGAACTCAGGTACTCCTGACTCCAGGGCCGGTGCTCTATCCACTGCACCACCTAGCTGCCCCTACTCAGTACTTTCAAGGTCCTAGCTTTAAACTTTGCGGGTAACTATTTCTACTTATACAGTAGTTTATGAGCCCCCACCAGTGTCATTTCCATGAAGAGAGTTCTTATTAATACTTAATTAGCAGTAGCAACAACAACAAAAGGTAACCAGAAAAACAGCAACCAAATGATACACAATATTTATATAACATTCTATCTATTAGCCTGAATCACCTTCCCTCTCCAATGTGTTGTGTGTGTAGCGAGAATGGTCATTACACTTAAAAGTTCTAGGGTAGTAAGTTATACATGTGGCCAGGACAACTCCCAACTTTGGACTGCAGACTTCAATACCATCTCTAAGGAACTGTCCGTAAAAGTTCCTTGATGAGACCGGCTTCTGGGTGAACAAATGTTTATGCTATTGAGATCAATCAATTACCAAGTGTTTATTAAGCACTTCCCATCGCTAGAGTGCTAGAGATACAAGTACAAAGAATTAAGTCACACACACTTGCAATGAGCTTACATTCTAACAGGGGCTTTGGGGGCGGGGTGGGAATGATTCATGCTGTGTTGGGAGCTTAACATGCTGCCACACACAGCATTTTAGCTGGATGCACAGATCTACTAGTCTGAGGCTTCTCGAATGCTCTGCTTTGCATGCTGCTCCACTTCTCAGCTGGACTTGCTCTTGGACAGCAACTCTGTAACCATCACTGCGGGCTTCAGACTTAGATGATGCCTTTGGCTGAAACAGTGTTATGAACTTTCAGGGAAAGGTAGTAAACCCTCATCCCCACACTGGCAAAGGCCTCTTTAGTTCTGCTCCTTTGGCAGGATTTGTCCTCTCCTCCACTTCTCAGCCACAACAGGCACAGTGGAGAAATGTATCTTCTGTCTTTTCTGCTTCTCTTCATCTCAGCAGCAAATTGGCAACAGAAAACAAAACATATTTTCTGCATGCTTCCTTCTTCTTAGCAAGTGGTGACAGGGAGCAAAGGATAGGCTCTCCAGCATTTCACAGGCAAATAAGCCAGGGCAGTGCCAGAACACTCAGCAGAGGTAGGCCGCAGAAAGGTGGGCATCAAAGGCCACCCATGCCACATCCTCAGACCCTGTATAAATGATACGCTCTCTCCTACCTGCAGGACACTGCACAAGGGTTACTCCGTGTCTGGAATGCATACCCTCCTCCCCTCTGTAAGGACCCTCAACCTTCTTCAAAGCTTCCTTCACAAGCCCTTTCCCGACTCCTTCCAGTTAGGATTTTCTTATTGACTATGACATTACTTTGTCTTCTATAGACTTCAGATTTACTTACTGGAGTACAAGCTGCTTTTTCCCTTAAGTTTCTTGAAGGCAGGGATTGTTTAACTTTTGGTTGCATTCTCAGTGCCTGACCCAAGGCCTTGCACTTAGTAGGTGCTTATATTGCATGTTTTTCTACTTATAAATTCAATTCCATTAAGCATTTACTAAGCACCAGCCCAGCACCAGATATTAACACATCATTAATAACTGAAGCTTGGAGTGCATCATTTCAGTTGAGGATGAGGTCAAAAGTAAGGCTTCAAGGGATTGATGTTAGTGTGAGATGAGAAAACAGAGTATATCTGTGAGGAAAGCTTTTAGTGGCTCTGAAAGAGAGGAGGGATGTAGCTTGAAGGGCTAGTAGGTAGAGAGATAAAATTTTTTAAAAAATTTATTTTTGCAGGGCAATGGGGGTTAAGTGACTTGCCCAGGGTCACACAGCTAGTAAGTGTCAAGTGTCTGAGGCCGGATTTGAACTCAGGTACTCCTGAATCCAGGGCCGGTGCCACCTAGCTGCCCCCTGATAAAACATTTCTTAAGAGTGGGCACTGTTGTAACAGGATTAATGCAGAAATAGGATTAATGTTATTATGTGTATATATATATGTGTGTGTGTATATATATGTATATGTATATGTATATGTATAGAGATATATAGATATAACCTATATCAGATTACCTGCTATCTAGGGGAGGGGGGAGGGAGGGGAGGGAGGGAGAAAAATCTGAAATTGTAAAGCATGTATAAACAAAAGTTGAGAACTATCTTTACATGTAATGGAAAAAATAAAATACCTCAAAACCTGAAAAAAAAAAAGAGTGGGCACTGTGCTGAGCACTGGAGATACAAATACAAGTAAGCAAGACAATTCCTGCCCTCTGAGAACATATATTTGAAGGTGATAAGACAATAGACAGGGGGCTAGAAAGGGGAGGAAGGAAATGCACCCCACACAGCGGCATGGACCGAGTTGCCTGGGAAGTAAGTGTCACGGAGGCCTGGTTCTAGGAAGAAATGTCAGAAGTTCACCTATCAGAGCCTGGCTTCCCAGGGGCAGAGCTAAGATTCTAGTGGGAGAGCCAAGGACGACGGCATGAGTGTGGGCAGTATGGCAAGGAGATGGTCAGACTTAAAATAAGAAGACTACCCATACTTCTTCTTTACCTTATAAGGTTCTAAAGAATGATACAGACAATTTAAAAATGATTTCTGTTCTTAATGAGGGCATGAAGCAGTGGCCCACCACAGAAAGGAACAGCTGAATAAACCAAATAGTGCCCAAGTTATGCTTTCTGGGCAATGACTTAAAATTCTCATGATAATTTGAAAATTTGGGGTCAGTATAACTTTATTAAAAATCAAGCTTTCTTCTTTATTACAAACTTGACAACCATCAACAGACACAAACATTTCCGTATTTAGAAAAAGAGGCTTTTATATGAAATTGTGTATCTCTATTGTGCATGACTTTTTTTTTTTAAGTGAGGCAATTGGGGTTAAGTGACTTGCCCAGGGTCACACAGCTAGTAAGTGTTAAGTGTCTGAGGCCGGATTTGAACTCAGGTGTTCCTGACTCCAGGGCCGGTGCTCTATCCACTGCACCATCTAGCTGCCCCTTGTGCATGACTTTTTAATAATAATAGCTAACATTTACATAGCACTTATGCTGTGCTAAGTGCTTTACAATTATTATCTCATTTGAGCCTCACACTGAGATTATTATTCTCATTTTACAGATGAGGAAACTGAGGCAAACAGAAATTAAGTGACTTGCTCTGTGTCACGTAGCTGTCTGAGGCCAGATCTGAACTCAAGTCTTCCTGACTGCAGGCCCAGAATCTATTCACTGTGCCACCAAGCTGGCTCCTGCATTGCGTGTTTGCCCGTGACCCCTTCTGGACTTCTTATTGCTTCTCTTCCGAGTTTTAAAATGTTTCAATGACGTTATTTCTCTCCTTTTTTGGCATCGCTATCTTTAGTCTATCACTTCTCCCGTCGTTAACTACTGACTCCCTACACCCTGTCCCCAAATGCCCTCCTTTGTTGGAAAAAAAGAAAAAGTATAATCAAGGAATACAAACAGATACGTTGGTCATGCTTGAAGATGTATGACTCATTCTGCCATCCATAGACCATTTACCGCTCTGACAAAAGGTGGAAAGTAGGACTGAATCACCAGTCTTCTGGGATCCTATTTGGTAACAGAAATGATCTGATTTCTTAGCCTTTCAAGGTTGTTTTCCTTTACAACATTGTAGTCATTCAGAGAGGTGATGGATTCAATAAGCAAAGTGAGACATACATGTTTGAATGCACACAATGTAGAAATGCACTTTGTCTCGCTATGCACAGGTTACAAGGACTGTATTTTTCTTTTAAGTTGGGGGAGTTGGAGAGAGACAAAGAAAACCTTCTTAATTAAAGATAAAATGAAAATTTATAAGATTGTACTCAGTGTGTAAATTGCCTTCAGGCTTTGCTCACTATATCAGTTCATAGAAATCTTTCTGGGTTTCCCTGAATCCTTTCCCTTTCATTACTTCTTATGGGTCAATAATATTCCATTACAATCTATGGCCACAGACTCCTGGCCCACTCACCCCCTCCCACTCATGAGTGTCAGGAGGTGGTTTCCAGAGCCCTCTGAAGACCCAGTAGAGGAGTCTGCACATTATCCTATAGGCAACAGGAGTCACTGGAGTTTCTGAAGAGGAAGGGGGCAGACCCGTGTGTCAGGAATATCAGTACAACAGGTGTGTGGAGGAAACACCAAGGAAGGGAGAGACAAGAAATGAGGGGCTAGTTCAGAGTGGTGTGTGGGGGGTGCTGGCACATGTGCCCGGAGGTGGGAGAAGGCAATGTGGGGGATAAGTAGAAAGTCCTGAGTCTGGAGTCAGAATCTCACCTCTGACCTTTATTCCTTATGTGACCTTTGCCAAATCACTTAGACTCTTTAGGTCTGAAATGAGGAGCTTGGACCAGGTGACCTAGTAGAAATGTTACATCCTCTGATCCGAATGGGGAAGAATGTGAAAATGAATTGGGAATGGTGGAGAGAACACTGGACCTGAGTGCAAATCGGATGAGTCATCTTCAAGTGGGCTTCTCTGCAAAATGAAGATACGCTCTGTGCGTTCTTTTGGCTAGACATCCCCTGATCCTACTTTTTAAAAGGCCTTATCGATGAAAGCTTCTTGGACAAAAAGACAGGTGCAGGTATTTTTGCTAATACAATTGTTCCTTTGCTAGCATTTTTCTCAGATCAACACTAAGAAAGACAATTTGCAAAGCAGAAAAAAAAGTACAGTTAAATACAAATGGGTTATTACCTGGTAACTTGTGTCCCAGCCACATTTTCCAGCATGTCACAGAGGGTTAGAAATATTCCTCTTACACTTTTAAGTTTCTGAGATGCTTCAGACGTTGGGTAATGGTAAAGAATCTCCTGCTGTTTAACGGACAAGAATTAAAGACGTCATCGGTGATACTTGAAATTTCTAAGCCAGTATCTCCAACTTTGTAAACGTCAAAATTTTAATAGTTCCATAGAAAAAAGTCAGTCATTTGTTTTTTATTCACATCAAACTGAGATCCAAACTTGGAAATTCAATCTTTGTTTTTTTCGTATGTTTCACTTAAGACTTTTGCTCTTAAAGGTTAGGGCAGGTCTCTAATCTAGAAAGAATCTTGAGAATGGATGACCTGGTACGTGTGGGTGTGTGCGCCCGTGAGCGCATGCACTAAGAACCAGCTTGGTTCCCTCAGGAGAGAGTCACTGGCAGGTTGGCTTCAAGGTAATAATGTTTTGGACCACAACAATTCCTCATGAACTCTACTGAGTTATGGAAGTGTTGAGATCAGGACCGGTAGGGGAAATATCCACACATCCTTTAAGTATTTCTAACAGACAAAAAAAATCCACTTGCAAATTAAGTTAAAGTCAACAAAACTGTATTATGATGGAGATGTATACTAATTAGTGATACTATATGGGAAGAATTCACATTTTAACAAGTATCATTTAAAATTTTCTTTTCTTTTTTTTTTTTGGTGAGGCAATTGGGGTTAAGTGACTTGTCTAGGGTCACACAGCTAGTAGTGTCAAGTGTCTGAGGCTGGATTTGAACTCAGGTCCTCCACACTACGGGCCTGGTAGCTGCCCCTATTTAAAATTTTCAACTCCTTTTTAAGTCTGGATGACATTCTTGACCAAAACTTTACTTTTTCTTCTTTACACTTGCATTCTCATAGAGCTGGAACTACCTTAGGGCAGTCAGGGATTTGTCTCAGATGCAGATATACTGAGAGGCATGCTTTCCACTTCCAACTCCCTGAACGGCCCCCTCCTTAACCAGGCTGGGGGCTGTCACAGCCCAGAGTCCTGTGGCCACCTTCTCAATGTGATAGTGTGATACATGCCACCCCCTGCTGCATGTGAGATCAATACCAAAGGTGACACGGCTACTATTGCCAAGCCTCCCTCCCTCCCATGGTAAACTGATCCCCTGCCTTCTCCACTTGCCATCCTCTTCGGTTCTGCCTTTCTATTGTACCCTGTGAAGAACTTCATTCAGTTGTAGTATAAAAGTCTGGCAAAACTGGCAGATTTATTGTAAAAGGACCTAATACAGGGTGGGTCGACAGTCACGAAGGGGTCTTGATATTAATAACTTCTTCACTTTTTGTTTTTAATTTCCAATACCAAAGCATCATATAGAGTCTACATAGGGAATGAATTACATTATGCATGAGTAAATAAAATCTCATAAGTGGTGAAAAATAAAGTGCACAAAATGATTTAAACATGGTGACTTTTGGCCCTCTCTGTATTTGCTCTGTTGATTCTCTGACCTGTGAGACCTTTTTGGGCCTCAGGCTCTTCACCAGTCACTGGCTAGAAACCCTCCAGGGTGCCTTCGGGGCTTAATCTATGATCTTAGATTTCTTCCTTTCACGTTCCTTTCACGTTCCTTTCATGTTCTGGGGCTCACAGAAACCCCGCTCTCCTCCTGATGACCCCACGGCATCAGAACTCCTTGGCATGCAGGCGGCACCCCCACCCCATGCCATTTGCAGACCCTTCTGCTGCTGCCCTCGCTCAGCCACCAATCTTTCTTTCAGTTCCCTCCATCCTGTCCAGATGCCTGTTGTGTTCATCTGAGGAGCCAAAGGTCAGACTCCCCTCCCCTTCCTCCCCAGTAAGCAGCTGGCAGGCTCACGGCCTTCTCCTGCCCTCCCCCCCTTCCCAAAGCACCCAAACAGCCCTCTAACAGCTCTTAGGTCTTCATCCTGAGCCTCCACGTCCTCAATAATAGACAGGAAGTCATACCTTGGATACCACCCTTCTCCTAGGGCTCAAATAATTTTGCCCCAGGTGCTGGAACTCCTGTTAACAGTCTGGATTTTCATATATAACTCCTAGAAATCATTCTGAGGGGCAGCTAGGTGGTGCAGTGGATAGAGCACCGGCCCTGGAGTCAGGAGGACCTGAGTTCAAATCTGGCCTCAGACACTTAACACTTACTAGCTGTGTGACCCTGGGCAAGTCACTTAACCCCAATTGCCTCACTAAAAAAAAAAAAAAAAGAAATCATTCTGAGGCCAAATTGGACCTCAAGGCCTCCTGACTCCAGGCCCAGTGCTCTAACCACTGTACCACCCAGCTGCTAGGCACACCACAAATATGTCACTGCATCAAAAGACCTAGAGTCTGGAGAACTGGGTTCAAAATCCCTTCTCAAACACTTAACTAGTTGTGTGACAATGGACAAGTCATTAAACCCTTGAGAGTCTTAGTTTCTTTGTAAAATGGGCATAATTCAATTCAATAAAGACTGATTAAGAGTCTATCATGGGGGCAGTTAGGGGGCACAGTGGATAAGGCACCGGCCCTGGAATCAGGAGGACCTGACTTCAAATCTGACCTCAGACACTTGATACTTACTAGCTGTGTGACCCTTATTGCCCTGCCCCAAAACTCCCCCCAAACCAAAAAAACAAACAAAAAAAGAGTCTATCATGTGCCAAGTATTGTACAAGGGGATACAAAGACAAAAAACAAGTGGTTCATGCTCTCAAGGGATCCATGTCCTGCATCATCATACTTGTATTACCTGGTTGTTGTGGGAAAGTGATTTGCCCACCTGAGAGTGATACAGAATCTGAGTCATCGTCATTCTCATCACTAGCAATAGTGGTCATACTGTGCAAGGATGCACCTGTTTTAAAAGCACAAGTACTTTTCATGAAACCAAGGTGTGAGATTTAAAATTGGATATACGAGCATTAAACTCCCCCTTTTAACTTTTCCCTTATATATCTCCCAAACCACTAAGAAAAAAGAAGCCTCTGAGTTTTAATCAGTGAGGGATTAGTTTTTATTGTTTGGGAATTAATTAGACAACAAAAGGTGATACCAACTAGGGAAATGGGAAAGTAGAAATACAAATGAATAATCTTAGATTTAAGCTTAGTCTATATTCCTTTATAAAACTCACTGAATCCCAAACTGCCCGCCAGGCCGAGAACCAGCATCAAACACCAGACGCGTGCGCCAACGGCTAAGCTGAAAAGCCAGAGAGGCCAAACTTCCGGTCTGCCTTCAGTTTTAAGCTGGCGTGCTGGAAGTTCGTCGCAGACTCCACCCCAAAAGGACGGTCCTTCAAAAGCCGCTTCAGTAGTGTGCACTCAACTCTCAAGTGATTCAGCTCAAACTTCCGCTTCTTACCACAAAGGGACGACAAACCGTACACTTACTGATCTGTTTGCATCTTGGCTGAGGAAGCAAGGGTACCTTCTTCTATCATGACAACAGTTAATAATAAGGAAAATAAACCCTTTCAGACACCCATGGGAAATCTGTTCTGCGACAGGACTTTTCCTTTTATGTTTAGAGTTCTAGGGACTGGATTTGAGATTTTCTGGCTATCAGGGACACCTGGGTGAGGAAACTTCCTCTACCAAGGCAGGTTGCTTCCTTTTGTGACTCCTAGTCTTAGACAGTCAGTCATATAGAGCATTGAGGGGTGAGTCATTTGCTTAGCATCCCACAGCCAGTGAGAGCCCAAGGGAGGACTGAACCCAGGTCTTCCTGGCTTGGAGGCCTGTTATCTATCCATTCCATCACACTATTAAATAACACTATTAAATCCACAAAAAAGTTATTGTGCTGTCCATAATTAAACAACAAAATAACCTTATTTATTTTTCGGCTAGATTTATCTAATTCTGAGAGGGGGAGCTTCAGATCCCCCACTAGTATAGTATTACTGTCTAATTCCTCTTGTAACTCGTTTAACTTCTCCTCTAAGAACTTGGATGCTATACCACTTGGCACATACATATTTAGTATTGTTATTACTTCATTATCTATAGTACCTTTCAGTAAGATGTAATTTCCTTCCTTATCTCTTCTAATGAGATCTATTTTTGCCTGCGCTTTGTCTGAGATAAGGATTGCTACCCCTGCTTTTTTTACTTTAGCTGAAGCATAATATATTCTGCTCCAGCCTTTTACCTTGACTCTGTGTGTATCTCTCTGCTTCAAATGTGTTTCTTGTAAACAGCATATTGTAGGATCCTGGCTTTTAATCCACTCTGCGATTCGCTTCTGTTTTATAGCAAAGTTCATCCCATTCATATTCACAGTTATTATTACTGTCTATTCCCTTCCATTCTATTTACCCCCTTTGTACTTTCTCCCCTTCTTTCACCCTATTCCTCCTCACCAAAGTTTTGCTTCTTACCCCTGCCTCCCCCGATCTGCCCTCCCTTTTTATCACCCCCCTCCCTTTTCTTTATCCTTTTCTCCCTTGCTTTTGCCCTCCATTCTATCAGTCCCCCCTTTCCCTTCCCCTTTTACTTCCCTAAAGAATGAGCTAAGTTTCTTTATCCAAATAAATGAATATGTTATTCCCTCTTTGAATCAAATCTGGTGAGAGTAGGGTTGAAACAATGTTCACACCTCCCTTCTTTCCCTCTATCATAATAGGTTTTTTTCACCTCTTCATATGATGTAATTCACCCCATTCCACCTCCCCTTTCCTCTTCTCCCCATATACTCCCTTTTTAACCCCTTAATTTTCTTTGTATCATCACATCAAACACAATTTATATTTATACCCTCTGTGTATAGTCCTTCTGTCTGCCCAAATACATTTACATTTCTCAAGAGTTATAAGTATTATCTTCCTGTGTAGGGATATAATCTGTTAAGGGCTAAAATTCTAGCTAATCTGTCTAAAATATTCAATGAGTGGTCTCCAATAAATTATAAGCTTTAGCAAGAGTTAGACTTTTAAGAATTTATTAAGGAGAATAAGAATTTGGTAAAGAGAGAGAAAAGACCTAGATTCCTATCTATTAAAGGGAGAGCACATTTCTAGCTCCGCTCTCCACCAGCATCCCCAGGAAAGAGCCTGAGAGCGAGCGCCAGTCTCTTCCTTCCTCCTCCCACCAGCCTGCGTCACTTCCTGACACCAAAGAAAAGACTCCTGGTCTTGCCCTCAAAGACCTTCGCTTCATGGGCAGAACTCTTCTACAGTAAGTCTCCAGCAAGTGGCATCATTCCAATCGTTACAAAACAGTTTAACCTAAATGAGTAATTTTTGTTTCCCCTCTGTTTACCTTTTTAAACTTCTCTTGAGTCTTGTATGTTAAGACTGAATTTTCTATCCAGTTCTGGTCTTTTCCTCAGGAAATCTTGAAAGTCCCCAATGTCATTGATTGTTCATCTTTTCCCCTGAAAGAAAATGCACATTTTTGCAGGGTGATAGATTCTTGGCTGCAATCCAAGCTCCTTTGCCTTCCGGAATATCATATTCCAAGCCTTGCAGTCCTTTAATGTTGAAACTGCCAGGTCCTGAGCAATCCTGACTGTGGCTCCATGATATTTAAATTGTTTCTTTCTTTCTGCTTGGAGTATTTTCTCCTTCACCTGATAATTGTAGAATTTGGCTACAATATTCCTTGGAGTTTTCCTTTTGGGGTCTCTTTCAGTGGATTTCGGTGGATTCTTTCAATGACGATTTTATCCTCTGATTCTATAATATCAGGGCAGTTCTCCTTAATAATTTCCTGGAATATGGTGTCTAGATTATTTTTCTGATCATGGCTTTCAGGCAGTCCAATGATTCTCAAATTGTCTCTCCTGGATCTGTTTTCCAGATCAGTTGTCTTTCCAATGAGGTATTTCACATTTTCTTCTATTTTTTCATTCTTTTGATTCTGCTTGACTGATTCCTGGTGTCTCATGGATTCCTTTTCTTCCAACTGTCCAATTTTAATTTTTGAGGCATTGTTTTCTTCAATGAGATTATGCACCTTTTTTTCCATTTTGCCAGATGAATTTTTTAAGGAATTGTTTTCTTCAGTCAATCTTTGTGCTTCCTTTTCCAAGCTGCTGATTCTTTTTTCATAGTTTTCTTGTTTTGCTTTCATTTCTCTCCCCATTTTTTCTTCTACCTCTCTCAATTGATTTTTGAAATCCTTTTTGAGCTCTTCTAGAAAAGCTTTTGTTCTTGAGACCAATTGACCTTCCCTTTGAGAGTATTGTCTTCATCTGAGTTTGTGTTTGCCTCTTCCCTGTTGATACAGAAGCCCTCAATGGAGAAGGCTCTTTTTTGCTTCTTGCTCATATTGCAGCTTATTTACTTATATATTTATTTATTTTTGGGGTGAGGCAATTGGGGCTAAGTGACTTACCCAGGGTCACATAGCTAGTAAGTGTTAAATGTCTGAGGCCGGATTTGAACTCAGGTCCACTTCAATCCAGGGCCAGTATTCTATTCACTACGCCACCTAGCTGCCCCTTTATTTATTTTTTAAGTTGAGGTCTGCTCTGGGGGCACCATGGTCCCTGTTTTGAGCTTCTTGTGCTGGGGTATAGGTGCTATGTCACCAGCTTTTTACACTGAGGCCTTTATGGTGTGTGGAGTTCCCCCCCCCTCCCCCCGTCCCGGACTTCCTGTCTGAGCATGCTGGGATCAGTGGGCCTAGTCGCGCCTATCCTGTTCATGGCCCTCTAGCTGGCTACCTGCCCTCTCGGCTGGTGCAGGTGGGTTTCACCACTGTCCTTCTTGGCCACCAGATTTTTGAGCCAGGATCCAGGGGCCTCAGCTGCTCAGCTGTGGCCCGCAGCCTCCTGCTGACTTACCCCGACCCCCTCAGTGCTATCCACTGCGCTGCGCCTCCCTTTTACCTGAGCCAGACCGACCTTTCCCGAAGTCTTCTAAATTATCTCTGGTTGAAAGACCGTGTCTCTCTGTCTCTTTGCAGGTTCTGTAGTTTCAGAATCCGTCCAGAGGCTTGATTTAATGTTCTTTTTGAGGGAACAGAAGGAGAGCTCAGGCAGCTTGCTGCTTCCTCTCCGCTATCTTGGCTCTGCCTCCCATTCTCCAAAATAATCTTATAACATATAGAGTCACACAATTTCTTTCAGGTTTCACTGGTTTTTTTTATTTCTCAGCTTGGTCTCTATGGACTGCAAATAACTAGATGTCATTGAGTGAATGGCCAGCCAGCTCTTACATATTTATAAAGATAAAAATGTATTTGAAACACATTTGTTTTGTTGTGGTTTTTTTGTTTGTTTGTTTTTTGGTGAGGCAATTGGGGTTAAATGACTTGTTCAAAGTCACAAGGCTAGTAAGTGTCAAGTATCAAGTGTCTGAGGCCGGATTTGAACTTAGGTCTTCCTGAATGCAGGGCCAGCACTCTATCTACTTTGCCACCTAGCTGCCCCCTTTTACCACCTAGCTGCCCCAACACATTTGTTTTGAACATGTATTAAGTATTCTCACAAGGTGATATATTTTGGATGCACATCACCAAGCCCTGCTTAATAAATGATTTCTTGGAATGCTTCTAGAATTTAAACCAGGAGTATTATAGATCAACATAAGTAAGCTGCTTTTTTTTTTTTAAACCAAATGAATGCCACCCATCTGACACCTGACTGAGAAAGAAGGATAGGCTACCGTTAGCCAGAATGCTAAAAACCAAAAGAATAGGAAAGCTACCTCCTCCTCAATGTAGCCCTGAAGAACACCTGCTGTTGATCAGTGGTCAAAGCATCCCAAGCTAAAAAGCAAAAATACTAAGAAAATTTTAGTTAGTTAGTATCCAAAATGGCCCGGTGACATTCTTTAGCAAGTAAGTCATGCCAAAGCTTAGCAAAGGTAACAAAGACAGTTAGGGAAATTCCTTCTTTCAAATGTATTTTTAAAAAGTCTCCTTACTAAAAAATTTGGCAAGTGCTATAGCCTTTAGCTCTTAGCCAATTTAATTAGCTGGGTTTTGAGGCGCTTGTTAGAAGTGTGACAATTAGTGGATTTTCCACATTCACCAATCTCAACAATGAAAAGGCGCCTCTACTCAACTCTGCTGTTGTGACAGGGCCAAGAAGAATCCTTTCTTGATCTACAAATAAAAATCTTCATGCTGTTCCTATGAGAAACATCTATAGACTTTCCCATGGAAAGACATTCAAAGATGACAAAAGATCTCAGGCACATTTTACCCACCAATGAGCTAGGAGGTTTAAGGCTGTGCTTGCCAACCCCAGCTAGAAAGTGTTTGTCTTCCTTGTGTATCTTACAATGATAGAATTGAAGGCCTTAGGTCTTGAAGCCTTCTCTTTCCCAGAACACAAAAAACCCCAGTGAAAAACAAGCATGAACAAATCTCTCCTTTATCATTTCAGTGATTAATCTCATATTGATACAAAAAACACACAGAAAAAGAAGCCTTTCTCTCTGATCAACCTAGGACTTCTGGCGAAGAAGCATCTATTAATTACTTTGTCAACTACTCAATGTAACAGAAGCAAAGAGGCACCATTGAACTCAAATTGCACCATTCCAGTGGTTTACTAAATAGCCTTTCAAAGAAAAAATGAGATCTGTCCGATAGTTATAAAATTAATACTATTATGTAATAAACTATAAGCAAATCAATTACTTGGAAGGGTGAAATTTATTTTTATTAGTTAATGCTCTAAGAGATAGGGTTGGAACTTGACTATGTCCTTATTATGCCATATTGGTAAGGTAGGCCCTTAGAGTTCCCTTTGATGGCTCACTGCGGCTGGAGGGGACCTGGGTTTTCTAAGGCTGTGCAAGTGGAGCACCTGTTTGCATGCAGGCTCAGGAATGGACTGCCATTCAGGACCACCCTAAGTTCAGAGAGATTGATGATGAGGATTGGCAACCAGACAATGAATTATTTTGGTCATAAGAACTCATTCAGGGGGCAGCTAGGTGGCACTATAATGGATAAAGCACCAGCCCTGGATTCAGGAGGACCTGAATTCAAATGTGGCCTCAGATAATTCACACTTACTAGCTGTGTGACCCTGGGCAAGTCACTTAACCCTCATTGCCCCACAAAAAAAGAAAGGAAGGAAGGAAGAAAGAAAAGAACATTCATTCCTCCCCCAAGGCACTATGGGGCTGTAATCCGAGTTGGTAAGGACCCTAGACCAATGAAATTGTGGTTCCTTTAAGTAACAACATGAGATGTGACAGGCTAAAAGGTGGCCTAGACAACTACACTTAGAATAAGAACACAGGAAAGTCCATGTCACCCTGAAGATAACTACAACCAAGGACTATCTAATTCTTCACCTAGGAACCAAGACACCTTGGAACCCAAGCACTTAGATTTATAATTGTTCTTAGCAATTAAGAACACTGCTACACTTTGGGGTTTCTATATTATCTATCAATTATTTATACTATCTCTGGCCTTTTGGTATCAAGGGGTCATTGAAAGGGAGATGTGTAATCACCCTAACCATCATGCATTAAGAAGACTAGGAAAAGATCATTGACGATAAATTAGCTGTGAAATGTAGACTCAAAGCTTCAAGTTAACTCTATGTTCCCTAATTCTCATTTATTAAATGCCCCCAAATGGGTACATTTTCTAGGCTTCACAGGCTGTTCTAGTTTTCACTCTATGCATTATCAGCTAGAAAAGAATCCAACTATTCTTTTCAAATGAGAATATAAAAGCAGAAGATTTATTCCTTCTGAAAGGAATTCATCTTTGGGGCTCTGGGATCAGTGCTAATCAGGCCCTCACACTCCCATGCTGGAGGTCATGAAAAATCAGGCTTCCAATGAGACACTCAGTGGACTATAAAGGTATTTAGGCAATTAAGAAAATGCTGTTCTGGGGCAGCTAGGTGTCGCAGTGGATAGGGCACCGGCCCTGGAGTCAGGAGTATCTGAGTTCAAATCCGGCCTCAGACACTTAACACTTACTAGCTGTGTGACCCTGGGCAAGTCACTTAACCCCAATTACCTCACTAAAAAAAAAAAAAAGAAAAAGAAAATGCAGTTCTGGTAACAGTTCTCTTCCTCCTCCTCTGTTACTGAAAATGATAAAAAAGTGAATTAGCTTCCAGCAATGACTAACTTACACCCTGGCAAGTGCCTCTTGAGAGGCTCATTATTTTCTTCCTGTACTTGCTCCAGACCACCTACCTCATCCTTCGATGTCTCCGAGTCCAGCTGGAGAGTGAGGTACATGATGATGTGAGGGGTGCTCTGGAGATTCTGCTGAAGATCCTGGACCTCTTCCCCCCAGAGTAGTCTGACTAAACCACTAGACGTTGTCTGGGCCTTCTTCTGTTTGGGCTGAACGACTTCTTTTGACCCAGAGTTTGCAATTTCAAATGTTAGTTTCACCTGTTAATTAAAATAACGTTTCAATTTTTTTGTCAGTTGTGGTTTCCAAGAACATATAGTGTATAATACAGACATGCATAATAGGAACATGTGCTGTTTATATAATGCACACAGAGCACATATAATTGATTACCGGGAGGCACAAATAGAGAAATTTTCTGTTCCTGAAAGGACCTAGGGACTCACACTTCTCCATCACACTTCTTGACTCCAAAGTAAAAAGGATCTTCTCTAAATCTATAATCTGCTAATCTAGCACATGGTCTAACAAAGGATACCACCAGATCTGGATTCAAATCCAGCTCTCCTACATATCATGAGTAATTCTGGGTAAATCCCTTAACCTCCATGGGCCTTAGTTTTCTCATTTTTCAAACCAGGAAGTTGGCTCAAATGATCTTTCTTTAAGGTCCCGTCCAGATCTTTGATTCCATTTTTGTTCAACTTCCAAGTTTATGAAAAAACATTAATTACAAATAAAAACCAATAATGAACACCTTTCAGCGCTCAGACATCTTTCTAAGATTTGCCCTTGGTAAGTGGTAGGAGAGTAGGTAAGGAGTATCCTCACCTGGGAGATACCTATGCCAGTGGATCCAGTCCCTATCCTTAATAAATTATATGTAGCAATTCAGCAGTTTTATTTTTAAAAAACAACAGAAACATAACTTTCCGTTAAGACAAAATATTTGGATGTGCCTCTCTTCTGATTTTTTATTGGTTTTTTTTTTTTTTTTTTTTGTGGGGCACTGGGGGTTAAGCGACTTGCCCAGGGTCACACAGCTAGTAAGTGTCAAGTATCTGAGACTGGATTTGAACTCAGGTCCTCCTGAATCCAGGGCTGGTGCTCTATCCACTGCGCCACCTAGATGCCCCCTCTTCATTTTTTAATGTTATGATATTAAATATTCAGCTTATGGGTCTATTTTGAATTTGTCATGAAACATGATCTAAGATGTTGGTGTAAACCCAATTTGTGCCAGACTGCTTTCTATCCGTTTCCATCAGTTTTTATTAAACAGGTAGTTCCCCCCCTCCCAAAAGACAAAATATTTGGGAATAATGAAACAGACGGCAATACTTTCATGAAAACTTAACTGGGATCAATGTAATGACCAACCACACAATTCCAGAAGGCTCGGGATGAACTGCACAAATGAATTTTTATTCATAACCAAAACCTCAGAAAGGAAGATTTTAGGGTTTTGCTTCCCCTAGTATTAATGCTTACGGACAGCTATAATCAATGCTCAATGGCTAGGGCAATAGTAGACATCTCAGAGGATTACGTTATCACTATGCAGGGCTAAACAGAATTTAGTTTAACAGCCTTTCCATTGTCAGGCCTTGATTTAGGTTCTAAAGACAAGGAAAGAAAGGGAAAAAACTGGGTTGGGACTTGTCTTCATGCAAAGTGAGGGAGAAGTGGGTCAATCCTAGCAGTAATCAATATCTAGCTGTTAACAGCTTGCTCAGGGCAGGAGAAGAGCTGGGCAGGGTGTCATGGGCTGCACAAGACACTGGGATGTGGGTTGACAGTTCTCTGAAATCTCTTTCGATCCCTAATCTCCAGCTCAGCTTTGAGTCTGCCCTGGGGCCTTTGGCTTTTAGAAAGCTTTTAAAATAATTTTAAATTAAAAATAATAAAACAGCCACATGGTGGCTGCTTCCCAGCCATCTTCAAGTCACCATGTGCCCCCCTCCCCTCAAGTCCTGTTTCTACACAGGCTCAACACTAGAGCTCCATCACTGGGCTTGTGAGTGGTGAGTATTCTCCCTTTCTAGCTTGGACCAGATCCACCATCCCCAGTCACAGCTGCGTATATACCCCTTCTTCTGTCCTATCCCACCTCTGACTTCCTTTATATGTGCTGTCATCTTCTTCTTTTTTGTTTCTTTGGGGGGGGGTGAGAGAATTGGGGTTAAGTGACTTGCCCAAGGTCACACAGCTAGTGTCAAGGGTCTGAGGCCGGATTTGAACTCAGGTCCTCCTGAATCCAGGGCCAGTGCTCTATCCACTGCGCCACCTAGCTGCCCCTGCCCTCATCTTCTGATCAAGGTATTCTTACTCCTTGAGGGCTGGGACTGTTGGCTTGTATTTGTACACCTTGTGCCTAGTAGACAGTAAGTGTTTAATAAATGCTTCTTCATCAAAGTGCTTTATTTTTTCAAATTTCCCAATACAGACCCATGAGCAGGCAGAGCTGCTTGTCTCCACATTCCACAAATGAGAAAACTGATGCTCTAGGATACACAAGGGAACAACAGGACCAGGCCTGGCACCTGCATCTCTTGATTGACAGTTCCATGCTCTTTCCAAGATCAGAACCCTGTCTTACTTATTTCAATCTAAAATCAGCGCTCTACAAGGAGGTCCAGGATCTTCTAGTCCAAAATTCCATTTTGCAGATGAGGAAACAGGCCCGGTGAAATAAATTAGCTTGCTGAAGTTCCCACGGGTAGGAAGGAGCAAAGTAGATCATACAACAACCGCCCCAAAGAGATCAAAGAAAGAGGAAAATGATCCAAAAGTACAAAAATATTTAGGACAGCTCCTTCTGTACTGGCAAAGAATCACAAATTAAAGGGGTGCCTTTAATCTCTCTGACTGAACAAAGTATATGATCTGTGAATAGGATGGCACACTGTTGTGTGAAAAGAAATGGGACGGTGATCTTAGTGAAACATGGGTTGAACTGATGCAGAGTGAAGCAAGCAGAAGAAAGAGAACCATAGGTACAAAAATAACGGCACTGTAATAACAAACAGCTGTGAAAGACCTAAAACCCTGACCCGTGCAATGACCAACAATGACTCCCAAAGACCAGTGCTATCCACCTCCTGATAAAATGAAGAAAGAGACATCCGTTTTGGGGCATGACCAAGGTAGGGATTTATTTTGTTTTTTCATTTTTGTTACAAGGATTTTGTTTTTCTTTTTCCATTGGCATGGAGGTGGGAGAGAAGTGGAGTTAGGGATAGCCTCCTCCCACCCCCGAAAATGAGTAGGGAATGACAGAAGGAGGACCAGAAGGACATCTTTAAAAGCTACATGTTGAATTTATTATGAATCTAAGAGGAAAAACAAGATCTGCATAACAGAGATTTGCGGTTTCATGTACAATCTTTTCCTTCTGTTGCACAGTGAATACTGAAATGCTCATTTTATTTGGTGCTTGTTAGGTTAAGAATGAAAAAAAAAGAAAGCAAATTGGGGAAAAGGGCAATACAGTACACAAAGAGCAACCAGCTCTAGGTTTTCTTTTCTTTTTTTTTTTTTTGATGAGGCAATTGGGGTTAAGTGACTTGCCCAGGGTCACATAGCTAGTAAGTGTCAAGTGTCTGAGGTCAGATTTGAACTCAGGTCCTCCTGACTCCAGGGCCAGTGCACCACCTAGCTGCCCCTCTAGGTTTTCTTAGAGCTTAGGGTTAGGATGGTTACAGTCGGAGGGAGAAAGGGGAAAAAGCCAACTGGGGCAAGAGCTCTGGGTTTTAAGGTAGAAAGGTATCATGGGCTAGTGATCTCTGAAATTGGAATTGCCAGGTCTGTCCCAGTTTCTTTGCTCAGTCTTTATAGGTTCAAAATTAGACTGGAGGGGCAGCTAGGTGGCGCAGTGGACAGAGCACCGGCCCTGGAGTCAGGAGTACCTGGGTTCAAATCCGGCCTCAGACACTTAACACTTACTAGCTGTGTGACCCTGGGCAAGTCACTTAACCCCAGTTGCCTCACTAAAAAAAATAAAAATAAATAAATAAATAAAATTAAATTAAGACTGGAGGCACACGAGGATGCTGGTGATAAAGTAGGGTGAGTCCTGTCTGGAAACAGGGATCTGACAAAGGAGTGCCCTGAGAACGGAGGGGATTTCTTTGATAAAATTATTTGTTTCTTTGACTCGCTAATTCTTTAGGATTACATTATTTAGTCTCCATTTAAATTTAATTCCTTTCTTTAAATGTGCTTCATTGACTATAATTTTCTCTGTTGTGGTTAATAAAGAATATGTTGAATGTTTTTGGGGGTTTGCATCTGCTTATGAGATTTTTATGCCATAGCATATGATCAATTTTTGTATAGGTGCCATGGAGAGCTGAAAAAGAGGTATGCTCTTTTTGATTCACATTCTGTAATTGCTAAGACCAATCATAACTAACTCCTCTAAAATTCTATTCAAGTCTTTAATTTCTTTATTGTTTATTTTTCTAATAGACTTGCCTAAGTCTGAAAGGGATACTGTGAAGTCCCCAACCATCTGCTGTCTGTTTTTTTCTGCAATTCAATGAAATACATGCTGTGTTAATCAATGCTCATGTGTTAAATACTGATATTATTTCATTGTCTTTACCTTTAAGTATAATGCAGTTTTCCTGTTTATTTCTTTTAACCATGTCTATTTTTATTGTTGTCATGTTGGGATCATCACTTCTATCCCTATTTTTTTTAGGTCACCTGAGGCATTTTCCTCTAGCCCCTTATTGTGTGAATATTTTATGTTTCAAATGTGTCTTAATGTTGGGTTCTGTTTTCTAGTCCATTTTGTTATCCTTTTCTGTTTTAAGGTTAAGTTCATCCCATTGTTAATTGTGTATTTTTCTCCATCCTTTTCACTCATGCATTTTCCTCTTTGCTTCTCACCTCTCATTATAAAGAAGATACTGATTACAGAGGAATGAGATTGGGGCAGCTAGGTGGCGCAGTAGATAGAGCACTGGTCCTGGATTCAGGAGGACCTGAGTTCAAATCCAGCCTCAGACACTTAACACTTACTACCTGTGTGACCCTGGGCAAGTCACTTAACCCGAACTGCCTCCCCCCCCTCCCCCCCCCAAAAGTAATAAGATTGATGCTCATGATCTATAAATGGAATGACTGGCTTCTGTTTCACTGTTCCCTTGACCAAATTCTGATCCCTAACTCTTTATCTTTTGTTTTTCTCAGTGGCAGAGTGGCCAGGGCATTGGACTTGACGTCAGGAAGAACTGACCTTTATGACCCCTGAAGACACAAAGATTCTAAGGTGAGTTTTGATTCTTCTCCTCCTATCGGGAGAGAATTACTGTACCACGGTAGAGCCCCTTCCATCTGCTCAAATACATTTATGTGGGGAGGTTTTTCCTGATGCCTGTTTGCCTCTCATGGTTTCTTCTGAGCGCAGGCTTTCAGATCAGGAATGTTTACGAGTTCTCTATCCCTTTAAAGTGCTATTTTCCCCTGTAAGTTTATACTCAGTCCTGCAGGGTAAGTTATTCTTGCTTGTAATTCTTTACCTTTTGCTTTTTGGAATATTATACTCTCCGTTCCTCTCTCTTGGTAGCTGTCAAGACTTGTATGACTGTGGTTGTTCCTCGGCACCTGAATTCTCTCTTTAGTTGATCTGTCCTCTCTATTTCCACTCTGCCCTCCACTTTGTCATTACCACCTTCTTCTTGTTTAGTGGGGTGTTTTCTATCGTGTCTGACTCTTCATGATACCTTTTGGGGTTTTCTTGGCAAAGATACTGGAGTGGTTTGCAAGTTCCTTCTCCAGCTCATTTTACAGATGAGGAAACTGAGGCAAACAAGGTTAAGAGACTTGCCTAGGGTCACACAGTCAGTAAGTGTCTGAAGTCAAATTGGAACTCAGGTCTTCTTGACTCTGGGCCCAGTACTCTATCACTGTGCCACCTAGCTGCCCCACTAACACCTACTTAGACTACTTAAAAGCCCCTTATTTTCTCACGACCGCTTGCTTTCCTCTATAACCCATCCTTCATACCACTCTCACCTGATCACATTACTTTTGTGCTCAAAACATGTACAATGGCTCTTTATAACCTACTAATAAAATTCAAACTCCTTGGTCAGACATCAAGGCCCCAGCAAGTGGATATCATTCTATCTTTCTACCCTTATCTCATCATTCTTAATCTCCTGATGCGCCCTGTGATTCAGAAAACCCGGACCTCTTGCCATCATCCGACATACATGGCTTGTATGTTTACACCACAATGTATTTACTCACTCCCTTGATAAATCTGGACCACCATCTTCCAGATCCATGTGTTTGCTCCAAGAATGAAGGCTTCACTGCTCTCCCTAACTGATAAATGATCTCTGCCTCTCCGATGTCACATTGTGATTTGTATGCATCTCTCATGCAATCAGGTACATCTTTTAATATAGTTTTCTGTACATGGGTCACATACTCCCCAAGAACACAGGAATCTTGACTTGTCTAAATTCTCTCCTTCCACTGATCCGACCATTCTGGAGAGCAGTTTGGAACCACACCCAAAAGGCTATAAACCTGTGCATATCCTTTGACCCAGCAATACCACTACTAGGTCTATATCCCAAAGAGATCATAAAAAAGGGAAAAGGACCCACATGTACAAAAATATTTATAATAGCTCTCTTTGTGGTGGCAAAGAATTGGAAATTGAGGAAATGTCCATCAATTGAGGAATGGATAAACAGGTTGTGGTATATGAATGTAATGGAATACTATTGTGCTGTAAGAAATAATAACTAGGGGGCAGCTGGATGGTGCAGTGGATAGAGCATCAACCCTGGATTCAGGAGGACCTGAGTTCAAATCCAGCTTCAGACACTTGACACTTACTAGCTGTGTGACCCTGGGCAAGTCACTTAACCCTCATTGCCCTGCAAAAAAAACAAAACAAAACAAAACAAACAAACAAAAAGAAATGATAACCAGCTAGATTTCAGAAAAACCTGCAAAGACATGAACTGATGCTGAGTTAAATGAGCAGAACCAAGAGAACATTGTACACAGTATCAACAACATTGTGTGATGATCGAGTGTGATAGACTTAACTCTTCTCAGTAATACAATGGTCCAAGACAATTCCAAAGGACTCATGATGGAAAAATACTACTTTCACTTTTGTTGCTGCTTTTTTGTTATTGTTCTTGTTTATTTTTTCTTGTGTTTTTTTTTTCCTTTTGTTCTGATTCTTCTCTTACAACATGACTAATGTGGAAATATGTTTAACGTGATTGTAATTCATAACCTATGTCAGACTGCTTGCTGTCCTCAGGAGCGGGGAGGGAAGAGGGGGTGGGAGAAAAATCTGGAACTCAAAAAAAAAACTTTATATGTAATTGGAAAAATAATTAAGATAAATAAATGAAAAAAAATAAATTCTCTCCTCCCCAGAGCTCAGCACAGTGTTCTCATAGCCCTTGATAAATATTAACCGCCCAAGTTCATAGGTTGCCAAAGACAGGACAAGGATGAGAGACAGGCCATCTGACACCTGAAAGAGTCCAGTGCTCTTTCCATTATATGGCCTTGTCTCCCTAGAACTTGTTTTTGTTTCATTATAACAACACTCCAGAGACTTTTTTATACATTTCCCTATTTCGGTATAAATTGTGAGATGATAGAGATTTAAGAGTCAGAAGATAGGTTCAATCCTGACTCAGCCAGAGTGATATTGTGCAAGTCAACTCTCATCTCTGCAGCTCAGTTTCCTCTTTTGTGATATGAGGGGTTATACTATTACACTAAAGTTTGCTAAGCTATTTATGTATATTATCTCATTCTTAGACATCTGTTTTCAAAGCTCCCAGTCAGCCCTAGATCCTACGATCCCATAACATGTAGCTATTTCCAGATCAAGATGTGAAAGGTCTATCCATGAAACCCCCCTCTACAAACCGTAGAGCTATGAATATGTCTGTCATCATCCTCACCATCACCATTATCACTTATACACAGGCACCATGTGGTTCTCCATTGCCATTAGGGTAAGAGGCAGCTTTGGTTCTCCTAAGATCATGGTGCCCCATGATCAGGAGCCAGATAACATTACCAGGAGAACGTTGGTGTTTAAAAGATGAGGCCTTACATTGGGGGAAGTACATCTACTAAATGCTAGGGTATCTGCTTGTAAGAAAGGATACAGGTGGGGCAGCTAGGTGGCACAGTGGATAAAGCACCAGCCCTGGATTCAGGAGGACCTGAGTTCAAATCCAGCCTCAGACACTTGACACTTACTAGCTGTGTGATCCTGGGCAAGTCACTTAATCCTCATCGTCCCGTTCCCCCCCCCCCCCCCAAAAAAAAAAGTAAAGGAAGGATATAGGTGATCTTTGGTGAAAAAACAAACAACAAACCACCATGGTCATATAGGTGGGGCAAGAGAATTCTCTCTACCCACCCCCACTCCTAATGCTCTTTTCCTAAGTAGCTGCTGGTCAGTGGTTGGGAGGGATGTGCTCACTGGCTTTATTTTCAGCTATAAATTTCCAGGGAGAACCATAGTAGAATTTGGACCTAATAGAAGAAAGAAGAGTACCATGAAATGGAAACAATTCTCCAAAGACAAGGCTAGAAGGTCCAAAGGTCTGTATTTGACCAGGATTACCCAAGGAAGAATTATAGGCATCCAGTTGTTGGAGGGGCTGGTACACTGAGGCATTGTTGGTGGAGTTGTGAATTGGTCCAGCCACTGTGGAAAGGATTTTGGAATGATACTCAAAAGGTCACTAAACTGGGCATATCCTTTGACTCAACAATACCACCAACTAGGCTTGTGCCTAGATCAAACTAGAAGGAAAAGGTCTCACATGGACAAAGATACTGGTAGCAGTTCTTTTCATATTGAAAAAGAACTAGAAGGTAAGGGGAAGCCCATCAATTGGAGAATGGCTGAACCAATTACAGTCTATGAATGTAATGGGATATTATTGTGACATAAGAAATTATCAGAGGGGGGTTTCGAACAAAAACTTGTATAGTGAGGTGAGCAGAACCAGGGGAACAGTGTATGGAATAACAGCAACACTATGAAAACCAACAACTTGGAACGACTTAGCACTTTACCCAATGCCACAACCAAGCAGGCATCCAGAGGACTGCAGATGAAGTGCCCTCTCTACCTCCTAACAAGAGGCCATGGGTTCAAGATACAGAATGAGAGGGTGCAGCCGATATATATTTGTCTGTTTTGCTTGATGATGCTTATTTCTCTCAAGGATCGTGCTTTTCATGGATTACTGTGCATGTGGGGTGTCAAGCCGCCATCAGGGTTGCAAAAAAAAAAAAAAAAGACAAGGAATAAAAAAGGCCATTGAAGCATTTTACAGATATGCAGAAGGGAACAGAAGGCAGCCTGGAGGGAAACAGAGACAAGCGCAATAGCTCTGGAAGGGACACAGAACATTTTTACATGATTTTTAAAAAAACGTTGCATGCAATTCGTGGTTTCCCATACTCTGGGAGGATAGCGCAGTAGAGAGCACTCCCCTTTCAGCTGGAAGCCCTGGGCTTGAATCCTGCCCCCGACACTTGCTGACTGTGTGACCCTGGGCAAGTCAGGGATGAACCTCACAGGCTTTTGTGTGGCTCAAGTAAGATCACATGGGTAAACTATTCTTCAAATCTTAAAGCACAGTAGTCAGTTATGATCGACGACTAGGTGGTGCAGTGGGCAGAGGGTCGGGCCTAGAGTCCGGAAGGCCCGAGTTCAAATCTGCTCTCAGACACTTGTTGGCTGCGTGACTCTGTTTGCCTCGGTTTCTTCATCTGTAAAATGAATTGGAGAAGGAAATGGCAAACCACTCTTATCTTTGCCAAGAAAATCCCAAATGGGTCATGGAGAGTCAGACGCGGCTGAAAAAGGGCTGTACAACAAGAAATCAGTTTTGATTGTCACTTAATGTCTCAACCATCAATTAATGTGGCACTCCAAATTATTTGGGAGGAAGATTTAGTCTACCAGCCAGTTAAAACTAAATATTTTCCTCACATCCAACCAGCTCATCAGGTACTCTTACACAAGAGGGAAGCTAAATAAATGGTCTCAGGTCTTGGTCACAGTCATCATCAGGACAAGGGACAGCAACCCCATGAAAATGGACTCTGTGACCTAAATGAGGTCACCTCTGGAGTAAAATGCCGAAGCTCAGGCAAGTGGGAACCCTGTACAAGGTATGAAAACAACAGGTACCCAAACAAAAGCCTCAAGGGTGACAACATTAAACTATGTGATAGACACCTAAGAAAACAGTAATTAGGTGGAAAAGACCCCAAGCCATCTGTTAGCATAACTGACACTGTCACTGAGAGCTTATGTCGGAAAAGAGCACCTGTGTGTGCTTGCTTAAGACGACAGTTTCTATGGATTTGGCATGACTTTAACAAGACTCTTGTGTGCAGCCATAATGGATTTATTTCCCGGTTGTCGCTTCCCTTAAGAACAGTTATATTTGTAGAAATAACACCCCTCTTCCTTTTCCAACACCACTGATAAAAAGGGAATCGTGCTACTCAACTCTGAAATTTTAAAACTTCCAGAAAGCAAAAGGTCAGAATGTGAAGGGGATATGTTGGGCTTTTTGGCATCACTGTATCTTTAAAAGACAGCTTTAAAAATAAAAATCAAGGGGGCAGCTAGGTGGTGCAGTGGATAAACCACTGGCCCTGGAGTCAGGAGGACCTGAGTTCAAATCTGGCCTCAGACACTTAACACTTACTAGCTGTGTGACCCTGGGCAAGTCACTTAACCACAATTGCCTCACTTAAAAAAAAAAATCCAAGCTCAGAATGTATGACATGTTAAGCTTTCAGAATCAGTCGCTGGACAGAAAGAAGGACGGTACCTGCATAGGACCCGGGATGCAAGATAAAACTCTCTCTATGTTCTCTGAGGTCACGTCCACATCGTTGACAGCGGCCAGGGTATCACCTAAAAACAAGAATGGGAAAGGAAATGAGGAAACCCACAGAAGTTCAGGGTCTGGAAGCTGGAAAGGACCTTGCAGGTGACTTGGTTCAGCCCTCCTCACTGTACAAAGGACAGAGAAGTTCAGGGACTCACAGCCCCCTTAGCTCCCAGGCCAGGGCCATTTTCTGGTTCGCCATGACCTCCTCACCTCCTCCCCCACCCCACCTCAGCCACACACAAAGACGGTCAGGCCCACGATCTTGTCACTCCACGTTCACAAACCCTGAGACTCTGATCTGATGACAATCTCTCGTCCCCCTCCCCACATCCTGCTCTTTATCCTCACCAGGGCTTCCGCTGCCCCCTAGCCCACACTTCTTTCCCAGGTCATCTCCCCTACACTGGCTACATTCTCCTTATGTTTCTGCCTTGATAACATCTCACATCTGAGGCCTTCTCTCCACTCACACATTTGGCCGCCATCTTAAAGACCCAAGGCTTCACTAACTCCCCATGACACGACTACAACTGCGTCTTCACTGGTCTTCCTGCAACAAGTTTCCTGCCGCCTGGTCCCTCCTACACCCTGCTGACAAAGTGAGATCTCCCCAGATCAGTCCGTTCTGGGGTCCCAATTTATTGTCTCTAGAGGATAAACACCAAGGGACCCTGCTAAGCCTTTCATTTTATCCTGTTGTGTTTTTTAAAGGGTTCGAGAGACATAATTTCTGGGTAATTTAATTACACTATTAATAATGCCAGCATTTTAATAAAAGGATGGTTGTTGGGGCAGCTAGGTGGCGCGGTGGAGAGAGGATTGGCCCTGGATTCAGGAGGTCCTGAGTTCAAATCTGGCCTCAGACACTTGACACTTACTAGCTGTGTGACCCTGGGAAAGTCACTTAACCCCAACTGCCTCACCAAAAAAAAAAAAAGAAAAAAAAAAGAAAAAAAAGGATGGTTGTTCGGTTGTCTCTCTCTTAGACCAAAGACCACCTCAGGATGGTGGGCTCACAGTTTATATGTCCTTCGAAGAGTAGGTGTTCCCCAGGTTGGTAATCAACTATGATTAGTTAATAATTAATGAGATAATGAATATTACAATGAGGGGTAGGCTATATTGTAATATATATATATTATAATATATAAAAATAGAGGGTCTTGGGGTATGTGCCTTGGATTACCCAGATCTTAGTCAAAGAGATTTATCAATTTCCATATCACCTGTCTGACAACAAGGAGAATCAACACTTCCCCCAGACCTGTCTCAGCAAAGACAATGAGCAGGAATGCATCCATTAGCCCAAAGGTAGAATTTCTTTTATTGTCTGATTAGATCTTGGCCCAGGTAAATCTCTGCCTAAGATTTCTCACACTGGTTGATTTCTGAATGAAGAAGTAGAAAAAGGAAAAAACCTTGGTTCTAATACAATAATTATTATAGTTATTCAGACCAGAGAGAAATAATGCTTTCTCACCAACCTCCAGAGCTTAATATGGTGCCTGGCACATAGTAGGTGCTCAATAAATGCTTGTTGATTGACTGATAAAGTCAAAACTCTTCTGCTTAGTTTTTGGGGTTTTTTTGGTGAGGTAATTGGGGTTAAGTGACTTGCCCAGGGTCACACAGCTAGTAAGTGTTAAGTGTCTGAGGCCGGATTTGAACTCAGATACTCCTGACTCCAGGGCCAGTGCTCTATCCACTGTACCACCTAACTGCCCCTTTCTGCTTAGTTTTTTGTTTTTTTGTTTTTATTTTTTTATTTTTTAGTGAGGCAATTGGGGTTAAGTGACTTGCCCAGGGTCACACAGCTAGTAAGTGTTAAATGTCTGAGGCCGGATTTGAACTCAGGTACTCCTGACTCCAGGGCCGGTGCTCCATCCACTGTGCCACCTAGCTGCCCCCTTTTCTGCTTAGTTTTTAAAGCCCAACACAACCTGTTCCCAACCTACCTTTCCAGCCTCCATGGGCATGACTTCCCCTCTTGCGCTCTATGAGCAAGACAAAATGAATGGCCTTCTCTTTGTTTCTCACAGAGGACATCTCCCATCTTTTTGCCTTTGCACTGGTTATCCCACATTCCTCATCCAGTCCCCCCCAGAATGAGAATGTGACCTATGACTCCACAGAAAAATGTAAGTACCTTGAGAAAATGTAAAGAGCCAAAGAAGCTCCCACTACCCCTGGGCCATCCTGGTACTGTGCCTTCCGTGCTCTGCTTCTATGTAACACCTGACCTGGCCTGGGGTTGATGCCACCCAGGACAACTGGCCCCTTGTGAGTCAACTCCCTTAGAAAACCCAACTAACCCGATTAACCTGATAAACCTATCGATAACCGAGCTGGCTCGAGACCCTCTTTCCTTGGCATCTCAGCATTCTCTTGGAGGGCATGCCACCCTACGATTGCATCATTAGGGTAGGACTGTCTGCCCCCTTCCAACCAATCACTCCAATTCCTAGGGTATCCCCTTGTAAATCAGCATAGATGTCATAACTCCTCTGTCTGGATTGGCGTTTGTTCACTTTACACTGACTCTGTTATATGTACCTGCTGTTTTCCTGTCAGCATGCAGGGACTGTCGCATTCTTTGTACTTGTATCCCCAGGGCTTAGTACACAGCAGGCACTTAATAAATGCCTGCTGATTGACTGAAAGATAAATACCACAGGGTTTCTGTCCTCAGGGAGCCCACAGTCATACAGGGAGTGGGTGAGTGTGTCCCCTGATCAATATAACACAAATTGGAATATGCTTATGACTAGCATATAAGCAAGTGGAAAATGATTTGAGACGAGATAAGGAGAAATCAAATTAATAGAATTATAAACAGCACAGAAGGCCAACAGGGTAGCAGCACCCGTGAGAATCAGGCGACTTTTAGAAATAACACCTCTCCTTGGAACTCCGTGGTTCTGAGGGACTTCACAGTCACCCTTTAAATTTAGCTTTTAATCTAATCTTCACCTCGGCTTTATGAGAAAAAAGAAAGGACAGAAAGAAGTGGAGCTCAGCTCAGCAGGGAGGAAATGAGTCATAACAAATGGCTTGTCCAAGGTTACAGACACATGGTCGGTACAATCTTATGCCACAAAAATCTGTCTTGTGCTATTCATCTATCTGGAAAAGCAAGGTGGCACAGTGGATAGAGCACCGGGCCTGGAGTCAGGAAGACTAGAGTTCAAATCTGGTATTAGATACTAGCTGTGTGACCCTGGACAAGTCACTTAACTCCGTTTACCTCAGTTTCCTAATCTGTAAAATGAACTGGAGAAGGAAATGGCAAATTGCTCTAGTATCTTTGCCAAGAAAACCCCAAATAGCATCGTGAAGAGTCAGACATGACCGAAAAACGACTGAACAACCACAAATTCATTTATTTATTCAGAGCACATTTATTAAGCCCCTGCTTTGTGCAGCCTGGTTAAGGCATGAGACTTCCTCCAGGGCAAGCCTGCAGTTCTGTTACCTAGACCCCAACCAGGATTTGGATCCTGGAAAGAAAAAAGGGACAGTAATTGTACTGTGTCCAACATAAGACCACTTAGTGCCCACTGAATTTACATTGCTGTGCCTGTGATGCTTGAAGAAGGACTCGGTACCCACAGAACTTAGGAACAGAACCCAAGGCAGACCCAGACCCCACAAGACCAAGGAGTT
The DNA here is from genome assembly GCF_019393635.1 of Dromiciops gliroides. Lineage (NCBI taxonomy): Eukaryota > Metazoa > Chordata > Mammalia > Microbiotheria > Microbiotheriidae > Dromiciops > Dromiciops gliroides. The sequence continues at coordinate 265,132,113 of NC_057866.1, forward strand.
CTCTAGAACTGCAGAGTTCCTAGCACCAACACAAAGCTGTAAGGCTGGGAGGAGAAAATAAGAAAAGACTCCCATGAAAAAGAACTGTTAGGGTGCTTGTGTATACAAGACCCAAACCCCAAAGACGAGAATCATTGTAAAACCCTTGTAAGTGAGGGGTCAAGGAAAAAAAGCCTGACCACAGCGTCAATATGAAGGTCCAGAAGACATGAAGCAAGAGTGAAAAATATGACATGAGAGCAGCAGAGGAAAGAACTGGAAAAGAAACAAAAGTGTTAAAAAGAAAGTCTGAAAAGTGAGCAGATTGAGGAATACTCTGCTTGCTAGTTGCCAGACTGGGTAATTGTTTACTTTTCTTTTTTTTCTTCTTTTTGGCAATGTGGGTCAAGTGACTTGCCCAGGGTCACACAGCTAGTAAGTGTCAAGTCTCTGAGACCGGATTTGAACTCAGGTACTCCTGAATTTGGGGCTGGTGCTTTATCCACTGCGCCATCTAGCTGCCCCCCAGATTGAGTAATTGTTTAGAAAATCTAATCAGAAAGACTACCTAGTGTAGAATTCTGACTTCGCCCAGGAGAAAGCCAAAATGCCAACAGGGTCCACAAGGTTTCTGTTCTTCACCTGGGGCTGGTACCTGTCAGAGACAACATCACCAGAGCTCGCAGAAAAGAAACAAAAGCCAGAAACAAGCGCAAATCGCTAAGTACTTTTTAGATGTCAGAGTTCCTTCCCTCCCATCTCTGAAGCTGAGTCACTCTGTATAACTCCTCACCTTCCCAGCCCTACCATCAGGAAGAGACCTCCTTCAGCTTCTAGTGGGCAATGTGGCTTCTGCCATGATGGATGCCCGAGACTCTCCATCCATGGAGTGAGGCGAGACGATGACCATCACACGTGCTCAGAAGGGTCTGCGGATTCTTCCTTTCAATCTGGGATCAGCGGGCTTTGTTCCTCCAGACGAGCATCCTGAAAGCTAACCCGTGGCTAACACTGCTGCTACAGGGTGCGTACGACCCCTCCAAGAACTCAGTACTCACTCTAGGGCGGATGTCTAATTCAGGAGTATTTCTATTCACAAATGACACATTTTCTATTGTCTAGTACTGGGCCAACCTGAAACTTTTCCTGGCTGTTAGTGGGTTTGGCTTGTTATGTTGGTATCATAGCCAGGCTAAGATCATGGCATCTGCAGACTTGGAGAATGGCATTCCTAGTTAAATGATTCCTTGTGTGACAAATCACATGGAAATGTGCCTATACAACCCACGTGTCACACACAGGTACATGTATGTATATACATGTATGTACACACCAATATACATGATATGTATGCACGCACATAATACATACTTGTATACACACATATACATGCACACATTCACATGTAGGGTCCCGATGCCCAACATTATTCCTCACCATGGGGTGGTGGTAACCCTGGATCCCTAAAGCCTTTACCAAAGAGGTCTGACCCATGGCTCTCTACATGGTGACAGCCCCTTTGCACTGCCCAAAGACCAGCCTAATTGAGTTCTGAGAGGCATATAAACCAGAGGACATACCAGAGGCTACCCCAGCTTCTGAAGAACCACGTACCAGGCTAGGGAGGGGTTTGACTCTCTGTTGGCAGAAGCATGAGTGAGGCATGGAAACATCCATCGTTTGCACACATACCCTGTCTCTGCCATGCCTCCTCTGCTGCTTGTCTCTATTTTTGTTTCAGAAGCCAGGGCTCAGACTTGCAGGGGGCATCTCTCTTCCTGGCGCTCCCTGGTCCTGGCCCACAGAAACATTCATGCACACTGCCCAGGAGCTCTAGGAACTCCATCTTGCCCAACATCTGCAGAGGGAGACTTACCGATCAGTACTTGTCCGCTCTTCATGGCGGGGCCTCCTGGCAGTAAGCCGTGCACTACAAGTCTTGCTCCATGGGTGCCTTCGCTTTTTCTCTTCCATTTAGACTGGTGAATAATCCCCAGCAACAATTCCAGAAGTCTGAGATGTTCCTTTGCTTTCATGACTGCCGCATTTTTGGGGTTTACAAAGACAGACACGTCCTTGTACCGCTGCTGAAGAAGGACGCCCATTTTCTGAGTAGGCTGATGTTTCAGGATCGATACTGGTCCATTGCTGCTTTTTTTATTGTAACGTTTTGGCAAAAGTCTCCGACTTTTCAAAATTTTGGAAAACTTCTTAAGTCTGGGTTCACATTTTCTTCCTTCTCGGAGATAATCCTCGCCAAAGATGATTTCATTTTCACTGAACCTGACGTGGTTCACAGCTGGTGTTTCTGGAAGGAGACTTTCTTCTTCACTGTCACTCAGCTCTAGATAAAATAGCTCCCCGTATTTCTGCACACTGTTCGACCACTCAGCCTCAAGGTCGCTGCGAAAAAAAAGAAAAGATTACACCTGGAGAACATCCAAGAACAAGGAAAAAAACTTTTCCAGGTGTGTCTCGGAATCTTGCAGATTCCACTGACCCCCAGAATTCTAATTTATTGTGAACATACCTAGGATTCCCTGAAAAGGTTTTGTGTGGAACCAAGGGAAATTTTTTTCCAATTTTTTAACATTTTAATTTAAAGTTTTGGACCTCCAAATTCTAGCCCTCCCTCCTTGAAGTAGTAAGCAATCAAATATAGGTTATAGATGTGCAATTATGTAAAACATTTCCATATTAGTCATTTTGTATAAGAAGGCTCGAATAAAAGAAAAAAAATGAAAGTGAAAAATAGCATGTGTTCAGTCAATATCAGTGCTTACTCTCAAGGCAGATAGTATGCTTCATCATTAGTCCTTTGGGATCTGAACCTGGGGAAAATTTAAGAAAGGGAGAGAAACACTCCCTTCTAGGAGGTTAAGTGATTTTTTTGTAGTGTCTTAGTATTCATCCATTTCATTGAACCAGAGATGAATACACATCTCTTTCCATCCATCCAGAGGCAGCTGTTGTCACAGTGCACAGAGCCTGGAGTAAGGAAGACTTGAGTTCAAATCCTGCCTCAGATACTTACTGGCTGTATAACCCTGGGCAAGTCACTTAACCTCTGTTTGCCTCAGTTTCCTCAACTGCAAAATGGGGATAAAAATAGAAAAAGGTTGTTGGGAGGATCAAATGAAATAATGTTTATAATGCTCTTTGCACAGTGCCTGGTACATTTAAATAGCTGTAAGTTAACTGTATTAAATCATATATATATATATATATATATCTCAGCTGTATTAAATAACTATACATGCTATTCCCTTCCCTCCTCCCCCCTACAGAAATAAGGTCTCCTCCTCCTTTGGAAATCAAGCATTCATTTGAATTCATATCTGCCTTACACTCTTCAGCAATACTGTCAGTCTGATTTGATGTTTACTTGGGGCACACAAAACAATGACCCTTCAGTTAACCCCTATAAACATTAAGAAATGGCTTTTAGGGGCCGCTAGATGGCGCAGGGGATGGAGCGCCAGCCCTGGAGTCAGGAGGACCTGAGTTCAAATCCGGCCTCAGACACTTAACACTTACTAGCTGTGTGACCCTGGGCAAGTCACTTAACCCCCATTGCCCTGCAAAAAAAAAGAAAAAAAAAGAAAAGAAATGGCTTTTAGGGGCAGCTAGGTGGCGCAGTGGATAGAGCACCGGCCCTGGAGTCAGGAGGACCTGAGTTCAAATCCGGCCTCAGACACTTAACACTTACTAGCTGTGTGACCCTGGGCAAGTCACTTAACCCCAAATGCCTCACTAAAAAAACAAAACCAAAAAGAAATGGCTTTTATTGGTGAGGTGGCAGGGTGATGCAGTGGACCTGGAATCAGGAAGATCTACAACTAAATCCTGTCTCAGCCTCAGTTTCCTCATCTGCCTCACAAGGTCGCTTGTAAGGATCAAATGAGATAATTCATGTAACGTGCTTTCAAACCTGAAAAAAAAATTACATGATGTAAATCCTCTCCAAATTCCAGTTTCCTCATCCATAAAATGTGGTGGTTGAACTACTAGATGATTCCGAACGTCCCTTCCAGCTTTAAATGTATGGTTCTATGAGCCAGTTTGCCTTCACAAGAATGAGACCTATAATTTGTTAGACAGCTCTCATGGATGACGGTAGGGGGATGGTAAACCACATATTTCATAATTCATCATGTGAATCAAAATATCTTTCTGAGAAGCAAGGCAATGAAAAAAAGCATAACTTCTAGAAATACAGGGGAAAATGCTGATTTTGTAGCATCATTTAAGATGAAATCAATCTACCCAAAGCAAAATTTCCACACTGCTTTCACTTTAATAAACACTAGATATGGTAAAATCATCCAGGCAGAGTCCTTTCAGAACCATGATCAATAATATGTGGGCATGAAATGTTATACTTGGTATTCAGATCATTCAACCAGACAGAAAATATAACTACTTTCTGCATCAGCCATTAGCAATTCTACTCAAGCCCAAACAGAAACATCAAAACTTTTAAAAAAACAAAACCCATAAAGAAATCAGAGAAAGTGGTCATTTAGCCATGGTTGCCAACTACTGCAGTGGTCAGTAGTCCCATCTTTTTCGTCACACTCAGAATGCTAAGTCTGAACCTCCCAAGGCCAAAGAGTCCCCTCACCATTTCCCCTGGTCATCACTAACAAATCTTTAGCCACAGAATCTCAGCGGGAGGAGGGGAGGCTCAGTGACCGTCAGTCTAGCCCATACCTGATCACAATCCCCTTGACAACACCTGGACAAGAATTCCTCTAGTCTGTGCTGGGGCCCCTCCAGGAAGGCAAACCCACTCCCCTAATGGGGAGCTCATTCAGACTTGGGGCAGCCCTAATTTTTCATGAATTTTTCTTTGTATCAAGACTAAATTTGCTGTTCTGCAGCTTCTACTCATTTCTCGTAGTTCTGTCCTCCTGGGTCAGGCAAAATAAATCCAAGCCTTCTCCACAAGAGCCTGAAGACCAACATCCCACCCTCCTGGTGCTTCTCTTTCCCAGGCTGGCTCAACCCATCCTCATACAGCATGATGTTGAAGCCATTCACCAGCCTGCCTGACATTCTTTGGACAGGCTTCAGTTGATTTAATTCCTCCCTAAAATGTAGTCCCCAGGCCTAAACACAAGATTCTAGGTCAAAGCTTCTTTTCTTTTCTTTTCTTTCTTTCTTTCTTTTTTTTTGAGTTCCAAATCTATCCATTTTTCCTTTTCTTTCCTCTCTGTGTTCCAGGGCGGTAAGTAATCAGATATAGGTTATACACGTGCAATTATTTAAAACATTACCATATTAAGTCATTTTGTATAAGAAAACTTAATTAAAAGAAAAAACAAAAGAAAGTGAAAAAGAGCAGGCTTCAGTCTGTGTTCCATCAATATCAGTTCCTTCTTTGGAATTGGATAGTATACTTCATCAATAGTCCTTTGGGATTGTCTTAGATCACTGTATTGCTGAGAAGAGTTGTCACTCACAGTTCTTCATCAAACAGTATCTCTGTCTCTGTGTACAATGTTCTCGTGGTTCTGCTCACTTCACTCTACATCAGCTCATACAAGTCTTTCCAGGCCTTTCCGCAGTCATCCTGCTTGTCATTTCTTATAGCACAATCATATTCCATTCCCATCATATACCACAGCTTGTTTCGCCATTCTCCAACTGATGGGCATTCTTTTGATTTCCAATTTTTAGCCACCACAAAAAGAGCTGCTATAGATATTTTTGTACAAATAGGGTTTTTCCTCTTTTGGGTGATGTCTTTGGGTTATAAACCTAGCAGTGGTATTGCTGGATCAAAGGGTATGCATACTTCTATAGCCCTCTGGGCATAGTTCCAAATTGCTCTCCAGAATGACTGGATCTGCTCACAACTCCACCAACAGTGGATCAGTGTCCCAGTTTTCCTACATCCCCTCCAAGACTCAACATTTTCCTTTTCTGTTATATTTGCTACTCTGATAGGTGTAAGGTGATTAGGTCAAAGCTTCTTAAACTGTTCTCCCTGTTCCTCTCTTCTTTTAAGATCATCAAACCTCCTCCCAGGCCATCTGTCTACTTAGATTTCCTCTGTGACCCTTGATGATAGGGTTCTGAGGGGACACATAAACCAGCCCTTTACATAATATAATCAGTTATCCTTGTGTAGTCCTACTGTGGGTTCCCCTTTGTTCTGGGATTCCTGCCCTGAATGTTCCACTATGGGCTTGCGACTGAGCTGGAGGCTGGCCCTGAAGATGCTCTTGGGTCAGAAACACACAACTGTTGCTTAGTGCTGCATTTTCTTCCTTCTCATTGTACCGCCTAAGACCCTGGACCTGTAATGATTGGAATGACTCCAAGGAAAAGCCACAATGCCTCTGAGGCATTTTCCTCATGGTGGAGCTCTCCACAGCAAGTCTCCAGTAGGTGGCGTCATTCCAATCGTTACAGTCCCCCCTGTTGTTCCTCAAGAAACAAAATGTTTCCTTGACGGAACAGTAAAAACACCTCTGAGGCATTTTCCTCATGGTGGAGCTCTCCACAGCAAGTCTCCAGTAGGTGGCGTCATTCCAATCGTTACAGACCACAGGTCCCCTCCTCAGTCTACTCTGGATCTGTGACCTGAAACTGGATAGAGGCCCACAGAAGGGCCGGGCTTCATTTAACCTTTTTGCTCCTCCCTGCTCTGTGAAGCCTGTACCAGCTCAACTCCAAGCCCAGGGTCTGCCGATCTGAGCTAGAAACAGGACTCTGATTTTTTTCTTTGACAAAGAGGTGGCCCTTCTAGCCAAAGTCAACATCTCTATAAGCATCTTCAATCCTATCTTCTTCAGCAGATACCCCCTCAATCATACTCCTCTCCCCATCTATTGGTTCCTTCTCTATTGCTTTCATATATTTCTGTAACGATTGGAATGACGCCACCTGCTGGAGACTTACTGTAGAAGAGTTCCGCCCATGAAGCGAAGGTCTTTGAGGGCAAGACCAGGAGTCTTTTCTTTGGCGTCAGGAAGTGACGCGGGCTAGTGGGAGGAGGAAGGAAGAGACTGGCGCTCAGTCTCGCTCTCTTTCCTTTGGACTCTAGTGGAGAGCGGAGCTAGAAATGTGCTCTCCCTTTAATAGATAGATGAATCTAGGCCTTTCTCTCTCTCTTTACCAAATTCTTGTTTTCCTTAATAAATGCTTAAAAGCCTAACTCTTGCTAAAGCTTCTAATTTATTGGCGACCACTCATTAGATATTTTAGACAGACTAGCTAGAATTTTAGCCCTTAACATTTCCAAGTCAGTTCCACCCTTTAAAAAAAAACAACAAAAAAAACCTTTTGCTAAGCTCAACCTCACATTATTGTCCTCCACTTCCCTTCCCTTTCTCACTCAAAATCCTAGCTGTCTACACTTATTTACTCTACTTCTCCTTTCACTCACTGCAAAATCTTTGAATTCTGTTTTCCGATTCCTTTGAGACTTCTCTCTTCACACACACACACACACACACACACACACACACACACACACAGCAAAGGTGCTGTGAAGGTAGAGATACCAAGATTTGCCAACTGATTGGAATAGGGAAAAGTGAGGAGCCAAGGCTAATCCTGAAGTTGTGGAGCTGAGAGCCTAGAAAAGTGGTGTGGCTTTTACAGAGCATGGGTGTAGGTGTATGTGTGTGTATGTGTATGTGTATGTAAAATTTTCTTCACCTGTTTCTATTTATTAGTTCTTTCTCTGGATACAGAAAGCATGTATCTTCATATGTTTTTTGTAGATAATTTGTGCATTTGTAATAGTCAAAATGACTTAGTTGCTCAAAGTTGTCCTTAAAACAATATTGTTTTAACTATATATAATGTTCTCTTGGTTCTGCTCACTTCACTCTTCACCATTTCATGTAAGTCTTTCCATGCCTTTCTTTTTTTTTTCTTTTTTTTCTTTTTCATTTGTTTGTTTGTTTTTGCAGGGCAATGAGGGTTAAGTGACTTGCCCAGAGTCACACAGCTAGTTAAGTGTCAAGTGTCTGAGGCTGGATTTTCAACTCAGGTCCTCCTGAATCCAAGGCCGGTGCTTTATCCACTGTGCCACCTAGCTGCCCCCTTTCCATGACTTTCTAAGATCACTGAGCTCAATAATGATCTCTCTGTGGGCAAATCTGAAAGTCTTTTTCTCAGTCCCCAACCTTCTTGCACTCTGCTGACCCCGATCTCGTCCTAGATACTCTTGCTTCTCTGGGTTTTCATGGTACTTTTCTCTCCTGGTTCTCTCACCTCTATTGACCACTGGCCACCTTTTCCATCTCCATGTCTGTTTTACCATCCATAGCACACTCATAGTTAGAGGTTGCCTTGTCCTTGCTGTACCACTAAAATTCAAAATAATACCCAGAGCAGACCAAAAATATCCCAGGAAGATTCTGTAGCTGTGTAAGAACTGCTTAACTGAAAAATTTTTATCAAGCTAGCAATTTCCTGGTATACAGCTATTTTTATCTGGTAGTTTTCTACCACTAATGCTTCTACTTTTTTCTTTTTATATAAAAAAGCCTTTTGCCATTTACCTAGAGACTCGGGGGCAGCTAGGTGGTGCAGTAGATAAAGCACAGACCCTGGATTCAGGAGGACCTGAGTTCAAATCTGGCCTCAGACACTTGACACTTACTAGCTGTGTGACTGGTCAAGTCACTTAACCCTCACTGCCCTGCCAAAAAAACCCCCAAAAAACTAGAGACTCAGTCTGCTGGCTCTCTCTCTGTGTATGAATTATAATATATTCCTAATATGATTATTCATGCCTCCCAATAGTTCTTTGCTTTGCAGCACAGTCCCCCAAAATTTCCCTGACAACACCCCCTAATTGTGGATGCCATCCACTGTCCTAGGCACACTTCTCTCTCAGTGACCCCATTGTTCACGGTTTTAATTGGCATATAGATGATTCACAGATTCATATACCCATCCCAAGTCTATGCTTCAGGCCTGGTTTATCAATTGCCTACGGGACATTTCAAAATGGATGTCTCATAAGCATCTCAAACTCAACAGAACTTCCTTTCTGTCTATTGAACATCTCTATGTTAGTGGGAGCCACACCCTTTTTCTAGGCTCTCAGATCCACAACATCAGGGTCAGCCTCAGATCCTCACTTTCCCTCACTCCGATCTCAGCATTTCTACCTTCACGAGACCTTTGTCCACCTACTGCTTCTCTCTACTCACATGGCTGCCATCTTAGTCCAGGCACTCATTGGCTCTCAGCTAGATATCTGCAATGTACTCCTGCCTAAGGTCTCTTCTCTATCCAATCCCTTCTTCACATAGTTGACAAGAGTTTAATTAAGGGGCAGCTAGGGGGCGCAGTGGATAGAGCACCAGCCCTGGAGTCAGGAGGACCTGAGTTCAAATCCGGCCTCAGACACTTAACACTTACTAGCTGTATGACCCTGGGCAAGTCACTTAACCCCAATTGCCTCACCAAAAAAAAAAAAAAAAAAAAAGAGTTTACTTAAGAGAAGATCTGACTCTGACAGTCTCCTACCAGTAAACTCTAGCTCACTATTGCCTCTAACGCAAAATATAAATTCCTGTTTGTTTTTAAAGCCCTGTATAACTTGATCTCAATCTATCTTTCCAACCTTATTATACATTATTTCCCTGGACTTCTCTGTGTTATTTACATACAGCAGCACATCTCTCATCTCCAGGACTTTGCACTGGCTGTCCCTGATGCCTGCAATGCACCCCCTCGCCTCCCACCATTCAGTATGTCCCGCTTTCTTCATGACAAAGCCTTTCCTCATCCCCCTTCCTATGGCTGCCTCCACCTCTACCTTGTGCCTACACTGTGTGCATTCATTTTGAACATATTTATATGCCTACATGTTGTTTCCCCGATGGATTAGAGGTTCCCTGAGAGCAGTTGTTGTTTCATTTTTTGTCTTTGTATCCCTAAGTACCGAGCATAGTGACTGGTATGCAGTAGGTGCTTACTGCTTGCCATCCTCTTTTTCACTCATGTATCTCCCAGCTGACATTCCTCATTCTAGATGTTAAAATCCAGTTAATGATTTCCTTCAGACCACAAAGTACTATGAACTGCAAACCTTCTCTTGTACACATGCCCTCAGTTTTGATGACGACCATTTCTGCTCCCTGGGTACTAGATGGAGCGCTGGACGTGGAGTCGGAAAAACTGAGTTTGAGTCCGGTCTCCGTCATTAGCTTTGTGGCCACAGACATGATGCTTAATCCTTCCCAGTTCTGGCTTCTTCATCTGTAAAGTGGGGATAATTATAGCCCCTACTTCGAGGGGCTGTTCTAAGGGTCAAATGTGATCAAATGTGATGGTTGCTTTGCAAACCTTAAGACATTATATAAATGTCAGGATTTATTGTTATTGCTCTTACACCTGTGGTCAATTTGTTGGTCTGTAAATCTGGGCCCGGATGTTTGGTGATCTGGCCATCACATGCCTGTCTGCCCATCAAAAGCTCTGAAAGCTGGGTACAACATCAAGAGAATCAGTCCTCTGAACTTTTTTTTTTTTTTTTTTTAGGCAACGGGGGTTAAGTGACTTGCCCACGGTCACACAGCTAGTAAATGTCAAGTGTCTGAGGCCGGATTTGAACTCAGGTACTCCTGAGTCCAGGGCCGGTGCTTTAACCACTGCGCCATCTAGAGTCCTCTGAACTTTAATCCAGATGCACTAAAGAAACACTGATAGGCAGAAGAAAGGCATTCTAGACCCATTTTAAAATAATTTAAGATTGTTTATTCACTTTATGCTTGTCTCTGTGGGGAGTACCCAAGAGGATATAAAGGCACAGTTCTCGTGTTCTGAAAAGTTGAGGGGAAAATGGATTTGTCCGGTCTTCCCCTTAGTTTGCAATAAAGAAACAAAAACATGGCCCAATTTGGACTTTTAAGAAGTGGAAGAGTCCAATGATATTATTGAGCAGTAGGCACACACATTTCATGTGCCTGATTAAAATGCAGAAGACCAGACTGGTGGGCAGAAAAGACAGAAACAGAATCCATCAGAATGGTCACCCAGTGCTTTGGCAAACCAAAGAACCTCCAAATCACTTGGTGTGGAATTCCTTTGTTGATAGGAACTTCTGGGGAAACTGGAAAGCAGCTGGGTAGAGATTAGGCTTAAGCCACATACTTTTCATTATTAGGAGCAGGGGAGGAATTTTTATCCAAACAAGGATAGAGGACATCAGAAAAGATAAAAAGACAATCCTAGTGGATAAAGCACTGGCCCTGGATTCAGGAGGATCTGAGTTCAAATCCGGTCTCAGATACTTGACACTTACTAGCTGTATGACCCTGGGCAAATCACTTACCCTCATTGCCCCACCAAAAAAAAAAAAAAAAGAGTATATAAAAAGACAATCCTGACTATATAAAACTGGAAATTGTTTGCATGATAAAATCAAAGTTTGAATTAGAAACAAAATGGTAGAGGGGAGAAAGTATTTTTATTAATTATCACCAAGAAAAGTCTGATGTCCAAAATAATGGGAATTCATAGAAATTTAGGACATTAAGAGCCATTCCCCAATAGATAAGTGATCAAAGGATATGCATAGTTTTCAAAAGAAGAAATGTCAAACTATAAATAATTACATGAGAACAAGTTCCAAATCACTGAAAGGAAGAGAAAGGCACATTTTGGGCTCAGGTTTCATGTAGCACCCTGCCAACTGGCAGTGATGAAGATGGCAGCAGTCAATGACGGGTGGCAATGAGACAAAAAAAAAGATGAGAAAGGGATGCTCCAAGAAATTCCACTGGCATGCCCATTTCCTGGGATGCAGACAGTTCCGGTGTCCTGAGAAGTATGGGCAAGGTGTCAGAACTGGACTGCTTCTGTCCAAAACCCTCTTAAGCCACAATGTAAGGCTGCTTGGCTGAGGCTGCAAACGACAGTAACTAGAAGTTCTGGGCCACAGGGAAGGCTGCCTTGGTGATAAAAGCAGGGCAAGGGGCAAGCTCAATGGTCAGGTATCACCTTATACTTGTTTCCTAGAGTTGACACCTTTAAAAGGTCCTAGTGTGCTAGGACCCGGGTTCAAATACTGACTTGGATACTTATTCCCTATATAGCCACTGGCAAGTCCCCCAGCCTCCAGAGGCCTCAGACTCCCCATGTGTAAACTAAAGAGGTTGGACAAGAGGACGGTCCCCTGAAGAACCTGCTAACTCTATCATCTCTGATCCTAAAAGCATTAGAAGACAAGAGAGGGGCAGATAGGACCTGAGTTCAAATCCGACCTCAGACACTTAACACTCACTAGCTTTGTGACCCTGGGCAAGTCACTTAACCCCAATAGTAGGAGTAATAGTAGTAGTAGTAGTAGTAGTAGTAGTAGTAGTAGTAGTAGTAGAAGAAGAAGAAGAAGAAGAAGAAGAAGAAGAAGAAGAAGAAGAAGAAGAAGAAGAAGGAAGAGCAAAAATACCCCCAAAGAGCTGGAAACCATAGCCCCAAATTTCTTTTGTTTTCTTTTTTAAAAAAATCTTACTAGGGGCAGCTAGGTGGCTCAGTGTATAGAGCACAGGCCCTGGATTGAGGAGGACCTGAGTTCAAATATGACCTCAGACACTTAACAATTACTAGCTGTGTGACCCTGGGCAAGTCACTTAACTCCAACTGCCTCACAAAAAAAAAAATCTTAATAGTATTTTTTTTCCAGTTACATGTAAAGATAGTTTTCAACATTTGTTTTTGTAACATTTTCAGTTCCAAATTTTTATAGCCCCAAATTTCAATAGCAAACAAAATTACAAGGATTGTCAAATAGATTCCAATAAAATTTAAGACAATTTAGTATTCAATTCAAGGCAACAAGCATTTAGTAAATGCCTCCTTTATGTAAGTACTCAGAACACAAAAGGCCTAAACCAATCAGTGCATGAAAAAAAGCCCCGCAAAGTACAAGATCTCAAGGAGAAGTGCTTTAAACAAACCCCAGTGATTTAACTGGCAAAAGGACTCAGTAAGGACACCACTCTGCCAATACAGATCTGCAGCTCATCCCCTTAGAGAAATGCCCAGGATAGCATGAGGGTAAGGGACTTGGCGAGAGTCTCACTGGACCAATATGGCAGAAGTAGGATCTGAATCCAGGTCTTCCTGACCCTGGGAACACTGTACTAATGTGAAACTGCGTGTTTACTCAAATCCCAAGTAAGAAATCAGGCGATATCAGATGTATTTAAAATGTTCATGAGAGGTCAGGAGCAGAGGAGAAAGACTGAGAGCAACCCTCTTTCTATATATCCCCAAGTAAAATCTGTGCTCATGGTATGATGTAGGAAAAGGCTAAAAAATCCCCTCAATTCAGAAAGGTTTTTCGCAGAAAGGGAAAGTGGAGAAAGATTTTCCAAATGAGATGATGCCTTGATTCAGGGCCAACTACTGTTTTAGGCCTACTGGATTATACCAAAGAAGGTGGGGGTTGGGGTGTGGGGGTCTGACTTAGATGGGAGAATACATACAAGAATCCATGGATTCCCTTGTAAAAGCCTTCGAAGGCCATGAAGATGAGCAAAAGTAACCCAAAATCCATGAAGACCAAGTGGAAGATTTGTACTATGAAAACATTTAGTGAGGTAGAGGATAGAATCCTGGCCTTGGCATTGGGAAGACCTGGCTTCAAGTCAGCCTCAGACACCAGCTGTGTGACCCTGGGCAAATCATGAACCTCTCTGGGCCTGTTTACTTATCTGCAAAATGAGAGGGGGCTGGATTTGATGACCTTTAATGTTCCTTTCAGCCTTAAAGCTGGGGTCCTGTGAGTTTAATATTTGTGACAGATTTCTCTCTGTACAATTTTAGATCAGGGGCAGCTAGGTGGCACAGTGGATGAAGCATCAGTCCTGGATTCAGGAGGACCAGAGTTAAAATCTGGCCTCAGACATTTGCTGTGTGACCCTGGGCAAGTCACTTAACCCTCATTGGACTGCAAAAAAAAAATTTTTTTTTAGATCGAAAGCTTCTAAAAATGTGGGTATGATAAACAGCACCTGACGATAACGATGGCACTGCCCTGTGGTGCTCCCAACCGTCAGTGGAGAGGTACGAGGTAAGCAGAAGACACAACCAGGGACAACTTAGAGAATGAGACCTGGGGCAAAAGGCATTTTTAAGAACAGGTATGATGGGGAAAAGGTGATGGGCCAAGCTTGAGGGGAAGAATAATTCATGAGAGATGAACAGTCTAAGTCATGTTCTGGAACCCATGAAATTAATGTTAATTCTCTTAGGAAAAGCAGTGAGGGGGAAGCTAGGTGGCACCGTGGATAAAGCACTGGCCCTGGATTCAGGAGGACCTGAGTTCAAACCCAGCCTCAGATACTTGACACTTACTAGCTGTGTGACCCTGGGCAAGTCACTTAACCCTCACTGCCCCCCCCCCACACACAAAAAAGGCAGTGAGAGGAAGGTCTTTTCCTGTTAGTAGCTAACATTTACATAGGGTTGCAAAGTGTGGGGACCAATTTTTAATTGGGGAGTGTTAGCTAAGCGGCTCACCACAATATTGGGGTAAGGAAGGAGACCAGCAGTCTCCCTCAAAACAGAACAGGAAAGGGCAGCTAGGTGGTGCAGTGGATAGAGCACCGACCCTGGAGTCAGGAGTACCTGAGTTCAAATCCGGCCTCAAACACTTGACACTTACTGGCTGTGTGACCCTGGGCAAGTTACTTAATCCCAATTGCCTCACTAAATAAAACAAACAAACAAACAAACAAAACCAGAACAGGATTTATTTTAACAAGAACGAACTTAAAAAAAACAAACCACAAACAGGATCAGTAGGATCAAGGGAAAGGAAATAAAATGGGGAAAGGGAAATTATACAACCTGAAAAATACTACCACCCAGACCATCTGAGAATACACAGCAGAGCTCCTGTCACTTTCCAGCTTCCAGCTAGAATGGCGAATTCTCCCTGTTCCCAGAAACCCCACATAGCCCCCAACCAACTGTCTGGCTGCTCTGACAGTCACATGACTGCCCTCACTAGGCTTCCAATCATTATAATTTTGCCAGGCCCATGTAGGTGTCAGCGAGTGGTGATGATGTGAGGTGCCAGCACCATGGCAATGGCTACAACCAGTGGGTAGAGCCCCAGGCCAGTGTGTGCCAAGGCATAAAAACCTCAAATAACAATTAATTCTTTACAAAAGTGACTTACAAATATCTTCTTATTGGATCTTCACAACAACCCTGCAAGGTTGGTGCAATTATGAGCCTCATTTTACCTATGAGGAAACTGAGATAAACAGAGGTTAAGTGACTTGCTTAGGGTCACACAGCTAGTAAGTGTCTGAGGCTGGATTTGAATTTGGATCTTCCTGACTCCTGACTCTACCCAGCTGCCTAATGATGATGGGATTTCTTTTTTTTTTTTTTTGGTGAGGCAATTGGGGTTAAGTGACTTGCCCAGGGTCACACAGCTAGTAAGTGTTAAGTGTCTGAGGCCGGATTTGAACTCAGGTACTCCTGACTCCAGGGCTGGTGCTCTATCCACTGCACCACCTAGCTGCCCCGATGATGGGATTTCTTGACTGTGCAATCACCTGTGCTGAAAAAAGGCTTCTGTGACATAGTCCCTGACACAAAATGTCTTCTTGCACTGGCTTTGGTTACTACAAGCCTACTATTTCATCTCCTCAGTCTCACCCTCAAAGGGTTAATTAGGGAGGCAACCAAAGCAGTTACCATCACCCATTAACGACAGAAGGCAGATTCCCAGACCCCTTCAAACTAGACCAGCCTACAAAAGGTACAGTCAATGCAGGGCTTAGATGAGTCTCCCCTCATCGATTCATCCTTTCGTCCTCACCCTTGAGCCACTCTCCCCCTGCCCGCCCTCGGTCCTGGAGCACTCCCAGCATCCCCTGCCTTTGCTCTTACAACATGCGGCTGGAAGGGAGCTGGAGAATCATGCTCAGGGGGTCCAAGAGCCTTCTGCCGGACCCTCAGGGCAATGAGGCAATCCTCTAACGCCTCCCCGATGAACTGGCTATCCCACTCACCAAAGCAGCTCTTCCCCTTCTCTCCATCCCTCTCTCCCAACGTCCCATGGCCGGCCTTCCCACCCCCTCTCAGAAATGGAGGCCACCCCCAGCGAGCTCCTTCTTCTCCCCTCCTCCTCCTCCTCTCTCATCTCCGCCATGCCACCATCTCCGCCTTCCTGTCTCCCAGAATGGCCGTGCTCCTCCTCCCCCTACAGGAGTGGTCCCATTCCATCCTGTCTTCTCCAGCAGACCGCCCCCTCCATCGAGTTCATTCCCACCAATCTTCAGTCTCTCCCAGTCTATCGGTGCTTCCCTACCGGCTACCAACATACTCGATCTGTCCGGTCTTCAAAAAGCCTTGGTGCATCTGTCCCTGCTAACTACCACCTCAGATCTCTCCACCCAAACTGGCCAAGAAGGTGTATCTCCAAAGTTACTAAATTATTGAAATTATTAAGTCAATTAAATTAATTATTAAGTAATTAGTTATTAAATTATTAAGCTACTCCATTGTGAAATCCAACGGCCTTTTTCTCGGTCTTCTTCCTTCTTGACTTCTCTGGTCTCTGACATACCAATCACTCTCTTCTCTCTAGATTTTCTGGAGAGCCCTCTCTTGGGCTCTGTCTGACCGCTGGCTCTTTCTCAGTCTGCTTTGTTGGCTCTTTAGCCAGCTCATTCCCATTTGCAGTGGGTGTCCCTAGGGATGGCCTGGGGCCTCTTCTCCCAGTAGTCCCTTGGATTTCATTTGGTGATCTTATCAGTCCCCATGGATTCAATGATCATCCATCTCTATGCTTTGATTCTCTGATCTACTCATCCACCTATAACCTCTGCTGACTTACAGTCTGACATCTCCAACTGCCCACTGGACTTCTCAGACCGGATGTCCTGTGGACCAAAGCTTCTTAAACTGTGTGTTACTACCCCATATGGGGCTGTCCAACTGAATGTGGGGTTTGTGAAAAATGTGGCGGTAAATGTTTGATTTGTATATCTATTTTATATTTTATATACCTATGTATACCTAGGGTTGTGTAAAATTTTCTCAGGCAAAAAGGGGTTGTGAGTAGAAAAAGTTTAAGAAGCCCTGCTGTAGAAAAATTCAACTCAACATATCCCAGACTGAGCTGATTATCTTTCCACCTGCCCCTCCCCTCTCCCTAACTTCTTTATTATTATTACTGAGAACATCACCATCCTCCCAGAAGCCTAGGCTCCCAACCCAAGTGCCATCCTCAACTCTATCCTCTCTCATCCTCCTTATCTAATCAGCTGCCAAGGCCTGTGGATGTTACTTCTGGGAAACCTCTTGCATTTGCCCCCTTCTCTAGGCACCCCCCACCCCGTGCAGGTCCTCGCCACCTCACGCCTGGACTACCGAAGTAGCTGCTGGTGGGTCTGCCTGCCTCAAGTCTCACCCCACTCCCATCCAGCCACTAAAGTGATTTTCCTAAAGTGCAGGTCTGATCACCTATCCCCCTTACTTAACAAACTCTAGCGGCTCCCTAAGGCTTCCGGGATCCAATCTAAAATTCTCTGGCATTCAAAGCCCTTCACGATCCGCCTCCTCCTTTTACATCTCCCCTTATTCAGCGATCTCATCCTTGCTATTCCTGGCAAAAGACTCTCCTTCAGTAATAGTCAGAATTTCAGTTGGCAAAGACCTCCGAAGCCCTCTGGTCCAACCCATCCAGGAGAGGAAACGCCATCCCCAGCCTTCTCTTCACCAGGCTGGCCTCCTCCCAGTTCTCTCAATCAATATTCACATTAGGCGAAAAAAGGATATTCTTTGCCTCATTTCTTACCTAATCCTAGTCACCAAATGGTGCTGCCTGGGGGAAACTGAGACCTGAGAAAGGCCTTAGCTTCAAGAGGCCAAGGCCTCCCACTGGACAGGCCTTCTCTAGCCATCCAGGTCTATATCTTGTCGCTGGACCCAGATGGCTCTGGAGGAGAGAGTGAGGCTGGTGACCATGCACAGCCCTCCCTCCAATTCACTTCAGTGCAAGTCATGACATCCCCCTGAAGTCATGGTCCTCCCGAGGAGGAAGGACAAACAACAACACACCAAGCCTACAGGTCTTCCCCTTCGGCTGCTTTCTCCGAGCCCTCCTCAATTTATCAATGGCCCCATGAATGAAGAGGAGGCTCTGATCAGGGCAGAGGGCAGTTGTGCCCCATATCCTGCGGCCCAAATTCTCATCTGAAGTTTTGGGTGACTGGTTGAGCACACAGCCTCTTAACTCCACCCCCAAATCTCCTTCAGAACAGCTGCTGTCTTTATGAAATTCCCAGATCCCTCTTACACTCCCCAGACCCCGGGTGGCCTGCTGTGCACACAGTAGGCGCTTTTGTCTGACTCCATCACCCCGACATTCCATTTACACCCGGGGCAGAGGCCGCCTCCCCAGGATGGGCCTCCACGAGGAGGGGACTAATCAATCTCCCTGGGTCCTTGGCTGGAAACTTTGTGTCTCTTTCAAGGCCCCCCCCCGCACGGGAGCCACGCACATGCGCACTCGGCCGGCACAGGAATGATTTACTAAGGAGCTCGGATCCCAGAGCCGTCAACAATCCGCTAGAGTGAACACCGCTGCATCTCCAGGGAGGCCTACGGGGTGGAAAAGGAGCTTCCCTGGGCGGTGGAGGACCTGAGTTCGAATCCTGACCGGACCCTCCCTGTGTCACCTTGGGGAGTCACCTCGCTCTGGACCTCAGTGTGCTCGGATGTAAAAGGGGCTGGATGCCGGGGCTTCTGTGTCACTCCCTCCCGGACCACCCGCGGCCGAGGCCTGATGAACGGCCGCCCAAGGAAGCCTGACCAGATCCCGCTCCCTCTCCCGGCCCCCGCGCTCCCCCCTCCCCGCCTCCATCACGTGGTCCTCTTTAGGGCGCGCAGCGGACGCACAGAAATGTCCCTCTTTGCGACTCTTACTCGTCACTGCCGGAGGAGTACGAGGAGCCCCAGCTCCCGCCGTCGCCGCTCTCCCCGCTCTCGGCCTCCTCTTCCTCTTGCTGCGAGGTGGGGGCGCCGCCCGGCCGGGCCGCAGCCGCCCCATCCTCTGTCCTCCTCGCAGGCAACGGAGGAGTCTGGCTGCGCAGCACTCCGGGCCGGGCCGTGGAGATGCTCCCGCCCGACATGTCTAGGAACCTTGGCCAAGAACCTGAGCTGGGGGTGGGGTGGGGCCTCGGGACCACGTGAGAACCACCAGCTGTTCCTATTGGCTGCTCCCGAGGTCGCCTAGGAGACCGGGAAGCTTCTAGGCTCTGGAGCGAAAGAGGAGGGAGGAGAGAAGGGAAGAGGGGGGAGGGAGAAGGGAGGGAAACAAGCTAAAAGGAAGAGAGGAAGGAAGGGGGCAGGGGAGAGAAGAGACGGTAAGGCAGTAAGCGAGAGAGGGAAGAGGAGGGAGGGAAAAGAGAAAAAGAAGGGCGAGGAAGAGAGGAAAAGGAGGGAAGGGGGAGAGGGGAAAGAGGAAGGAGGAGGGTGGAGGAGAGGGAAGACGAAAGAAAGGAGAAGGGGAGGAAAGAAGAAGAGGGCAGAGAAGAGGAATGAGGAAGAGGAGAGAGGAGGGGCGCAAAAAGTAGGTAGAGGGAGGAGGGGGAAGAGAAGGAGAAGGGGGAAGAAGAGATGGGGGAAGGTGAAGGAGGAGAGAAGAGGGATGGGGGAGGAAAGGGAAAAGGAGGGAGAGGAGGAAGGGGGAAGAGAAGAGAGTAGAGGAAGAAGGGAGTCGGGGAAGGAGGCAATGTGATGCACTTGAAGAGGCACGATTGGAAGTCAGGAGAGATCTAGATTCATTTTCTGACTCTGCTCTTTACAAGCTATGTAACCTTGGGCAAGTCCCTTCACCTGGCAGTGCCTCAGTTTCCTCATCTGTAAAACGAGGGGGCTGGACTAGAAGAGGAAAAACAAGAAAGGGGAGCCCCTTCTGAGGGACATCGAATGCTGCTCATTTCTCCTGTCCGCTGCTCTTGGCTCCCTGTCATTCTTAGCACATCCTGAGAAGAAGCAGGACTCATGACAAGCGATCAGCCAGTTTGTGCTTGAAAGAATCCAGTCAGATCCGGAGCTTAGGGTCAATAAGCCCCTGTGTTCCTGGGCTGCAGAGAACAGGCACGGTGTAGTGGGCAAATCCATCCTCCTCATCAGGGATAATTGCCCACAATTTTATAACTTCACCGTTTACAAGGCGCTAGCTTTCCTCGAAGCTACCTTGTGAGTTGGTCAGAAGATGCAGGTTCACCTCCTGGATCAATCATTTATTAACCCTGTACTGTGTGCTAGGTCATCGGTATACAAAGAAAAAGACAGAATAGTCCCAGCCTTCAAAGAGCTTCTATCCTATTGGGGAAGAGTGAGACGTAACATGTGCACACAGAAATAAAACTTGTGCTAAGTACATAGACATTCTGAGGCCACCTCTTAGCTATTTGACCAGGCACAGTTCACAGCCTAAGACCTTAGGATTTGGGCTAGAGGGGGCTTTAGAGGGTGTTTGTGCATATGGGTATTATGGAAAGGTTGCAATCTCTCCCGTGAAGATTGCTTTGTTTTCAGTCTGTCCTCTTTACATTTCCCTCCTGAACCCAAGAGTGGGATCATTGTGGGGTTCGCTGGGGGATCCCCCTCCCCTGACTCTCACAATTCAGGTTCCTCAGAGGATGATTGTGCCAGGTTCAAGATACACCTGAAATCACAGTTCATGAAATCCTACGGAGTAGGTTTTATGTTTCAATAATATCCAGCTGATACAATTAGGAAAAAACAAAGGCATTTGCTGGAATAGCAGGGTAAGATTTACAAGAGAACCCTCCTCCAAATTTAGTACACCCTTTCCCATAAGTATACACACTAGCATGTCATAGGTAGAGTGAGCAAGTACAGGTGTGGGGAATGCCTGTGACTCCCTTGACCCTTCGGGGTTCCTGTTGTCTCTTCTGCTATCCCTGTACCCTCCTCCCTGGGCGACTTGGTCTGCTGGGCATGTGGTATGGACTTGGCTTTGATCTGCAGTCTCTAGCTTCTGGCTCAGCCAAAGTCCTTGCCTGGGGCACTGCTGTGGGCTTTCAGGATGAATTAGAAGCCCTAGCATTGGACAAGCAAGAAGCCGCCTTGGCTCTGAGGCCTACCATCCCCTGAGCCACGGTTCCAGGTACCTAGAAAAGGTGGGGTTCAGGAAACAGCACCCTTGAACCTCCCTCTCAAGTTAGGTGCAAGCTCTCCCAACGACTTTGCCAATGGGAGGAGATGGGAAGGAGGGGTGATAGAAATATCTGCACACACACTCCCTTGCTGTTCTCTCCCCACCCCCCCAATTCTGTACGCTACAAAAAGTGCAAGAGAAACCTCTGGAGCTCAATTTCTCCTCTATAGCTGACTCCAAGAGTTGATTGACTTTTCAACTGACTCAAGGGTCGATTTCTCAGTTTTAAAAATCTCAATCTCTCCTGTTCCTGCCTATCTATGAATAGACAAAGAAAGGCAAAAGATTGTCAATACCCAGTAGCAAGTTCATTGTCTCTGACAAGTATAAGGTCATAGATTTTGAAGTGGAAGGAGCCTCAAAGGTCATCTGGCCCAACCCTCTCATTTTATATTTGTTTGTTTGGTTTTTGCGGGGCAATGAGGGTTAAGTGACTTGCCCAGGGTCACACAGCTAGTAAGTATCTGAGGTCACATTTGAACTCAAGTCCTCCTGACTCCAGGCCTTGTGCTCTATCCACCTACCAGCCCTAAGTACTATATACAAGTTATCTATTTATGATGGTGCTTAATTTTTTCCCCATTCCCCATTCTTTTTTCCCATTGCCTCACACTGCTCCAAAAGGAAATGATTGAAAAGAAAATTCTAACAGAGACTCCAAAATAGAACAAACTGCCTCAGGGGAGAGTGAGTCACTACAAGATGGCCATTAGTGAGGTTTTCCACTGCCAAGGACCGGGCTAAATGATTTCTTAAATTCTCCAAAGCTTTGGGATTCTCTATTCCAACTCCCCCATTTTACAGATTAGAAAGATGAAGCCCAGAAAAGAGAAGTCACTTGGCCAGGGCCCAGAGTCTCTAATTATCATGCTGCCTAATAATAATTGGCTACAGTCCTGCCAAGGTCCCACAGGTGAACATAACAGCACACATGTGGGGAATGCCTGTGACTCCCTTGACCCTTCCATGTCCCTATTGTCTCTCCTGTAGTCCCTGTACCGCTCCTCCGCTCGGCAACTCGGTCTGGGTTCTTGGCCTTTGGGTGCCATGGACCTCTTTGGCAGTCCATTGAAGCATACAGACCCCTTCTCACAACAGTATTTTTAAATTAATAAAATAAAACACATAGGATTATACCAAGGAAACCAATTAGATTAAAATACAATGAACAGGGGCAGCTAGATGGCGCAGTGGTTAAAGCACCGACCCTGGATTCAGGAGTACCTGAGTTCAAATCCGGCCTCAGACACTTGACACTTACCAGCTGTGTGACCCTGGGCAAGTCACTTAACCCCAATTGCCTCACTAAAAAAAAAAAAAAAAAATCAACAAAAAAAAATACAATGAACAACATTTTAAAAGTTCAAACCCTAAATTAAGAACTTCAAAAGTGGATGATCCCTGGGGCAGCTAGGTGGCGCAGTGGGTAGAGCACCGGCCCTGGAGTTGGGGGTATCTGAGTTCAGATCCGGCCTCAGACACTTAACACTTACTAGCTGTGTGACCCTGGGCAAGTCACTTAACCCCAGTTGCCTCACTTAAAAAAAAAAAAGTGGATGATCCCTAAGAACTCCTTCAGCTCTTGCCTTTTAAGATACAGTAATTTCCCAAGTTTCCCTTTTCTATTCAGGCATCCCAAGTTGGCACCCTCCTTCTCCTCATCTACTCTCCTCTGAGGTCCTTTGAACAAAGCTGTGAAGGGACTGACCTTCCAGCTGAAGAGACAAGTCACTTAATTCTTTCTGAGCCTTGGTTTCCTTATCTAACAAAATGGAAAGAATAATAAATGCCCTTGTTAATCTCTCAGGATTGTGGGGAGGAGGAAGATATTCTGTAGTTCTCAGAGGGCTATAAATATGAGAATGAAAATGAGGTGCCCTGTCCCAGCTGCAAAGAAAACATTCCTTATGGGTCAAGGAAAACCATTCTTCATTGCCCTGCAGGTAGATAGCACAGCCAAATAGCTCGCTGGCTTAGTCGGTGACAGACAATTCTATCCACAGACGTACATCCAGGTACTTGTAAAGGTCAATTCAATTTTATTTGGTTTTTGCTTCTAAAATAGAAACTTCAAAATTGCTTGCTAAGAGCAGACTCATCTCTCCCAGAGGGAATTTAAAGTCATAGTATAGAAAATAGTGAAGAAGCAACCTTCTCCTTCCCCAATCAGTAATCATGTATTAAGCACTTACCATGTGCCGGACACTGTGCTAGTCACTGGGGATAGAAACACAAAATGATAATAATAGCTAACATTTATATAGTGGTTACTGTATGCTACCACCTTGGGAAATATTACTGCTATTATTTTTATTTATTTTTTTCAGGGCAATGAGGGTTAAGTGACTTGCCCAGGGTCACACAGCTAGTAAGTGTCAAGTGTCTGAGGTAGGATTTGAACTCAGGTCCTCCTGAATCCAGGGCCAGTGC
Organism: Dromiciops gliroides; assembly: GCF_019393635.1. Taxonomy (NCBI): domain Eukaryota; kingdom Metazoa; phylum Chordata; class Mammalia; order Microbiotheria; family Microbiotheriidae; genus Dromiciops; species Dromiciops gliroides. Next base: position 265,155,715 of record NC_057866.1, read on the forward strand.
TTTATCCACTTTGCCACCTAGCTGCCCTACTGCTATTATTAATGGAGGAACCACTAGCAGCTGGGGGCAGGGGGAGAGGACTGGTTAAGAGTTCAATGCAGGAAGAGTTGACTTATGAAGAAGACTAATTCTAAGAGTCAGAAGTTGAGGAGGGGGTTCAGCCCAGGCATGGGGTGGGGTGGTCAGGGCAGAGTCCCAGAGACAAGAATGTCATATAAGGGACAGCAAGTAGATCTGTGTGGTTGGATTGTAGACTGTGTGGCATCACATGCAATGAGATTGTGAGGGGCTTTAAATGCTCAACGGTGGAGTCCCCCCCAGTGGACTCCTTCTCTAACCAGCACTAGAGGGTTGGTCCCCAGAGGGGTGACCACTCAACATTCAAGTAGGACTACCCTCCAGAAACTACCGTTTGTGACTTCCCCTTCTCCATCAGGTAGGGTTCCCTTTAACAATCAGCCACCTGTCATGATTAGCAAAATGGAGAGCTACAAAACAACCCCTCACAATCTTTGGGGCATACTCTCCCACAAATACACAGTATCTAAGGCAATGGGAGTGAGGCAGACATAGAGGAGAACACATGTGACCAAGGCATCTCCAGAACCACGGGGCCTCCAGAGTCTTCTCTGTTCTAGAATCCTCCTGAAAAACTACCCAGGTTGTTCGTCCGGCTGCTCCTCCTAGCGGATGAGTCATCTCTCCTGGAAGGTTCAATCCACTGCAGCCCCTGGGCTTACTCATGGATGGGCAGCTAAAGTCTACCACATCCAGCTTCGACCTTAGCAGTGATCCTTGGCTGGGGTCTGCTGTGGTCTCCTGGAAAGAGTAGGATGACCAGAAGTCTCTAGTTCTGAACCCTCAGGGCCAGAGGTGGGAGACCAAAGGTTTAGCCTTGCCTTTTGGCCGCCCTTTCTGAATCAGGGCTGGACCTCTTCAATGAGAGACCTCCCCCTAACTTATGGTGACCAAGTACTCCATTCATCTCTCTGAGCTAGGCCCCATCTAGGCAATGATCATTTGCCTAATAATTACCAAATAACTTTAGGGTTCCGAGTTCTCTAATTTCTTTTTCTTTCTTTTTTTTTTTATGAAGCAATTGGGGGTAAGTGACTTGCCCAGGGTCACACAGCTAGTAAGTGTTTAAGTGTTAAGTGTCTGAGGCTGGATTTGAACTCAGGTACTCCTGACTCCAGGGCCAGTGCTCTATCCACTGTGTCAGCTAGCTGCCCCTCTAATTTTTCTTTCTTTTTTTTTTTTTTAGTAAGGCAATTGGGGTTAAGTGACTTGCCCAGGGTCACACAGCTAGTAAGTGTTAAGTGTCTGAGGCCAGATTTGAACTCAGGTACTCCTGACTCCAGGGCCAGTGCTCTATCCACTGTGTCACCTAGCTGCCCCTCTAATTTCTCTCTTTCTTTTTTTTTTTTAGTAAGGCAATTGGGGTTAACTGACTTGCCCAGGGTCACACAGCTAGTAAGTGTTTAAGTGTTAAGTGTCTGAGGCTGGATTTGAACTCAGGTACTCCTGAATCCAGGGCCAGTGCTCTATCCACTGCGCCATCTAGCTTCCCCCTCTAATTTCTTTTTAAACTTTAAGGTTTTCCTGTCGATTTTTGTAGTCAGAAGAGAGGCAGTCTCTACTCTGAAGGCAAGATTAGTGTCTCTGCTGGTCTTTACAAAATGTTTTGTCCCCACTCTTCATTAAACCTAACCCTTTCCCCTGTGTTGGAGTAGGAACAGTATGCTAGGAACCATCCTTGAACCGCAATAGGCCTGGGGCACTGATGCTCAGACCACTGGCCTAGCTTCCCGGAGGTCCAAGTACAAGGGCCAGAGGAGGAGGAGGAGTCAGGAGCTCCTCTCTGTCAGAGCAGCACGGCGGGGGGCCGACCCAGCAGCAAGAATGCTCTCTTCTGAAGCAGTGCTGTGTTCTTGCTGCCTATCTTTTCCATGCTCCAGCTAATTATGTTCCCTTCTGTTAAGCCTGAGGTGGTCTGTGAGTCTATTTCATTCCCATCAGACTCGCCTAAATCAGGCCTGGCCTACAATATGTGTCCTTGACCTCATCCCCTCTTGTGTCCATGATTCGGCTCCAGTTGTCATGCCTTTCCCCTCACAGACCTTCAGTCTCTCCCTTTCTACTCACTTTCTCCCCTCTGCTTAAAAGTCTGCTCAGGGGGCAGCTAGGTGGTGCAGTAGATAAAGCACTGGCCCTGGATTCAGGAGGACCTGAGTTCGATTCTGGCCTCAGACACTTGACACTAGCTGTGTGACCTTGGGCAAATCACTTAACCTTTATTGCTCCACAAAAAAAAAAAAAAGAAAAAAAAGGAAAAAACGTCTGCTCAGGGGGGCGGCTAGGTAGCGCAGTGCGTAAAGCACCGGCCCTGGATTCAGGAGGACCTGAGTTCAAATCCGGCCTCAGACACTTGACACTTACTAGCTGTGTGACCCTGGGCAAGTCACTTAACCTTCATTGCTCCACAAAAAAAAAAAAAAAGAAAAAAAAGGAAAAAACGTCTGCTCAGGGGGGCGGCTAGGTAGCGCAGTGCGTAAAGCACCGGCCCTGGATTCAGGAGGACCTGAGTTCAAATCCGGCCTCAGACACTTGACACTTACTAGCTGTGTGACCCTGGGCAAGTCACTTAACCCCCATTGCCCCGCAAAAAAAAAAAAAAAATTAAAAAAAAAAATTAAAAAAAAAAAAGTCTGCTCAGGGTTTCCCAGTCCTAAAAATGCCTTCCCTCAACCTTTCTGAGACCATTAAGCTGATGTCTCGTCTTTTTTTTTTTTTGGGGGGTGGGGCAATGAGAGTTAAGTGACTTGCCTAGGGTCACACAGCTAGTAAGTGTCAAGTGTCTGAGGCTGGATTTGAACTCAGGTCCTCCTGAATCTAGGACTCAGGTGCTTTATCTCCTGTGCCACCTAGATGCCCCCTGTCCCATCTTTCTTGTCCCCATCACTGCCAACCTTTTTAAAAAAAATTGTCCATACCCAGGGCTTCACTTAACAACTTTTCATAGTCTCCTTAATCCCTTGCAATCTAATTTTTACCCTCATTCACTGCTTTACAGAAACTGCCCTCTAACATTCCAGATCATAGGATCATAGATTTAGAAATGGAGGGTAGCTAAGAGACCCAGGCCAAAGCACCGCTTAAACACTTTTATTGGTGACTTAGGTGCCTTGCTTTGGGCACAGGTGAGGAAACTGACACTCATCCCTGAAGATCAGCTCAAAGCTCACTTCCTCTTATTTCTGGTCAGTAATGATCTTCCTCACATAGCTGTCTGCACATGGTACTTTGTTTAACAATTGTCTAATGCTCTTAACTACGGTGAAAAATAATTCATGATCTTCTGCTAAGCTTATACATTCTGTGAGGGTAGAAAAGTTTATTTTATAAACTTTTTATTCCACACAATACCTAGCACAGTTATTTATACAAAATAGGTGCTTAATAAATATTTGGTGAATAAATGCATGAATGAACATAAAATACAAAAGAAAGGATGAAGAGGATAAACAGAAATATATATTGGCCCACTGCTAAAGTCTGGTTTAATGTTAATTTTTGGCTACTTGGAAGATCTTTCATAACTAAAAGAAATCATGATCAGCTAAAGTACCTCTAGAAAATTCCCAGACAATTGTGGTCTTTCTTTTATTCATTCTTTTCCTTCCCATTTTCCTTTCCTTTCTTCTTTTTCTTTCATTTTTTTACCTCCTTCCTTCCTTCCTTCCTTCTTTCCTTCCTTCCTTCCTTCTTTCCTTCCTTCCTTCCTTTCTTCCTTCCTTCCTTCCCCCCTCCCTTCCTTTCTCTCCTTTTCCTCCCTCCTTTCCCTTCTTTCTTTTCATTTATGTATCCATTAATTTTATTATTTATTTACTTAGCTTTTTAGCCAATTGTTCATTCATTCCTTTACTTATTCATTCAGTTATGTCCCTGTCTATTTTTTATATGTCTTTGTCTATTAATTACTCAGCTCTCTTCCGATGCTTCATAGTAGTATGGGGGTGACCTTGGGTTCACAAGGGCTGTAAGCTCTGACTCTACCAAGCTGGAAAGGCTTCAAGCATGAGCTCACTCTTGGATTCTATGTCTCGTGTGGCCATAAACGCCACCAGCAAAAACGATAGAAGACTGAGGATAGAGGGTCTCACTTCTAGCAAGGGGAATTTTGTAGTCACCTACAGGGAATGCACAATGCTTGTCTTTTTCCCATGGCTCATAGTCTAGACAGTGTGGCCTAGAAGAAGAGATAGTTTTCTTTTCCTTTCCTCTCCAGGTTATCAGGGAGGCTCAAGTGTTCCTTTAAAAATGAAAGAATGGTTTCCAGGTAATAAACAAGAGAAGAGGGATCTGAAGATATTGAGGGAGTGTTATAACAAGAAGTAAAAGAGGAGGAAAGACATTGAACATGCAAAGTTATATCATGGACATGAAGCTCTCTGAGTACAGGAGGATGCGGGAGCTCCAAAGAGGATAAAGCTGCTTATATTCCTAGGAGGGAAGATGTGAACCCCACAAGTATCTGGCAGAAGAGAGGTTGTTCAGCATGGGACAGAGGAAAGGAGATGAGTAGTGGTGGCTGATGTCTGCTGCCAATCTACCTGTTAACATTACAGAGGTCTGCTGTCTTTCCAGCACATGGATCCAGGTGAGTTGGAGAAACTCCCATTGATGTGTATTACCCACTTCTGGGGATTCACATGGGGGCAAAGGACATCTCAAGAAGGAATCTGCATGGTACTGGATCCCATCCATTGGCTGAACAAATCGTGTCATGCGAACCTAATGGGATATTATTGTACTATAAGAAATGGTGAAGGAGGCAGTTTCAGAGAAACCTCAGAAGACCTGAATGAAGTGAACAGAACCAGGACAACAAAGTATCTTATAATAACAACACCATAACAACAAACATCTTTGAAAGACCTAAGAACTCTGACTGATGTAGCAACGAGCCATAGTTCCAGAATACTAAGAGTGAAGCACACTATCCACCTCCAGACACAGAGGTGATAAACTCGAGATGCAGAGTAAAACACGCATTTTTGGACGTGGCAAATGAGGGAATTCATTTTGCTTGACTATGTATATTTGTTACAAGGGTTTTGTTTTTCTTTTCTTTTTTATCATCTGTGGAGAGGGGAATTGGGAAAGAGAGAAAATACATACTTTTTTTTTTTGGAAGGGCAATGAGGGTTAAGTGACTTGCCCAGGGTCACACAGCTAGTAAGTGTCAAGTGTTTGAGGTTGGATTTGAACTCAGGTCCTCCTGAATCCAGGGCCAGTGCTTTATGCACCGCACCACCTAGCTGCCCCCATACTTATTAATTGAGAAAAAAGAAGTTATAAAAAGAGCATGCATGGATTTGGAACCAGAGGGTCTGAATTCAAATCTTGCTTTTCACACTCCTTATTTGTATGACTTTGGGTGTGTTCCTTAAAAATAGTGGTAATGCTTCCTTTACATCTATCATTTGAAGACAGTGGTCTTCTTGGTTAACCTCCCCTGAATGTTTTTCTCTTACTGGCATTTTTTCTAAAATGTGTGACCTTAGACAAGTCACCCAAACTCTCAGAGTCTTAGGTTGCTTACCTATAAGATAAGGGGCTTAAATAAGACAACCATAACTATATACTACACTTATAACCATAAGAGCTAAGTTATTCAAGACTTCATTTGTAACAGAAAATGTTTTAAGCACCTCTAAAATCATCTTTGGAGCAAAGTTTTTAGAAATTAGAAATCAAATAAAGATACACAACGATGATATTTCCTTTCTGTGTACTCATGCTTGTTGTCTATTACTCTTTTTTTGCAGGGTAAGTAGGGTTAAGTGACTTGCCCAAGGTCACACAGCTAGTAAATGTCAAGTGTCTAAGGCTGGATTTGAACTCAGGTCCTCCTGACTCCAGGGCCCGTGCTCTATCCACTGTGCCACATAGCTGCCCCTACCTCTATCATTCTTAAAGCAAGGGATAATACACAGAAGAGTTTCTCTTAAGACCTAATTCTTTATATCAGATATTTCCATCCATTGTGTCAAATTTCCTGAAGTTCAAGTGTTGGTTAATCATCTCCATTGGTTAGGGTTGCTAAGTGATGGAAAAGGCCTTATTTGACCTTCTAATACATCATGAAAGAAAAAAAAACCTGACAAGAAACTGATTCTCTTCTGTTTTTATTTTTTTCCATGATTAAGAATCTACTAACAAGGCTTCCTACTATTTCTATAATATTTAAGTTAGTTCTATCTTAATACTTATGAGTCTTAAAAAGAAGGAAAAGTAAAAATGCAGTTAAATACTTTAAATAAGTAATACATTTTCTCTTTTGTTGTTCTTTAAAGATTATTCATCTCTGTACAGTTAGCAAGTAGAAAGGGGCCTAAAAGATTTATACTGAGCAAGGCTCATCTTCCATTTTCCACTACATAAGAGGCCCAGTGATGTGCTAAGCGGAACTGAATGAAACATAAGTGCCTCACTTCCATGGATTACAATCTAAATTAGGCAAACAATACAATTCTGACATAAAATACACCAGATAAGCATAATTAAATATTTACTATGTTTAGCAAGTCCAAAGAGTCCTTCCCTTGTAGTAAGAGAGACTAGCAATAATAACTTAGTGAGACTAGGCTCACTAGAGGTAATTTTCATTTTATAATAAAAGGATATAAACATGCATATTATTAAGGTCTCTCAGGGACTAGTTTATATGATCTTAGACACTAGTTATGTGACCCTGGGTAAGTCACTTAATGCTATTTCCCTCAATTTCTTTATCTGTAAAATGAGCTGGAGAAAGAAATGGCAAACCACTCCAGTATCTTTGCCAAGAAAACCCCAAATGGGGTCACAAAGAATTGGACATGACTGAAAAATGACTGAACAAAGAGTTGGACACTATAGCGTGTATTATTTTAAAAAGGGATTAGGGAACTGATGGTGTCTCAATATAGATTGAAGCATTTTTTTTAACTTTATTATTCTTGAGTTTTTCTTGTCGGTTTTCTTTCACAACCTGACTAATATGGAAATGTTTTGCATGACTACACATGTAAAAGTTATATTGAATTGCTTGTCTTCTTGAAGGTGGGGAAGAAGAAAGAGAATTTGGAACAGGAAGTTTTAAAATGGATTTTTTTGACATGTAATTGGGGAAAAATAAAATTCTAAATAAACCCCCCCAAAGTGGGGGGATTAAGGTCTTATCCCACAAAATTTTTAAAAAATTAGCATTAAGGACATTGTAGCAGTCATTTCCTTGCCACCCCTTCTAGTCTGCAGAATGCCTTTATGGTGTAATCATCTATTTAAAAAAAGATCTGTAACAAATGCCTCACTTATTTAGCAGTTTTAACTATCTGAAATACAGCAGACAGCCCAGGAATATGCAAAAAAAGGGCTGAACAGTCAAAAAATGGACTAGACAACACTAGGATTTGTAACTCAGATCAGATCCCCACAGGCCCTCATTCAAGCAGAATCTCACTTACTCTGAAATACACAGTACTCAAAAATCTTCCTTATTTGATCAGCTAGTCCATAGCCACTGAGAAACAGCCAATTAGGGCAGCTAGGTGGCACAGTGGAAAAAGCACTAGCCCTGGAGTCAGGAGGACCTGAGTTCAAAGCTGGCCTCACACACTTGATACTTACTAGCTGTGTGACCCTGGGCAAGTCACTTAATCCTCATTGCCCCGGGGGGAAAAAAAAAAGAGAAACAGCCAATTACAATGAGAAAACTTTTTAAAACTTCTTTAAAAAGATATTTCTTAGGGGCAGCTAGATGGCGCAGTGGATAAGCACTGGCCCTGGATTCAGGAGTACCTGAGTTCAAATCTGGCCTCAGACACTTACTAGCTGTGTGACCCTGGTCAAGTAACTTAACCCCAATTGCCTCACCAAAAAACAAAAACAAAAAAACAAAACAAAGATATTTCTTTAAATATATATGTATATATATATATATATATATATATATATATATATATATATATATATACATCCACATACATATATACTTTTTTCCTTTTACATTTCCTAAATTTCCCCCCCATATCCTTTTCCTACCAGAGAATAATTCCTTATATAAATTTTTTTGTTATCTTCTTTTTAGTTAATCGGGCAATTTACCTAATCTCTCTGACTCTCAGTTTCCTCTGTATAAAATTGGGGCAATGACCCTTACCCCAGAGAATTGCTCCTACGTGTATAATGAGGAAGTAGTCAATGATGCATCAGTTTGTGGGGGGCAGCTAGGTGGTGCAGTGGGAAAAGCATTGGCCCTTCATTCAGGAGGACCTGACTTCAAATCTGACCTCAGACACTTGACACTTACTAGCTTTGTGACCCTGGGCAAGTCACTTAACCCTTGTTGCCCTGCAAAAATTAAAATAAAGAATAATACATCAGTGTACTCTATCCTCACCTGATGCATCTTTCCAGGTGTAAGAGGCTAATGCACCTACTTCCAGGAGATGGATGGAAGTGCCTTAGAGAGACTTTGAAGTAGGTGTAGATGTTCTATGACTACTTCCAGTCTGCTAACCACTCAATCAATGCCAACCTCTTTGAGTGACTATAGCTGAAGAAGTGAAACCGGAGGAACCTTCCAAAGGCCTTGGTTGGTCTTGGTCCTCCCTTTTGGTAGCACTTCTGCTCTTAGTTTGATTCTGTTGCTATCCAGTGAGAGACAATGCTCTAAGACATGAGACCTTGGGCCCATTCCCTTGAAGGCTGACAATCTGGCCCTAAGAATATATTAAGGGTGTGTTGGTAAATATTTAACAACTGTTTCTCCAAGAAAAAAACAAAGTACTTTTTCTTTTTTTTAGTGAGGCAATTGGGGTTAAGTGACTTGCCCAGGGTCACACAGCTAGTAAGTGTTAAGTGTCTGAGGGCTGGATCTGAACTCAGGTCCTCCTGACTCCAGGGCCGGTACTCTATCTACTACGCCACCTAGCTAAAAAACAAAGTACTTTAAAGCACACTTTTAAGTTTAATTTATATTATTAGTGTTTCTTCCATCACTATTTTTTTTTTTTTTGCAGGGCAATGGGAGTTAAGTGACTTGCCCAGGGTCACACAGCTAGTAAGTGTCAAGTGTCAAGTGTCTGAGGCCAGATTTGAACTCAGGTACTCCTGAATCTAGGGCCAGTGCTTAATCCACTGTGCCACCTAGCCGCCCCCTCTTCCATCACTATTTTAAGTCTAGAGAGTCTACAAAGCAATAAATCAGGCCTGGATTTGTAGCATTTGCTGGTTTCTGAGATAAAAATGCTCACAATGAAAATTTAACAATCAGTTCTTGAGGTCTGAAACCACAAACAGTCCTTGTTTGTTTGTTTTGTTTTAGGTGAGGGACATTAATTTGGAGGTCACAACCTCTTGAGTGTCTAAAGTTCAGGAAAGCAGGCTGTCCAGGAGCCTGTAACGATTGGAATGATGCGACCTGTTGGAGACTTACTGTAGAAAAGCTCCGCCATGAGGAGAAGGTCTCTGAGGGTAGGACCATGCGTCTTTTCTTTGGCATCAGGAAGTGAAGTTTGCTTGTGGGAGGAAGAAGGGGGGGAGGCTGGCGCTCTGACTCGCTCTCTTTCATGTGGACTCTGGCGGAGAGCGGAGCTAGGAATGCTCTCTCCCTTTAATAAATAGAGGAATCTAGGCCTTTCTCTCTCTCTTTACCAAATTTTTATTCTCCTTAATAAATGCTTAAAAGTCTAACTCTTGCTAAAGCTTATAATTTATTGGTGACCACTCATTAGATATTTTAGACAATATAGCTAGAATTTTAGCTTTAACAAGCCTGCGGAATCCTTGTGAGTGAGTTCAGGCTGAGGTTTTTGGCCAGCCTAGCATCCATGCCCCAAGGAGGAAGAACAAATCTTCAGGATGCAGTCTAGTGGTAGCTGAGAATCATCTGGTAATGATGCTGCATTTGGACATGAACTTGGTGGGATCAAAGGTATAAAGAAACTAAGCTCAGACTTAGCTTGCAGTGTGTGTAAGGAAGTGTCTATACTTCTGTTCTTGCTACATCTTCAAGGTAACTATCCCTTTGTAGAAGCAAATTGATTTTAATTGATGGAACTGATGAAGTAATTGAATGGAAATGAGATACTAGTCACCGATGGCTAACAGTGGTAGGAAAGCGTCTGGAATGGGGGCTTGAGCCAAAGGTATTAGGTAATTAGGTACCCAACCCCTCTGGAGTACCCCTAGCATCTTGAGGGGAAGATATAGCCACTGGCTGTGGGATAGTGAATCCAGGCACACGTCACAAGGTTGTTATGAAGATTAACTAAGAGAATGTAAATGAGTTAAAGTGTTTTGCAAATATTAAAGTAATGTAATAATAATAATTTATATTTGTATAGATATATATGCTGGCACTTAGCACAGTATCTAGCACATATAAGGCACTTAATAAATGCTTATTTATATATATATGTATGTACACACATATGTTTATGCATATATATGAACACATAATTATACATATACCTTAATATCTCTAGCTCTTAGCACAGTGCTTGGCATATAATAGGCACTTAATAAATGTTTACTAACTGACTGTAATGAGAATCCTGAGTCCTCAAGAAAAAATCACATTCTGTTCCATATAGTTTAAGAAGGAAGATTTTCCCCAAAGTTTCTAAAAATACTTTTTCTTTCTAAAAGTGTGAGAACTTTTTAAAAAAAATTTTTTCTGAATAGAATTTTCTTTTCCAAAATATATGTAAAAACAACATTTTAACATAAATTAAAAAAACAACAACTTTGTGTTCCAACTTCTCTTCCCCCCTCCATTACCACCCCCCACCCACAAGAACTCAAGACTACTCATGTATAACTTATTTTGAATTGCTTGAGCGTGAGAGCTTTAAGGGACTGAGGTGTGTGGGGGGGTGAGTTTCAGTTTTCTTGAAAATATACTTTTGCAGGGGGCAGTTAGGTGGCACAGTGGATAAAGCACTGGCCCTGGATTCAGGAGGACCTGAGTTCAAATCCAGACTGAGACACTTGACACCGACTAGCTGTGTAACTCTGGGAAAGTCATTTAACCCTCATTGCCCTACAAAAACCCCAACACCCCCCTCCCCCAATGAAAATATACTTTTGCAGATTGACCAAATTCCCGGCTGATGCCCCCTAAATGTGGGGTTACTTGTGTTTTTAGTTGGCATACATTTATGATCTGGGCCGACAAAGTGCAGGGGCCCCTCTGCATTGAAGTCAGCTTCAAAGAGCACCTTCCCTTTTCTGGGTGTTGAAGACTGTGGGAGCGGCTCGGGCGTTAGTTTTGCACAGATTTTCCCTATTAGGAAGTTATGAGGACTAACTCACATTTGTATGATATTCTTAAAGATAAAAGTACATAGAGCTTTAAAATGGAAACAGAAAAGATTAATTGTTGTTATGGCAGGTTATTCAATAAACATTCCATCCTTGATTCTCCCCTCTCTTTCACGCCCCCCCCCAACCAGTTGCTAAATCTTGTTGCTTCTACTTCTAAAACTATTTTGTCCATTCCCCTCTCTCCATTTACATAAGCACCATCCTAGTTGAGGGCCTTATTAACTTTTGCCAATTAAGAAACCCTCAATTAGTCCTTTAGCCTACAGTCTCTCCTCTCTTCAGTTGCTGGTGAAATCATCTTCCTAGAGCCCACTGGTCTAACCATGTCACTCCTTGGCTCAGACACCTCCGGGGGCTTTTTCTTGCTTCTAGGAAAAAAGACAACTCCCTGGTCTGACATTTGAACCAAAGAACAAAGCCAAGCACTGACTCCTTTGATCTGACTTCACAGTTTGGACCCTGCCTGTCAATCTATTTTTAACTCACTTTACTTCTTTTCACACACTCTATGTCCAAGCCTGGTTTCTTGAACTTGACTTGTTATCTCTTGTCTCTGCACATCTGACGTTTAAGAAATGTGAGTGACATAGTTATGGGGTAGTAATTTTATGAATAATTCTAGCATTTTATTAATAAAAGAAGTCAGTTGGGGTAGCTAGGTGGTGCAGTGGATAGAGCACCAGCCCTGGATTCAGGAGGACCTGAGTTCAAATCCAGCCTCAGCCACTTGACACTTACAAGCTGTGTGACCCTGGGCAAGTCACTTAACCCCAATTGCCTCACCCAAAAGAAAAAATAATAAAAAAAAATAAAAAGAGGTCAGTGGCACTCTTGAATGCCAAAGACCCTTCATGGAACCCACTCAATGTTTATATGCCCTTGGAAGGGTGGGTATTCCTGAGGGTGTCAATCAACTCTGATAGGTTAATAATTAATGAGAGAAGCAATACTATAAGGAGGGTCTTGGGGGTATGTGACTTGGATCATCCAAGTCTTGGTCAAAGAGACTTATTAATTTCCATATCAGCTGTATGACAAAAGGAAGAACCCACAATTTCCCAGATCTGTCTGAGTAAATACAATGAGCAGGAATCTATCCATTTGCCTAAATTTTGAATTTCTTTTACTGTCTTTGATTAGATCTTAGCCTGAGTAAGTCTTTGCCCAAGATTTCCCACACCTGTTGATTTCTGGATGAGGAAGTAGAAAAGGGGAAAAACCTTTGTTCTAATTTAATAATTAATTATTAAACATAAGAGAGAAATAATCATTTCTAACATTGCCATGTCTGGGGTGAACTTCCTTCTCATATTTGTCATTCAGCATCAGCTCAACCTTCCCTAATGCCACCGTCCTTGTCCCTCTAACCTGAAAGCTTTCTCTCCTATCTTAAATACTCCTAAAGCATTTTTTCTGGATTCCCCCATTTGCCTCCAGAAGATGTGTCATATCTTCCCCTCCCCACCAGTAGAACATGAGTTCCCGATGACAGGGCCAAAGAAGTTTCTATTGATCTGTCATCAGCAGCTAGCATATGACTCTGCCCAGAACAGGGACAGGGAGAGGAGCTGCCCTTGGGATCTCATTGATATAGGAGCTCCTGTTTGGAGAAATGCATTTTAGCAAAGCAGATCAACACCTCTACAACTCATATTCAGAGAGAACAGCTCAGAGCCCTGGGAGATTTAGGGACTTACCCAGAATCATACACAGGTCTTGGCTTGGAGGCCAGCTATCTATCCACCATGCCATGGGATTCAGAGTAAGAGCTTTTAACAAACACTTATTGAACTTGAAGTTGACTTTAAGAAGAGCCAGGTAGATACTGGATAGTAGGTAGTGTACTGAGCACTGGACTTGGAGGCAGGAAGACCTAAATTCAAATCTGGACCTCAGACTCTTACTGGCTGTGTGACTCTGGACAAGTCACCTAATCTCTTAGCCTCATTTGTAAAATATAGTTACCCAGGGGGCAGCTAGGTGGTGCAGTGGATAAAGCAGTGGCCCTGGATTCAGGAGGACCTGAGTTCAAATCTGGACTTGGACACTTGACACTTGCTAGCTGTGTGACCCTGGGCAAGTCACTGAACCCTCGTTGCCCCGAAAAAAAAATAGTTATCCTTTTTACATTATAGGGATTAGAGGTGTAGCACCTCCTCCATCTGGAAAATCCTCATAGAATTTTTTGGCCCTCCCTTTGTACTAGTGAAGAAACCTGAATTTTTCTTTTATGTGCTGTTTACAGTATTAAAAGATAAAATATGTTGATATTATAAAATACTATACATGTATTTCATAAATTTCTTTTTATTTAAAAATTTTTTACATATTTCTGAGTTTCTAAAACTTTTTCTGTGTTGTCTGCTGGCCTTTGTGTGTCGTCTGCAGCTTCCAAAAATCTCCCCTAAAATTCCCATTTAATTTCTTATGCCAATCTGATATATCAAAACTGAGATTATGGGGAAAGTAGCAATGTAGAAGGGATAACTGAATGACGATAATAGCACCTGTCTCCCAAGGTTGCTGTGAGGATCAAATGAAGTTCATTTTAAAGTACTTTGTAAACTGTGGAGCATTTTATAAATAGTAGTTATTATTAGCTATTATTATTGTTATGTGTGCTGGGGAAAAAGAAAGAAAAATGCTGCAATCCTTGGCCTCTATTTAGTAGAATATGAGACATATATACAAAGTAGAATGTAAAAAGTATGTAGAATATATCAAAAAGGCACAAGATGCTCCAGAAAGAGGAGTTTCTTCTCATTAAGAGAGTCAGAAAAAGACATTGGGAAGATGAAGCCCCTGACCCTGAAGGAAGGAAAGGATTTCACCTGGACATTCTACCAGTCATTCCAGAGAGGTGAAACAGAGGACTTCTCGTGAAGTGTGCTCAGGTTTGCTCTTCCTGCTTCTGGGAGGTTTGGGGGTTTGCTTTGGGGAACACTGAAAGGACTCATCCTTTTGATTTGTTGGGGAAGTCTTGAGTGGTTCCTCATTCCTCCCCCTGTGCCATACTAGGGGTGCTGGGCCAGTTAGAAGGAGAGAGAGCTTCTGGCTTGCTTTCTTGCCTTGACTCTCCCCTGTGGCCAACAGCGTGACTCGGCCCTAGACTCCCTGACATCCCTACTCTTGCCCCTAGGCAGGACACAAGCTTGTCCGGGCCACCTTGCTGCTGGGTCTTTGGCTGCCTTTTCCACTTTGGGCTTCCTTTCTTGATTAGATGAATGAAAACCATTCTACAGGTGGATGCATCCAGACTTAGAGGTGACCTTTTGAATTCAAGAGGTCTAGAGGTTCTGGGTTTAATGGGTAAAGATTACTGGTGGCAAGGAAACCTTCTACATTAGAAGTTGGTCAATGTCAAGAAGAAGAGCTGAAAGCAGGCCTGACCATACTAGGTCAGCCTCGATCTCCAGAAAATGAGGCAGGCAATGTAGAGCCAAGCAGTCCTACTGTAAAGTGCTACACGTTAAGATGGTTCTATTAATCCACCTCCGGGTGAAGAAACCCACAGTTATCACTGTCACTTGTTGGGTCTGTCTTCCAGTCAAGTACACATTTATGAACCTTTTGTATTTTAGCATATCTTTTGTGTGGGGAAAATAAATAGCTGTCCCATACCTAATTACATTGAATCCCTTTCTACTCTCCCTCCCCCTTTGGGGACACCTTACTTTAAATAATTTGTTCCCAGTGACACTAGGACTAGCTGAAGAGTGTGAGTAAAGGGAGTCTAGCCTCTCTCATTAAAGGCCAGGCTCTTGTGGGATTGAATGGTGCCTGGGTCCAGAGCAGAGGGGCCTCTTTTGGAAAAGATATAGGCTAGTGTCCCAGCCTCCTTGACCCAGAAGTGGTTCTTTTAATGTTATATAGGATAATGCCCACAAGTTAACAGAAAAGGGAAAGGAGAAAATGAGAGTGAGGGATAGTTTGTAGTTCAATTTGATTGGAAAACAGATAAGTAATATGAAAAGAGAAGAACAAATTGGAGTATCCTGGATCCTTGAGTAAGGAGTCTGTGTTTTATATCGTAGGTAGTGGAGAATCAATCAAGATTTGATTAAACTTGGGCATTAGGAAGATTACTCTGAAAAAGGAAATGAAAAGATTATTTATTTTGGAAGCAAGACATTCATTTGGAGATGTCCAGCAAGTAGTTGGAGATGAAGGATTGGAAAGGGAGAGAGAGAGAGAGAGAGAGAGAGAGAGAGAGAGAGAGAGAGAGAGAGAGAGAGAGAGAGAGAGATAAGGGCTGGATAAATATATTTTGAAGTTGTCTCCCCTATTTTAGATGTAGCAACTTTCCCCATCCTTGTGGTAGGATGTGTGTGTGTGTGTGTGATACTTTCCCAATATATCACCACCGTGAAGACATACTATGCACTTAGTAAATGCCTTAGTAATCTATCTGCAAAAAGGTGAGGTCATGAAAAGGAGCAATGTAAAGAGAGAAGGGAAGAAAGTCTAGGATAGAGACTTGGGTTGTTGTTCTTGCTCGGTCATTTTTGACTCTTCATTACCCAGTGGACCAAACCATGGAGTTTGAGATGGAGCAAAAATACTTGGAGTGGTTTGCCATTTCCTTCTCCAGTGGATTAATACCAACAGAGGTTAAATGACTCACCCAGGGTCACATAGCTAGTAAATGTCTGAGACGGGATTTGAACTTAAGCCTTCTTGATTCCAGACCCAGCACTTTATCCATTGAGCCACTTAGCTGCTTCCTAGCAAATAGAGGTTAAGTGATTTGATCAAGGTCGTCCAGCTACTAAGTGTCTGAGGCTGGATTTGAACACAGGTCTTCTTAACTCCAGGCCTAGTACTCTATACGCTGTACCTTCTAGCTGCCTCTAAGAGACTTGATGGGAACCTACAATTGGTGTGGGGTTGAGGGGGAGGGGAAATGGATGATGAACTAGTGAAGGAAAAAAACAAAGAGAAGATTTGAAATAGCCATTATAGAGACTGAGATGGAGACTCAATCTGAGATTAATACAAGGACTGCCATGCAGCAGTATGAGCCTTGTTGAGGTTAGAGAAGATGAATTTGTAGGAATTACAGGAGGTTTTTTTTTTTTTAAAGAATAAGATCATATTTTTAAAGTGGCATTTTTACCTTGAACTTGTTAAGATGGAAAGTGTGTCAGCCAATTAGCAAGTGTTGACAGTTCTTGCCCTCAGGGAGCCGACAGTCTAATGAGGAAAACAATATGCAAATACATACAAGATATGTCTAGGTTAAACTGAGACAATTCTAGAGGCAAAGCAACAGCAGTCATGGTGGTGGAGATGGAGATGGGACCTGGGAAAGGCTTTTCAAAGAAAGTGGGATTGGAGCTATTTTGAAGGAAGCGGTATGTAGTGTTGCAGCCTTATTGTTATTATTTCTTTTTGGTTTGTTTGTTGTTGTTGTTAGGTTTTTGTGGGGGGTTTTTTGGGAGGGGGCAGGGCAATGAGGGTTAAGTGACTTGCCTAGAGTCACACAGCTAGTAAGTGTCAAGTGTCTGAGTCCGAGTTTGAACTCAGGTCCTCCTGAATCCAGGGCTGGTGCTTTATTCACTGCACCATCTAGCTGCCCCCAAAGCCTTATTATTGTCACTTAATAAGATGTGACTGGTTTTGGACACTTATGTTGAATACCAGAGCAAACATGTACTCTGTGATTTTTTGTTTGTTTGTTTAAACATAAGTGAAGGCATTTTGTTTTCTTACAAAAGGAGAAACTGAGGTTCAGGTTATTTCTCAAAGTCACAGAGCTTGTAAATTGAGGAACTAGGCTTGGAACCTCAATTAATACCTGGATGCAAAGGGTAGTATTCTTTTTTCTTTTTTAGTAAAGGGTAGTATTCTTTCCATTACAACATGCTAACATTCTTTAATAAGATTCTTCTCTCGATAAGGTTTCCCCAATCTTTAAAAGAATCTTTGCAAAGTTTTGAGAAATCCTAGTATAATTTGCTTAGTCACCTAAATTGAGATGATGGAATATTAAATACTTCTCTCAAATTAAATTAGCTGAGCAAACATGACTGAAGCTTGATACATGGCCAGGAGATAGTCAGACCAACGTTTCCCCAAAGCATTTCGGGTGACTTTTCTGCTTTGCCATTGTTATGTTCGAAGGGACATATTTTTGAAGCTAATACTTCATGAAGAAGAGTTTGCAACTTTGGTTCAATTACGGTCTGGCTTCACCAGCTTTCTCCAAAGCTCAGCAACTTTCTGCCTTACATTTTGAAATTCATACTAGCAAAGAGAAAATACACAAGTAATTAAAAAATAAACACCCAGAAGTTTTACTCTTGGAAATTAAGGAATAACATAAAATCAGGTTTTCTTCTATTCTTTCCTTATCCCTGTGAGTTCCCATTGCTTGAGGCTGTTGGGGTTTTTAATGCAGTTGCCAAAAAGTCTGTGGAAGACTGATGAGGGGCTTTTCAAAGGAAAACATAACAAAATGTTGAAACGATCATATAAGAAATAGATGAGGCATTTTGACTCCCAAGAAAATGGGTTTGTTTGGACTAGTTTCTAGGCCCTCTAATCTTTGTTGTTGTTGGTGAGGCAATTGGGGTTAAGCGACTTGCCTAGGGTCACACAGCTAGTAAGTGTTAAGTGTCTGAGGCCGGCTTTGAACTCAGGTCCTCCTGACTTCAGGGCTGGTGCTCTATCCACTGCGTCACCAGGCCCTCTAATCTTAAAAAAAAAAAAAAAAAAAGATTTTTCTTCTGGATGTTTCTTTGTAAAGTAACCGTTCCATTAAACGGCAAAGAAACCTAGAGAGATGGCATTTACTGTATCCCAATTTTCAAAAAGTAAAGAAGAAACTATGTGAAATATGTTCAAATTTATGCTCCAAAGAACACAGCTCAGTGTGCTTACACTGACTTTTAAACTATAATGTTAACAAGAGAACACACATTGTGCTGAGTCTTCTCAAGAAAATATATTTTAGTTTCTCAGGTTCCAAGGGACCCTAAAGCATCTGGGAGCATTTATTTATGACTCAGATAAAGTTTTGTTCCAGAAATATTCTGCTACTCGATGCTGCCACCATTGGAGTCGAAGCCCACTCACGGCTTCCATAGGAAGTGTTCTGTGCTGATGATCAGGGTGGATGCCTCTGGGGCTTGACACTTGTTCCATGAAGAATTTCTGTTGGGAGTGTGGATGTATGTGTGTGAATATTAAGACTTTTAAATATTCAAATGAACACAGCCCTTGCTTTACCAGAATTATGTTGTGCACCGAATTTCGGTCAATGTTTCTGGATGTTCATATCCACACTGTAATTTGGGGTTCTGCATGAGGGGTCCTTTTGATTCAAGGCCAAGGAAATTCCAGTGCCCCCCATTGCTGTTTGGTGGTTCATCTGACAGCATTTTATTGGGCACAGCAGGGCCTTTCTTTGGAAGAAAACTGCCAAATTGCACGCTTCACAAGGGATGGCGGAAAGAGATTGTTTCTGTTTCGCACACTTCTAAGGCAAGAATTCTGTTCTTTCCATGTGGTTTTGCACAAAGATTTAAAAGGGTCGCTTGAAATTTTTACAGATGAGAGGATTCTCATAAACTCCTTGAAAGACCCTTAGTCAGTTCTGTTTGGGCACTTCCCCTCTCCCAGCAAACTGCTCAAGAACTACTTAGCACAGATCCCCACAGGATTTGCTGCCGCCTCCTCTGCCAGATAGCAACACTTCTTAGCGCTAAAGAGCCCAGCGGGAGGACTTCGGGGTCAGACACTCTCCTTTGGTTCCAAGATGAAGAAGGGGACTCTGTTCAACCCAGTTCTATGATTCTGCATTCTTCATTCGCCAGGAGACGTTTCCCGATCCCTGGCAACCCCAGGTCCTCCCTGAATTTGCTCTTAGCAGGGATGGGCAAACGCCCTAGTGCAGCTAACACAGGGATGCCAGGCTCACTCCAGGGGCCTGGAAGGTTGTGTTCTTCTTCTATTTAATGAACCCCTAAATGTGGCTCTTTGAGTGTTTGTGGGTAGATTCACAGCAAGTGTAAATCATTTTTTAAGCCGTTATTTCTTTGGCTCGCTATCACAACATATCCTTTTTTGGGGGGCGGGGGACGGGGGAAGAAGGGGTTGCTTTTCTTTCTGGAAGAAAATTGAAGTTACTGGGCAGCTTCCCTCCAGAGTACTGAATTATCAGGGTGTATTGGGAAGCAGGGTGCGGGAATTGGGGTTACTACACTTGCTGGGAGTCTAGACTCAGGGGAGGGTACGGAGAGGACACAGCGAAGGCACATCCTAGAGCCCAAGTCTGGTATGCAGAACCAGGAATAACCAACCTTAGGGCCCGCACCGTGCCAGTCAATTTCTTGTCTACATGCCCTGCGGGTCGCGCAGAGGGGATCATTCCAACCTCCCGCCCCCTGCCTCCTTCCCAGTGCACCCCGACACTAACCTGTGCATCAGGACGCGCTGTACCGAGTCCAGGTCCTCCAGGTTGCGCGGGGCAGGCTTGGGGATGATACTGGACTTCCCGACTTGGAACATGTTGCCGAGAGGGCGAAGGAGGGACTGCCCAGGGCGGCTGGCTCTCTTTCTCTGCAAACTCTTCCCGGGGGAGGAAAAAGAATGAGCGAAGAGGGGGCGGGGAGCCGGCCCCTGCTTTCTCTCAGTCCTCCTTGTCCCTGGGGTGAGGCGGGATTGGGGTGCTTGGAGTCTTTCCCGCTCTGGCTTTGCAAAACCGAGCGCTGCCCACTCTCCTAACCCGCTCCCAGCAACAGTTGGGGGTGGGTGGGTGGTAAGGGGGGCTGCAGGTGGAAACGGTTGTGCTGCTGCACTCCCTGGCCGAGCTCGTCCCTGCGGCTTTCTTGGCCCTGGCTACGTTTGCCTGGGGCTCTGTAGGTCCACTGCGCCAAGGGGGCATGTCCGCCGCCTGGCAGCCCCCGGGCCGCGGCCGGTGGGTGGCCCTTTTCCGCCGCCTAGTGCAAGGTCCATCTCCCAACACCATCTTTCTGCCAAGGGGGAGGAGGCTTTCTGCCTATGGCCCGAGAGCCTGAGAGCCCGAGTTCCAGCTGCTGCCCTGTGCCAACGAAGGTGCCTCTCACCTGAGCACTTCAGGATTGTTTAGAGGGTAGGAAGGAAGGAGTACCCAATGAAATGTGGTGTACCCAACAAAGAGCTCAATCTGGTGTGACCCCTCTGCGTCTCTGTTTCCTTTTCTGTAAAATGAACAGTGTATGAACATGCGGACAGGCTCTTTTTATTGGTATTAAAAGAAAATAAAAAGAAATGGGGGGGGGCACAGGCTGGATGAGAACCTTCCCTTCCAGTCTTTTTTTTTTAAAACCAATTCAGTAATTCTGATGGCATAAGACCTGTTAGTGCCTCAGCATCTTAAAATTCCAACTTCCTTCCAATCTCAGCTTAAGCACCCACCTCCTTGGCAAGCTCTTGCCCGATCTCCCAGCTCTTACTGCCTTTTCCATAACCTTGTCTTTACTTTGTATATATAAACCTTAAGAGAAACAAAAAAATGAATATAATGGGGGCAGCTAGATGGCGCAGTGGATAAAGCACCGGCCCTGGAGTCAGGAGTACCTGAGTTCAAATTCGGCCTCAGACACTTAATACTTACTAGCTGTGTGACCCTGGGCAAGTCACTTAACCCCAATTGCCTCACTAAAAAAAAAAAAAAAGAATATAATGAATAGCAAGACAGCTGAAGATGCAAGATCATTTTGGATAACGTGGACTTGACTTGAATAACTGACTCCTAAGTAATGAGATTTCCTTTGCTTTAAAAATTCAAGTTTTTTTGTTTTTTAAAAGTGAGGCATTTGGGGTTAAGTGACTTGCCCAGGGTCACACAGCTAGTAAGTGTTAAGTGTCTGAGGCCGGATTTGAACCCAGGTACTCCTGACTCCAGGGCTGGTGCTCTATCCACTGTGCCACCTAGCTGCCCCCAAAAATTCAAGTTTTTTTAAAAAATGGGAATAATCGATACCTTTTCAAAAGGCTTCTAATGACAACGCCCTAAATCAACCTATTTGGAAAGGCAATGTGGTACAGTGGAAAATTCATTGACTCTGGATTCACATCCTGTTTCCCAACCTCTCTGGGTCTCAGATTCCTCACCTTAAAAGGGTTAGGGTGGGGAGGGTTGGGTTAGCTGCTCTCTAAGGTCCTTTCCAGTTGTAAATCTGTGGTTCTAAGACTGGTTTTTAAGTCCTATTCAATCAATGCCCCAAATTACAGTGTTTAAAAACTTGTATCACCCTGCCTGCCTTTGCTTAGACTCATCCATTGCTCTGGGACAGGCGCTTCATCAGACTGAGTGCAGACCCTTGTATGCATCTGTACAACATGAGTACAACAAAATGAGACAAGTCTTTCTAGTCCTTGGAGCCTTGTTGCTTATCTCATATTAAAGTTCTGCAGCCTGACTCTGGACTCAGTCCTGGCGTTCTGTTCTTGATCTTGATTCATTTCCCACTTCTGATCCAGACACTGCTCTTCACTTTCCACTTCTGGCTCTCATGCTCCATGCCCCTAATCCCAGAATCTGGTTCATTGGGCAAACACTTCTGACCCTGAACTGTGCAGGAATTTTCTAGCCATGACCTTTCCTTTTTCCTCAGACAGGAAGGCTTTAACTTATACCACGGACAGAACCATGACTAGCAGTTTGGGTGCTCAGAGAAAGCAGCATAAAACAGACCTGCCTTCCCCCTGTCAACTTAAATTCCATGATTTGAAAATACAATAAGTAATGAAGATAATTTAAGTTGAATGGGAGGAATGGTTAGTTGCTATGGAGGCTTAGGGGGTCAGGCTCTCAGGATTGGAAGGGAGCTTGGAGTTCCCATGTGATGTGGTGTTCCATGCTCTTTCTTCTCTACAAAAGAAGTGGCAAGGAAACTTTCTTTAACACAGCACCTGGGAAGGTGTTCATCCTTGAGGCAGCTAAGTGGCAGAGTGGATGGAGTAGATAGATTGTTGGACATGACGTCAGAAAGGTCTGAGTTCAAATCCCACCTAAGTCATTTATTAGCTGTGTGATCTCTCTGTGCCTCAGTTTCCTGACCTGTAAAACTGGGATAATAATAGCACCTATGCCCCACGATTGTTGCAGGGATCAAATGAGATAATATTTGTAAAGTGTTTGCAAATCTTAATGTGCCATGTGAATGGTAGTTATTATTTTTAAAAGGAAATGTTGTTTGCAAAGGGAAGGTAAAAGAGAGGCTCGTTCACTTGGAAAGGAGAAATGGTATAGAAGGGATGGGATGAGGGACCTTGGCGAATTTCTTCATAGGGTGAGGAAAGGTAGAGAGGTTACAGTCTGCACTTCCCACAGCCTCCTACCACCCAAACCTTCTTTTTTCCAGCTCCTTTGCCAGAGTTTAAGCCTGATGAGGGTCTCTGAAGGAAGAAACCCTGTCCAGAACAACGTTTCTTTCTTTCTTTTCTTTTTGTGGGGCATTGAGGGTTAAGTGACTTGCCCAGGGTCACACAGCTAGTAAGTGTTAAGTGTCTGAGGCCAGATTTGAACTCAGGTCCTCCTGAATCCAGGGCCGGTGCTCCATCCATTGCTCTACCTAGCTGCCCCCCCAAAACAACATTTCTAGTGGTAACCCCAGTGCCCCCACTTCTTTCTGCTCTGCTACAGGAAATCAGTGTTCAATTTCTGGGTGCCTGGTGGTGGAGCCCTACCATCCTTGCCTTAACCGTACCTCTGATCATGGAATCCACTCATGTCAGGTCCCAGAAGGGGCACTATGTCCTAGGGCTAACACATCAACCAAATACAAAAATGTCCTCCAGGTACAGAGAGAACATTTCTTTCATGATATGGGAAGCAGATTAGTAAGAATGATAGAATGGACCCTCAAACACATCTTTCAGCAGTGGGCTTTTTCAAGAATTAAAAAAAATTAAATCTGTTCTTTTGCTAGAAATTGAGTATAAATGGCAACCTGTAGTTGAATTCTCTTAGAGTTCTCCCTTAGCAATTCAGAGTGCTTTATATATAAGATACTAGAATGATACCAATAGTGCATCTAGAAACTTTAATAGTGATCACATTTGCATGATTTAATTTTTTAAATATATTAATTTTTTCAATGGACTTTTGTCCATTAATTCTCTCTCCCTTCCATCTCTCCCCCACCATGGGAAAAAAAAGAAAACCAAACTAAATTTGTAACAAATATACCTAGTTAAGCATTGCTATTTCCAATGGAAGCTTTAAGGACCTTTTTATTTAATCCTGGAGGTAATAGGAAGTAACTGGAGTCTATTGGGAGGAGGTGACATGGTCAGATCTATCTGTACTTTAGGAAGATCATTTGGCAGCTGAGTGAAGGCAGGACTGGAATGGGGAGAGACTTGAGGCGAGGAGACCAACCACAAGACTATTCCAATAGAACAGGTATAAGAACCTGAGCCTGCATGGTGGTTATGTGAGTGAAGAGAAGGAGATGTATAGAAGAGAGGTAGAGATGACAGGGCTTGGAAACAGATTGGCTGTGTGGGGTGAATGTGAATGAGGAGTCGAATATGACTGAGGCTGTAAGCCTGGGTGACTCGGGGTAGGAGATACTGGTGCTTTTTTTTTTTTTTTAAGGCAATGAGGGTTAAGTGACTTGCCCAGGGTCACACAGCTAGTAAGTGTCAAGTGTCTGAGGCCGGATTTGAACTCAGGTCCTCCTGAATCTAGTGCTTTATCCACTGCGCCACCTAGCTGCCCCACATGGTGGTGCCTTTTGAAGTAATAGGGAAGTTCAGAAGAGGGGAGAATTTTGGGAGAGAGATAATGAGTTCTGATTTGGACATGTTGAATTTGATACATCTAAGGAACATCCACTTTGAGATATCCAAGATGCAGTTTCTGACTAAGTGTCATTTGAATACATATGATAATCAAGTCTATGGAAGCTGATGAAAACACCAAGGGAGATATGACCTACGAAGAAGAGAGGAAGATCCAGAACAGACTTAGAAGACACCCACAGTTTGTGGGCATGACCCAGGAGGAAAACAAGGAGATAACAGTGTCATGGAAACCTAGAGAGGACGGAGTATCCAGGAGAAGATGGTGCTAAACCAGACATCAAGGATTATAGAGAGATCAAGGGGGAAGATTGAGAAGGGGACATTAGATCTGGCAATCAGGAGATCACTGCCGATTTTGAGAGGACAATCTCAGTTGAATGATGAAGTCAGAAGCTGTATGAAGGAGTTGAGAATAGAGTCAAAGGATGTGAGGGCCTTGATATTAGATGGTTTTCTCAAAGAGTTTATCTATGAAGGGAGATATAGGAGAGATACAGTGTAGTTAAGTAGCTAGGATCAAGTGAGGATTTTGTTAAGACTAGGAAAGACATGGCCTAGTTTGTAGGCAACAGGGAATCTTTTTTTTTTTTTTTTTGGTTTTGGGTGAGGCAATTGGGGCTAAGTGACTTGCCCAGGGTCACACAGCTAGTAAGTGTCAAGTGTGAGACCGGATTTGAACTCAGGTCCTCCTGAGTCCAGGGCCGGTGCTCTATCCACTGTGCCACCTAGCTGCTCTGGCAACAGGGAATCTTAAAGATTAATGAGAGACTGGGTGTGATAGAGGTGGAAATCTGTGGAAGAAGGCAGTATAGAATCAAGGGTAGGATCAAAGGTTCATGTAAAGGGGTTTGCTTTGGTAAGGAGAAGGGCCACTTCCTCATGGGAGACAGGAATGAAGGACATTGTAGAAGAGAATGTCTGGGTGAAGTGAGCTGAGGAGGGGAGAAGAGAGAATGTTCAGTGACTGGCCTCCTTTTTTAGGTTAAGTATGAGGCAAAACCCTTAGCTGGGGGGATGAGGGGGAGGCCTTGCCATGGGAAGCTGTGATGAGGGGGATAGTGAGTCAATGAAGGATTTCTAAGAGGATTGCCTTGCTTCAGTGAGGGCCCAGTTGAAATTATGTAATGTAAATTTGCAGTGTATGCAGTCAATGTGCCACCAGCTGCCCAGAAGAATAGATTTCAAAGCATTCAGAAAAATGACTTAAGGTTTTTATAAATTTAATTTTATTATTATTATTTCCAGTTAATAAGCATTTATCCTCTTTACTCTGTCCTCCTCTATTAGAAAAAAAAAAACACAAACCCTATAACAAACATGCATAAGTAAATTCCCTCATTGCCTATGTCCAAAAAAATCTATGTCTCATTCTGTCAGGAGGTGGGTGCCATGTTCCACCTTCATTCCTCTTTGGTGGTTTGTCATTTCATTGATCAGAGTTCTAAACTGCTTACTTTTTTTTTTTCTAAACTAGAACTCTGATTGGACATCACTAGGTGACCCAGTGGAGAGAATACTGTGCATGCAGTCAGAAAGATATGAGTTCAAATCCTGCCTCAGAAACTCGCTAGCTATTTGACCCTGGGTAAGTTTGCCTCAATTTCTTCATCTGTAAACTGGGGACAATAATAACACTTACCTCCCAGGGTTGTTGTGAAGATCAAATGTGATAATATTTGTGAAGTATTTTCCAAACTTTAAAGCATTATGTAAGTGCTAGCTGTTATTATTCTTAAGTCTTTCAAATTAGCTTTTCTCTTTTCTTTCTTTCTTTCTTTCTTTCTTTCTTTCTTTCTTTCTTTCTTTCTTTCTTTCTTTCTTTCTTTCTTTCTTTCTTTCTTTCTTTCTTTCTTTCTTTCTTTCTTTCTTTCTTTCTTTCTTTCTTTCTTTCTTTCTTTCTTTCTTTCTTGGTGGGGCAATGAGGGTTAAGTGACTTGCCCAGGATCACACAACTAGTAAGTGTCAAGTGTCTGAGGCTGGATTTCAACTCAGGTCCTCCTGAATCCAGGGCCTGTGCTTTATTTACTGTGCCACCTAGCTGCCCCGAAAATCAGCACTTCTTAAATCAACACTTCATGCCCTATTATGTCCAACCTTCCTCTCCTTTATCGTGAATCCCAAGATGATGCCATCTCCTTCCCATGTCCCTCCCAGGTATTTTAGAAACTTCATTGGTTAGAAGTGGGTCCAGAATGGCAGTTCTCCTCATCACTTTTTCCAACTTTTGAAGGATGAGATTATCATTAAGGCAAGTCAGGCATATATAGATTCTTTGCTTTTACCAAGGAGAGCCCTTCAGCAAATGCCTAGATAATTGAAGTACCCCACCACTACTATTTCATGTTGCCATACTAGGCTGGTTATCCATTTCCTGAAGCTCTCTTCTCCTTCTTCTTTCAGTCTAGATGGTCTGTGTTTATCCCCACAATGATGCTTCCGTTTTTTCCTGTTGTTTGACCTTTAAATGCTCTACATCAAGGAAAACAGACTTCCTTTTCTAGACCCTGAATTTCTTTAGTTAAACCCTCACGGGTCCCCATCCCATGAAGTCTCTGTGACACTCCATGAAATAAAATTTCCTTTCCTGCATTGGGATTTCTAGTTTGACATGTTTATTAACCATACTGTACTTTGTAATCTGTGTGTAAAATCTGAGGCCATTTTTTTATTGCTGTCTCCTTTCTTTATTTTTTCCCCCTTGAGTCTCTAGGTTTCTCTATTGGTACCTTGAGTACTCAGAATACTCTAATGTACTCTTTGCACACTGCAGCTTCTCTCTGTGATATCTGCCTTAGCTAATGCCCTCCCACCACCTCCTTTTTAATTTAAAGTCCTTTTGATTAGACTTGCAAACGCTCCAGGGAAATATATTTTTACAAGCCCTCATTAGATGCATTTGCATTGTATAGACCATCTGCACACTCCAGACCACCTGGACAAGAATTACTTGAGAAGTTCTGGTGAAAAACCTGGCACAGGTGCAGGATACTATATGATGGCAAGCTTCAATTATCCAGACATCTGCTGGGGGTGTGTGGGTGGGTGGGTATCACTCTGCCAAAAGTATTTCTTGCTGAATGAACTGGGAATCAGCCATTACCAGAACTTTATGGAAAAATGACCCCTCAGTTGTAGAATTTGTGGCTGAAAAGTCAAGACAGACATAATTTGAAGTGTGCCCTGGGTTCTGGAAGAGTAGATTTCAAAGGGGTTCAGAGAATACATTGGTAGAATAGAATAGCCTAATATTCTTCAGCAGATGAAGGATAAATGTAAAATTTGCACTTGGATTTCAAAAAATTCACAGGTACCAAATATGGAAATCAGGGTTAGACAATAATCTTTGTGAAAAGATACCCAGAGATTTTAGGTTATGGGACACATTATAAATCACTGGATCATAGATTTAGAGCTGAAGCCATCAGGTATAAACCCTCTTATTTTATAGCTAAGGAAACAGTTTAGGAGGGTAACTTTCTCAGGGTCACACAGCTAATAAGTGCCTGGGGCTGAATTCAACCTGAGGTCTTCTAGTCTCTAGAACGGCACAGAACTCTATCCCTTGGTCACCTAGAGGGACTGTTGTTTTTGTTTGTCCTTTGTTCTCAAAGAGGACCATGATAGGAGGGTGACGTCATGACTTGCTGTGAATTGGATTTAAGTGAGGGAGGGCAGTAGCTGACTCAGGGACAAAGCACTCCAAAAAGGTAGCTATCCTCAAGTGCATGAAGAGAAGCACAGAGCCTAGAATTCTGGAGGTGATAAATCTCCTGTAGATCTTTGGTCTCTGGTATGGCCCACATCTGGTTCAGATGTGGGAGCCACATTTAGGAAAGACATAGAAAAGCCAGTATCTATCCACGAAGCAACTAGAATATCAAAGTATAAGATCATGGGGAGCACTGGTTGAAAGAAGTGGGGAAGGTTAGTCTGGAGAAGAGAAAACTTATGGGGAACATGATTGTTGTATTTAATTAAAGGGGATAAATCTCGTTCTGCTTGGACCTGAAAGAACTAGGAACAACTGGAAGAAGTTGCAGATGGCAGATTTAGGGGTGATATGTGTGTCTGGGTAAAACTGGGAATGACCCATTTACAGCTTGTAAAGGAAGTGTAACTAAGCGTCTACATTAAAAACAATTTTTTTTTCTCCTTTGTGAGCTTATCTGGAAGTTCCTCCATCAGTGTGATGGACTTTTAGGGTGGATAGCCAGTGGCGGGCTGAAATCAAACCCCTGGTGGCCTTAATAAAACCAGCTGACTAGCTCTGAATTCAAGATACTCAGGTGAGAACCAAGAAGCTCTCTCAAAGAGGGAGAGTCCTCTCTCTCTGTCTCTGTCTCTGTCTCTCTCTGTCTTTCTCTCTCACAGTTGAAAAAAGAACTAGCTTCCTATGGAGGAAGAAGGAAAAAAGGGAAGGAAGGGAGAAAGGAAGGAAAGAAGGAATAACAGATGGAAAGAAGGGAAGAGTAAAGAAAGGAGAAGGAAGAAAAAGGAAGGAAGGAGGGGGCAGCTAGGTAGCAGTAGGATAAAGCACCAGTCCTGCATTCAGGAGGACCTGAGTTCAAATCCAGCCTCAGACACTTGACACTTACTACCTGTGTGATCCTGGGCAAGTCACTTAACCCTCATTGCC
Organism: Dromiciops gliroides; assembly: GCF_019393635.1. Lineage (NCBI taxonomy): Eukaryota > Metazoa > Chordata > Mammalia > Microbiotheria > Microbiotheriidae > Dromiciops > Dromiciops gliroides. Next base: position 265,184,525 of record NC_057866.1, read on the forward strand.
ATGCAAACCAAAACCAAAACCAAAAAAAAACAAAAAAACCCAACCAAAACCAAAATATTGTCTCATATATTTAATTTGATCCTTAACATGATCCAGTGAAGGAGGCATTCTTATGCTCATTTTATAAGTAAAGAAACCGAGGTGAGGAAAAGTTAAATATTCTTGTGTGTCAGAGCAAAATTAGGAATCCAAGTCTAGGAAACATCAGGGAAGCATCTCTGATTGGTGAAAAGAATGGGGGGGGGGGCAGCTAGGTGTCGCAGTGGATAAAACACCGGCCCTGGATTCAGGAGGACCTGAGTTCAAATCCGGCCCCAGACACTTGACGCTTGCTAGCTGCGTGACCCTGGGCAAGTCACTTAACCCCCATTGCCCCACAAAAAAACCCCGAAACAAACAACCCAAAAAACAAACAAAAAAAAAAGAGAAAGAAAAGAATGGTGGATTTTAAGTCATAAGACCCGAATTCAGATTTCAACCACTCAACTCCCACATGGCCTCTCTAGGCCTTATTTTCCCTATGATAGAATGAGGGTTTAGGACTAGATGTTTTTTAGAGACTAGATGTCTCTTACATATAAGACCCATGATCCTAAATACATGATACTAATATTGTAAGTGAACCAGTTCAGGTCCTAGATTGGGCAATTCTAAGGACAGTCCACTGATACTGAAAATCACTGCTTTTAAGGAATCCAGAACAACTGAGCTGTAGGGACAGTAATGAAGGACTTTAGGCAATATTTGCCATCTGAGATAAAAGGAAGGAGAAATAGAATTGCTGGGCTGATGTTTGTAAGGTTGCTCTATAGCACTGATGTTGCAGACTTTGGAAGGAAGGAGAGCCAGGTGAAATCTGTTTATGGGATAGTAGTCAAGTTCTCACAGGTCCCCTTTTGCTTGGGGGATTTTCCCCAGTGTCCCTTTGTTTCTCTGTGTTGTGTGTGTCCTTGAGAAAGTCTTTTGGAATGAGCCTTGCTGGGAACTCCTCAGTTTGGGACACTGAGGACACAAATTTAGTGGTGGTAAAATCTGTGTCACGATGTTAATATCAGCTTCATCCTTGGCAACACCTTTGGAACCCATCCACCCTATGGCTAGGTGGTATAGTGAATAGAGAGCTGGGCCTGCAGTCAGGAAAACCTGAGTTCAAATCCATACTTATTAGCTGTGTGACCCTGGGCAAGTCACTTGGTCTCTGTTTGCCTCACTTTCCTCAACTGTAAAATGGAAATAATGATTGTACTTACCTTCCAGGGTTGTTGTGAGGGTCAAATGAGATATTTGTAAAGAGCTTAGTTCAGTGCCTGGCACATAGTAGGTATTCAATAAATGGTTGTTTCTTCCCTTCTTTCTTCTGAGTAGGTCTTTATCAGAATCACAGGACTCTATAGGTCACTCTAATTTGAAAAGATAGTAGGAATTCAGAACTAGAAGGAAATCATGTTGTCTAGATATTCCTTTTTTGCGTATATATTCTTTTGATTGATTTATTTATTTATTACTAATTTTTTTTTTAAATGGGGCAATGAGGATTAAGTGACTTGCCCAGGGTCACACAGCTGGTGTTAAGTGTCTGAGGTCAAATTTGAACTCAGGTCCTCCTGAATCCAGGGCCAGTGCTTTATCTACTGTGCCACCTAGCTGCCCCTTTGAGTACATATTCTTAACCTCAGGTCAGTGAATTTGTTTCAAGAAATTATTTCGATAACTGTCAAAAGAATTGGTTTCCTTTGTAATCCTATGAATTTTCATTTTATGTGTAACCTGGGGCTCAAGTCCATTTGCATTCTGTGCCTGTGAAGGATGTGAGAGCTTGGGAGAGGAGAGATGTTGGAGAATTCTAGGCTGAATTCTTTAGAATTCAGAATTCTAGAATTCTCTAGAATTCTTTGGAGAATTCTAGGCTGTCTTCTGGGAAAGGTCCAGGGAGGGAGAGAAAGATTCTGGGAAGAAGCTAGCCTTTCAGTCATGTCTCCATCCTCACCTGACCACACTAGAAACTGAGGAATTTTCCTTTGAAATCTGGGACCCTCTTATGACTAAGCTGAGGTATCTTTCTCCCAGTGGTAGAACTCATTCATGCTGTATATTGTCTGGTATACTCTAATCCATATAATTGCTCTGACTTCTGTGTGTGATTGGCTTGAATAAAAGAGTTTATTTGCTGCTTACTATGTCTTTGTTTAACTGACATTTGGTGGGAAGGGAGTCAAACTATTGAATATAATTTGGAGCACTCCTTCCCTATTAAGGGATAGCAAGCAGGATTTCAGCTTGGACCTAAAATGATGTCCCCTAGACTAATGATATTTAGTGAGAGGGGAGCTAGGTGTAATTCTAGCCTTCTCAGGAGCTTATCTCTGAAGACAACAGAGTGGTCAGCCTTGTAACCCTAACCCCCTTCTCCCCTGCTGGTATGAATCAAAGTATGTGTATGTTGCCCATGTAGGTGACATGTGTCTACATAGGTCTGTCTAGATGTGGCTCACAGAGAGGTGTGAATAGATATCTCTACCTTCCTCCATCTACCCTTTCCCAGGGGAGATTGATTTCTCCCAGGAGGAGAGAAGGGTGATTGAAGGAGATTCTAGAGATATCTATTTATTCATGCCTTGCTGTGAGCCACATCAAGACAGACCCATGTGGATCCAAGTACCCTATACCAACACATTGGCAAAACTCAAGAAATCCACCCTTCTGTCCTGTAGGGACCCGAGTCCTTACACAATTTTTCCATAGCTCCCGAACAAATTGAGTCGTTTTGTCAGCGACAAACCTCAATACTCCAAATAGAGGCCCATTTAAGTGACCTGATGGGTCAGCACTGTTACCTTTAGCTGGCCCTCTTGGTACATTCATCTGAGGAGATGTTTTTTATCTGGTCCTCAGAACAACCTGTGTCTCTTCTCAACATTTTATCCGAGACTGTGTTTCTTCAAAAGTGCATTTCGTCATTTTTCTTTACACAGATGTTCTTATTGTGCCATTTTCAGCAACTATGGTATTCATGTGTGAAAGGGGCAAGACCTGACTTATATGGCCTATGAACCTTGTTTTCCCAACATTAAAAGATTCAAAGTGCTTTGAAGGTGGACACTAGGGCTTATACTTTTTTATAGTTCTCACAGCATTGGAAAACAATAGGTTCTCTATACTTTGGGATTGACTGCATTATGGATCTAGCTTTGACTCCAATCACAATTTTGCTTCTGAATGATTCATAGGTAAGATCCTAAATTTGTGGCATTGATAACCTAACTTTACAAAAAGAGCATTGAGGAATTGTCAAAGAGGATTTTAATTTTTTTCCCTCTTTGACAATTCCTCAATCTGAAGTTTTGGGGTTTTTTGACTGTTTTCTCTCATAACCTAGCTAATGAGGGAATGTTTTCCATGACTACTCATGTATAACTTATTTTGAAATGCTTGAGTTCTAGTGGGAGGGGGGTGGGAATGGAGGAGGAAGAGAAGTTGGAACACAAATTTTTTAAAAATTGATGTTAAAATTTGTTTTTACATATATTTTGGAAAATAAAATTCTATTCAAAAAGAGCATTGATAAAAAAGATCAATATTTAATCTGAACAGAAGTCTCTGGGGGCAGGTCATTGGATTGTGTCCTTTGCTTGGTCCTACTTAACATTTTTATCAGTGACTTAGGTGAAGACATAGAAATCAGACTTAAATTTGCAGGTGACTAGGAACTGGGAGAAAGCATCAGTATGTTGGCACAACAGAACAAAGATTCAGAAAAATCCCAGCAGGCTAGAATAATAGCAGTAATAACCACAATAATAATAATGACAACTAAAATTTATACAGGCTTATTTTGGAGACATTGCAAGTTCAGTTCCAGATCACTGCAATAAAGCAAATATTGCAATAAAGTGAGTCACATGAGCTTTTTGGTTTCTCAATGCATATAAAAGTTATGTTTACACTATGTTATAGTCTATTGAGTATGCAATAATATTATTTCTAAAAAACAATGTACATACCTTAATTAAAAACATGGCTAAAAAATGCTAACCATCCATTACCTAAGCCTTTAGTGAGTCATAATCTTTTTACTGGTGGAGAGTCTTGCCTCAGTGTTGATGGATGTTGACTGATCAGAGTGGTGGTTGCTGAAGGTTGGGATGGTTGTTGAAAGTTGATAGTTTTTTAAAATAAGACAATAATGGGGGCTGCTAGGTGGCACAGTGGATAGAGCACTGGCCCTAGAGTCAGGAGGACCTGAGTTCAAATCCGGCCTCAGACACTTAACACACACTTACTAGCTGTGTGATCCTGGGCAAGTCACTTAACCCCAACTGCCTCACTAAAAAAAAAAAAAAAAGACAATAATGAAGTTTGCCACATGGATTGACCCTTCCTTTCATGAATGACTTTTCTGTAGCATGAGATACTGTTTGATAGCATTTTAACCACAGTAGAGCTTCTTTCAAAATTGGAGTCAATCCACTCAAACCCTTCTGCTGCCTTAGAAACTAAATTTATGGGGCAGCTAGGTGGCACAGTGGATAGAGCACCGGCCCTAGATTCAGGAGGACCTGAGTTCAAATCTGGCCTCAGACACTTAACACTTACTAGCTGTGTGACTCTGGGCAAGTCACTTAACCCCAATTGCCTCACCAAAAAACAAAAAACAAACAAACAAAAAAAGAAACTAAATTTATGTAATACTCTTTAATATCGTTGTGTCTTGCCAGATAGGGAGGCCCAAGGAGGAGACAGATAGGGAATGGCCAGTCAATGGAGCAGTCAGAGTACGCACATGTATTGATTGTTTACCTTCTTATATAGGCACAATTTATGGGATCCTGAAACAAAATTACAATGATAACATCCAGGATCACTGATCATATATCACCATAACAGATATCATAATAATGAAAAAGTTTGGAAATATTGTGACAATTACAAAAACATGACACAGAGACATGCTGTGAACACATGCAGTTGGAAAAATGGTGCCAATAGACTTGATGTAGGGTTGCCACAAACCTTCGATTTGTAAAAAAATGCAATTTCCACAAAGTGCAAAAAAATGAGGTATAACTATATAGCACTTACTATGTATCAGGCAGTGTGCTAAGTGCTTTGCAATTATTATCTCATTTGATCCTCACAATAACCCTGTGAGGGAGGTACTATTATTATCCCTATTTTAGAGATGAAGAAACTAAGACAGAGGTTAAGTGACTTGGTCAGGATAACACAGCTAGCAAGTGCCTGAAGACTAGATTATTATTATTATTTTTGCGGCCCCAGAATCCTTTTTAGGAAAGGGTGTGCTGGAACCAGCTCAAAGTCTCTCTCTCTCTCTCTCTCTCTCTCTCTCTCTCTCTCTCTCTCTCTCTCTGGGGCAATGAGGGTTAAGTGACTTGCCCAGGGTCAATGAGACTAGATTTTTTTTTTTTTTGTGAGGCAATTGGAGTTAAGTGACTTGCCCAGGGTCACACAGCTAGTAAGTGTTAAGTGTCTGAGGCCAGATTTGAACTCAGGTACTCCTGAATCCAGGGCTGGTGCTCTATCCCCTGTGCCACCTAGCTGCCCCTGAGACTAGATTTGAACTCAGGTCTCCCTCCTTCCAGGCTGGCAATCCATCCACTGTGCCACAATTAAGAAGATAAAAATTTAGCAATGCTGTTTGAAGCCTCTTTATTTTTCTAAACCATAGCTTCGATTTGTGACTTATTTATTTATTTATGTATGCATGTATTTATTTATTTATTTATTCATCCATCCATTTATCTATCTATCTATCTACCTACCTATCTATCTATTATTTATTTATTTTAGTGAGGCAGTTGGGGCTAAGTGACTTGCCCAGGGGCACACAGCTAGTAAGTGTTAAGTGTCTGAGGCCGGATTTGAACTCAGGTACTCCTGAATCCAGGGCCAGTGCTCTATCTACTGCGCCACCTAGCTGCCCCATCTATTATTTATGATGTTAGAATCATTTCCCAATACATAGATCCCTTTTCCCATTAAATCATTTTATTTAGCAGAGACAAATTTGAGCAACCCCCAGATTTCCATTTCTATGATCCTACATGGGAGTTAGAGTTTTATTGAAATGGTCATTCTTTTCCTTTGTCAGTCAAATAGTATTTATTAAGCACCTTTGGTACCTGGAACTGTGCTAAGGCCACCTAATACCAAGAAAAGCAAAAACTAGTCCCTGCTCTCAAGGAGCTCAGTTAAGCTTCTTATAGAAGTTCTAAGAAAAGTTATTTTTAATGATTTCCCTACATTTTTAGTAGTTTTTGTTATTGTTTAGTGTTTTCAGTCATGTCTGACTCTCTGTGACCCCATTTGGGGTTTTCTTGGCAAAGCTACTGGAGTGGTTTGTCATTTCCCTCTCCAGCTCATTGAACAGATGAGGAAACTGAGGCAAATGGGGTTAAGTGACTTTGCAACTAACCTCTTATAGCATTATGTAGAAAAAGACTAGACTTTTGTGTTGTATCTCACATAGCATGAACGCACATCATCCCAACTTAGTAAAAACTGCAGAAGCTATGAAATCACCAATCTGAAATGAGGTCAGAGGAGGGGTTTTTCTATCTAGTCTTTACATCTTCTTTAAGAAGTAAAAGATCGCCACCTGGTGTTCAATATGTTTAGGCACAATTTCGATTCACCTGTTTTTTGATCCTGATTGAGATTTTTTCTTCTTTCCTCCAGGATCATTAAAAACATCTCCAAATGAAGTGAACATAGCTTAGACACAAACCTCTCTTTTGAAATTTATTTGAAGGCTCTCCCACACCTTCTTTTCCTAGGATTTAAAAAACATGTACATTCTCATATGTACATGCTATATATATATATATATACATATACATGTATGTATATGCTTTGGACAAAGAGGGATCGACAACTCATTTTTAACTTAGTCTTTGATGTTTGCATGGGACCCTGAGAGATAAAATTATTTTCCCAGGGTCACACAGCTGGTATGTGTTACAGGAAGAATGTGAACCCAGGGCTTCCTGACTCTGTGTGTGAGGCAATGTGGTATAATGGATAGAAGGCAGTCCTTGAAGTCAGAAAGTCTTGGGTTCAAGTCTCTATGAACATATAAAACATATGGCAGAGTTGACGTAATGATGGACTTCAAGTTAGGAAGAACTAGGTTCAAATCCTTTTTTTTTTTTTTTTTTGCGGGACAATCGGGGTTAAGTGACTTGCCCAGGGTCACACAGCTAGTAAGTGTTAAGTGTCTGAGGCCGGATTTCAACTCAGGTCCTCCTGAATCCAGGGCCGGTGTTTTATCCATTGTGCCACTTGGCTGCCCCCTCAAATCCTACTTCTGACACTTAGTTGTATGACTGAAGATGAGTCACTTAATTTCTACGATTTTCCAAGGATTTAACTACCAAGTCATAGATGGGTTTGTAATGTGCATAGTTGAAGAGGGGGTGGAGGTGGAGAGATTTTCTTTTGTCTTCAGAATTTCATACTTTATAGCTTTCCATTCTTTAAGGGCCGATTTCCTTACAGAATTCTAAGTCATGGAATTCTACCTGTCCTTGCTCTGAACTCTTTGAAATCTGCCCTCCCATAATCTAGGGTACTACATGTCAGTCAGCTTTCCTTGCCTTCACTATCAAAGGTGAATGAATACTCCACACCCAGGTTTGCATCATTTCTACCTCAGTAACCCACCGGGGAATCCATCGCTCCCCACTTTTGCCTATCTTTTGGAGTAAGGTGTGGTCTCATTGAGTCATATCCCAATCGTGAGTCATTTCACCAAACCTCAGGGATAGCCACAAGGTCAAATCTGCTTCCTAGAACTAGAAGCACCTGGCTTCTTTTCAATAGTCTGTTGATTTGTAAATTGGCAGCTGATGCCGTGTATAACTGACCACCTTGGTCCCTACTGCCTAAAGGGTAGGCATGTTATGTTTGACACCTTTTCCAGGATTCCAGGGGGTTGGGAGCATCTAGGTTCTCTACCAGTAATTCCAACTCCTATAGATGGTGTTCCTTCAATTTTAGGGGATTCTCTACATCGCAATTCCATTTAGTTTTTTTTTTTTTGTTTTTTTGCACAGGGAAATTGGGGTTAAGTGACTTGCCCAGGGTCACACAGCTCGTAAGTGTCAAGTGTCTGAGGTTGGATTTGAACTCAAGTCCTCCCGAATCCAGGGCTGGTACTTTATCCACTGTGCCACCTAGCTGCCCCCCATTTAGCTTTTACAAAGAAATATTTATTAAGCAAGAATAAACAAACATCCCTCTCTCAATACTTCTTGGACATAATTGCTCCCTCATCCTCTCCTCTGGGGAGGAGAAGAGATTAGGTCTAGTCTAGCTCCGCCCCTTCAAGGTCAAAGTCCAAAGCCCTTTGCCCCACTCCCCTTTGGGCTTGAGTCCCAGGCACTCTGACTTCTCTAGGTTTCTTTGCTGGGCTGGCTAGCTATACATCTGGACTGGAACCTTGTCTCCAAAGTAGCCGTGGCTGGAGTGCCCGGCTCTAGTGGGGATTCCACTGCCTTCATCTAGAACTTAACAGGACAAATGAAATAGGATAAATTTAAGAAGAAATTTAACTTGGGGCAGCTAGGTAGCACAGTGGATAGAGCACCAGCCCTGGATTCAGGAGGACTTGAGTTCAAATCTGGCCTCAGACACTTAACACTTACTAGCTGTGTGACCCTGGGCAAGTCACTTAACCCCAATTGCCTCACAAAAAAAAAAAAACCCAAAAAACAAACAAACAAACAAAAAACCCAAAAAGAAGAAGAAATTTAACTCCAAGCTGGTTTCTCAGGGCCATGGTATAAAAAGGTGGGAGGAGGGGAAGGTAGTCCTTCCCCAATCCATTTAATTCATGGCACCAGAGCTGTTGGTAAACATGACCTTAACCCTTTCTGAATATGTGAAAAGAGGGAGAGCTATCACTATAATCTGTATGCTGGTCTGAGGGTGTGTCCCTCAGAAGGTCTTTGTCAACATACTGATGTAATTCAGCATCCTCTTTTTTTTTTTGGTGAGGCAATTGGGGTTAAGTGACTTGCCCAGGGTCACACAGCTAGTAAGTGTCAAGGGTCTGAGCTGGATTTGAACTCAGGTCCTCCTGAATCCAAGGCCAGTGCTCTATCCACTTCGCCACCTAGCTGCCCCACAGCATCCCTTTTAATATTAATCGAAGATGCTGATGTACTTTATGTACTTCAATATTTCAACCAATCTGTGATCTCCTCAATGTAAGTATTCCCTCCATCAGAGTAGATTGTCACTGTATCCACTGCTTGGGTGCCTTGACTACCCTAAGGGACTCATCCAGTTCCCTGATACTGACTGTATCTACTGATTCTGGACCCTGAGGGAGATGTTCACACAGTGCAGAGTCGAGGTAAAGATGAGATGTTGACTCAGAATTCTCACAAAATGTCTCATGTTTTGATCTTTTAAAATATTAATTTCCTGGGAGAGTCATATAACAGTAGTTATAAGTGACAGTTTCATGTTTATAAATATGTGCTCATGAGTCTTTTGAGTTTTAAGTAGGCTTTTTTTGGTGGAGAATATAAATAGCTTTCCTATACCTGGTTTATTATACATGGAGTACTTTTCTACTTCCCCTTTTGTGGAGACTATCAATATAAACCTAACTCAAGCTTTAAATGATTCTTCCATAGCTTCTGGGGCAAGGGGTGTAAAGAATAACCTCTACCCTACAATCAAGAAAAAAAGTCTGGCCCCTTTCATTGGTGCCAGACCCTATAGAAGTAAAGTGAGCTGCAGGCTTCTTTAGAGGAAGAAAATTAACACTCTCATCCCTCAGGGCCCAGCAGTGGTTCTGTGTTGTTTATTTTGTACCCAACTAGGATTATTATTTCTTTCCTTGGCACTTGTAGAAACCTACTAATATGAATGTTGAACTTTTTCCTACAAACCCTCATTAAAAAATTAACTGAAAATGTTATTAACATAATAAAATATTGTAGGCATATTGGCAGTCTGTAATCAAAATAGGACCACTGAGCTTTGTGGTTCAAATTTTTTTATGATGTTATTGTGATAACATTTTAATAATATGAAGTAATTTAGGCAACTAACTCCCGGGGCTTATATTTATTATATATTATGTGTGTATAACAAGAATATAACCAGAAAACTGTAGAATTATTGATTGACTACACATATGCACAGATATATGTAAATACATATTTAAAGAAAAGTGAACAATTTGACCATTTTCTGTTACCCACACATGCATGTGGATATGTATCTTTTTTTTTTTTTTTTTGTTTTTTCTCCTGGGCAATGAGGGTTAAGTGACTTGCCTAGGGTCACACAGCTCGTAAGTGTCAAGTGCCTGAGGTTGGATTTGAACTCAGGTACTCCTGAATCCAGGGCCGGTGCTTTATCCACTGTACCACCTAGCTGCCCCCGATATGTATTTTTTATATCAATGTAAATTTCCTTTTAATGTTTTTCTTTTGCTGTCAAATCATTTAAGAGTTCAATTTTAAAATGTCTATTAATTTATAGTACTCTGTGGCTCCACTGACAAGTAAACAATATTTATCCAGCAATTTGATGCACATACATAGCCCAAAAGAATAAAATCACAAAAAGAAACTTACTGATGGTAAATACTGAAACATAGCAAAGCTCATAGATTTGAGTCATAGGGAAGCATATGTTAGGCAAATGTCCATGACTCTTTCCAATCAAGTTCCTGTAGGTCTTAGGTCACTGACTGATAAAAATGACCCTGCTCACCTGGCAAGCCAAGTGATAGAAAGGGGAGGGCAGGAAACACATCGAGAATCCTGCAGCCTAATTGTGGATACATATTTTTTTTTTTGTGGATACTTATTTTAAAGAAAAGTGAATAATTATACTATTTTCTGGTTAGATTCCCTAAGAAGTAGCTTTAGAGAAGGAAGGGAAACCTAGAGATCACACTGAGGCCAAGGATTCTTAACTTTTTTCTACCCTTGTAACTCTGGTAGAGTCTTGGATCCCCTTTCAGAATAATATTTTTAAGTGCACAAAATAAAATTTATAAGCTTGCAGGGAAAGCAAAGGTTAGTGAAAATAAAGAAGTCACTTTTTCCCCCATCCAAATTTATACATCCCCTGAAATCCATCAATGAACCCCAGGTTATGACCCCTTGATTTAGTCCCAGCTCTAAAGTTTACGGATGAGGAAAAGGAGCCTCTTGGGGGTGCAGTGATTTACCTGAGGTTGTAGAGATAGTAAAATGCTAGAGTGGGATTTGAACCGAGATTCTCTGCCTTGAGATGTAGGACTTTTCCCACTGTACCATGCGGTTTTAATTTGCAGTTGTAAATATCATATGTATATTTATTTCACTTTGCTCACAATGACTTCATCTTTAAAATACATGGAATGAACGAATGAATTTATTAAGCACTTTTATTATTATTTATAAATCTATTTATATAAACATTATTTATGATGATGATGCACACTTAATAAGCACCTACTCTGTGCAAAGCATTGTGCTAAGCACTAGCGATACAAATAGAATAGCAAGGAAGGTAAAGAACTCTCATTCTAATGGGGGAGACCACACATATGGAAATATAGTCCTAAAATGAAAAGGGTTATTTGTGTTTTCTTTAAATTCTGATTTAAAACACTGGAGGGCAGTCATTGTTCTCCTCAAATGTATCTTTTGCTCTTCATGATGATCCTTCTTTGCCTGACTTATCCTTGGGGAAGAAAACATAGAAGATTTTCACTTTCATCCTCTGCAGGGCTGAATTCATGGAGGTTACTGGGTAATCAGAGTCACTAGACTGATTAGGAAAAGAAAACCTCAATTTTCCTTTGCATGCCTTTTGTGTATTTTATAGTTTTCTCCTACATTCACTGAATATTTTATAAGTATTATAAGCAGATATGTAAAAATACCATTTATATGCTTGTGTTCCTTTGATACTTATCTTAGGAATTATTATTATTATTATTTTTTTTTAGTGAGGCAATTGGGGTTAAGTGACTTGCCCAGGGTCACACAGCTAGTAAGTGTTAAGTGTCTGAGGCCAGATTTGAACTCAGGTACTCCTGAATCCAGGGCCAGTGCTCTATCCACTGCGCCACCTAGCTGCCCCAGGAATTAATTTTGAAAGATTAACTGTCTAGAATTAGAAACCTCTGGCAAAGGGACAGGATCTTCTACCTTAAAATGCTGTTGATCTATCTATTTTAAAATAGCACAGGGATAAGGGACCTGACCTGGGATTTCTTTTGTCCCAGGTTAAAAACAAACAAACAAACCTTCTGCAAATACAGGGCAGTACCTGGTTTACAACTTAGATTTTTTAAAGAGCTGGATCTGAGGGGAACGCTGAGAGGTTAAGTGATGTATATTCAGGGTTGTGCATCCAGGATGTGTCAGAGGCAGTATCCAGGTTTTCCTGGCTTCTAGTCTCTTCCATTATGCAGTCTCCCACTGCTAAATCTGTCTTTTCTTTCTTTCTTTCTTTCTTTCTTTCTTTCTTTCTTTCTTTCTTTCTTTCTTTCTTTCTTTCTTTCTTTCTTTCGGGCAATGAGGGTTAAGTGACTTGCCCAGGGTCACACAGCTAGTAAGTGTCAAGAGTCTGAGGTCACATTTGAACTCAGGTCCTCCTGAATCCAGGCCAGTGCTTTATCCACTGCACTACCTAACTGGCTCAAATCTGTCTTTTTCAATGGACTGCCTTCTCAATCATCCTATCCTGTGAGGCTGGATTTGAACTCAGGTCCTCCTGAATCCAGGGCCAGTGCTCTATCCACTGCACCACCTAGCTGCCCCTATATCTATATTGAGGCACATGTTAATTACTGAATGCTTCTATTTTATTATTTTGTTATTTATTCTTTTTTGTATGGAAGTGAAATATTGGCATCCTAAATGTATAAGTGAAATTAAGCAATGTATAACATTTAACATGGAACTTACTAGGCCTCTAAGTTTTAAAAGCAGCTTGCTGGTAATCAAAACAAAATAGTCTGAGTACAGATGATATCAGAAGATGCTAATATTTTTTTCCCTAACATTTTAATGTATACGATATGGTAGGATTTAGTTTATTCTCATAAAACTGCTATTATTTGAAATCTTTGTGACTTGTTATATCTTTACTTCAACCTAGAAGTCCTTGAAGCTGTAGGATTCTGTTAATTTTTTTGGGGGGCAGGGCAATGAGGGTTAAGTGACTTGCCCAGGGTCACACAGCTAGTAAGTGTCAAGGGTCTGAGGCCGGATTTGAACTCAGGTACTCCTGAATCCAGGACTGGTGTTTTATCCACTGTGCCACCTAGCTGCTCTCCTCTGTTAAGTTTTAACATCATAAAATGTAACTTTGACTTGTTTCCCTTTTCTGTTTGACCAACACTCTTCCTAACTTGTAACTTTAATGTAAAACCCTCCAGTATGAAGTTATTTCTAGAAGAGTGGTTCTCAAACTTTTTGGTCTCAGGACCCCTTTATACTCTTAAAAATTAGTGAGGACTCCAAATAGTTATGTGGGTTTGGGTGTATAGTCAATATCTATCTATCTATCTATCTATCTATCTATCTATCTATCTATCTATCTATCTATCTATCTATCTATCTATCTATCTATCTATCTATCTATCCATCCATCTATCCATCTATCTATCCATCCATTCATCCCTCCGAGCCTCCCTCTCTCCATCATCTGTCTGTCTATCTAGCAACTAGTGAGTTTGGCTATCTGCCATATCTATACACATACATATACGAATACATACATACATGTATATACACATAGATATCTATGTATATATACACACACACTTATGTATATAAGTTAATTTTACTGTACTTGAAATAAAAATCTTAGGATTATTATTAAAATAGTTTTTACTTCATAGACATCAGGAACCCCTGAGACTCCCTATCACACTTTCCCCCATTATATAATTTTATTTTTCCCAATTACATGTTAATACAATTTTAAAGCATTCAAAAAAAGTTTTGAGTTCCAAATTCTATTCCTCCTTTCGCCATCACACTTTGAAAACCTTTTTTTCTAGAAATTTCTAGAAACTTCCATGAGAATTTTTACATGAGTATATAAGATGCAAACTTCTTATATCAAAAAGGTGTTTGGTTGATATAGAAGATTCTCTACTGGGCAACTATCCTCTAAAAACCTGTTTGACATAACTGATACAAATATTGTTCTTAACCGACCTGATGACCACTAAACATCACCTTGAGTGGCTTAGTTTGCTTCCATCAATATGTGCTGCTATTGTGCATGTAATGCAATTACTTCTATCAGCAATACATTATTTTGGTGTTTTTTAGCACGTATGCTAATGATCATACATGCTTGTTAGAATATAGTCCAAATAGTTATCATTCCTGCTAGCTGTGCATTTTTTTTTGCTCTTTGTGATGATTTGCTTATATACTGTATATCTGCACTATTTTAAAATGAGAGTACTATTACCTTGCGCCTCCCTCATGCGGTTGTTGTGAGGCTCAGATGAGGGACTTTGAGTGTTACATAGTTATCAGCCACTGCCTCTGCTCTAGCTTGCTCATTTGCTTGTTATGTTAAAGAAGAGAAATGGAATCCTAAGGGAGGTAGGGAACCAACCTAGAAAGTTCCCTGGACGTTTGCTGAGGAAACTGTGGTTCAGAGATAAGGTGACTTGTTTAAGACTACACTGTTAGCGAGTCGTTGAGGTCAGGGTGGCCTCACTGGTCTTCAAGATTACCATGAACCATACGGCTGTGACGTCATCAATGTGAGGACTCCTTCCATTCACTTAGAGTATGTGTCCTCTAGCAAATGGGTGGGTGGTCTCCACGGCTGAAAATCCACCAGTTTGGGATCCCTGGGGAAGAGCCACTCTGGCAAACTTGGTTGGGTTGGTTCTTGGGAAGCTGGCTTAGATAGGAAGAACGTCCCTGGGTCTGTACTTAATTTGCTCGAGCCTTTGGAAGCTCCCTTTCCCCCCTTGGCCTGTGCTTCACTGGCATAACCTTGAGGAGTCTAACACCTCCATGTCCCCATGATGAAGTCCAGGAGATGTTCTTATCCTTGCTCACGTATCCTAAATTACAATGAAATAAGGTTGCTTCCAAATGAAGCTACTGAAAGACTAAGGGGGGGTACTTCTATCAGTAAAAGACATTTACTTAAGAATTATTAGTCGATGTAGATACTGGAGAAAAGACAGATGACAGCTAATTGTGCACATTGTGTTCTTCTGCCAAGAATTCTTCCTAGGGTTGTGTTTCCCCCCTTTTTTCCAGATGTGACATTTGAAAGCAAATTCTGAAGAAAGACTTCAAGGGATAAATTCTTTGGGGAGAAAAAAAATCTAAGCAAAATAATCTGGGCTATTAATACTTATTAACACAATATGTAGCCCACAATCCCCAAAGAAAATAATATACATTTATGGCATTCCATGTTTTTTTGGAAAGTTTTGTACTTTGCTTTATTTGTCATGAGCTAAGAGGCCATTATGGTATATTTGCTTATTTGCTTATAATGAAAAATACTTACTACCCATGAAAACTTGGACAGGTTATTTCATTTCTCACAGACTCAGTTTTCTCATTTGTAAAATTGGTGGGAAGGAAGAGAGGTTGGACTAGATGATTTTTTTTTGGGTGAGGCAATTGGGGTTAAGTGACTTGCCTAGGGTCAGACAGCTAGTAAGTGTTAAGTGTCTGAGGCTGGATTTGAACTCAGGTCCTTCTGAATCCAGGACCTGTGCTCTATCTACTGCGCCACCTAACTGCCCTAGGACTAGATGATTCTTAAAGAACCTTTTACTTTTAAAAATCCTATGATCTTCTTTCTCATGTGTTAGGAGGGTAGTAACCCAGATGTAGTACTAGAAAGAACAGCAAAAGTCTTTAACCCCACCATGTCCTTCTATTGTTTTGTTTTGTTTTTTGGTGATGCAATTGGGGTTAACTGACTTGCCCAGGGTCACACAGCTAGTAAGTGTCAAGGGTCCGAGGCCGGATTTGAACTCAGGTCCTCCTCAATCCAGGGCCGGTGCTCTATCCACTGCGACACCTAGCTGCCCCTGTCCTTCTATTGTTAAGTAAAATTCCAGGGTAATTTTTGTGACCCTGGGGCCAGATGCCAGGGGAATGATGGAGATTGAAAGATATTAATTCTCCCTAACTGAAATATCAGGCGGGATCCAGGGGTGTTTTCACAGAAAGAGAACAAGGTTGTTAAAAGAAAAAAAAGGAAAGAATGAATTAAAGAAAGAAAAAGAAAGTAAAAGGGGGGAAGGAAGAAAAAAAAGGAAGGAAGGAAGGAAGAAAAACTTTGAATTAAGGTTGTTTTTCTATAGTGGCTGGGTGTGGCTATGGACCTGAATAATGAAATCACTAAAACGACAAAGTTGGTATTGAGTGCTAGGTTTGAATCTTTCTGTGTCTCCATTTTTTCATTTGTAAAATGGGCATAATAGCACCCACCTCACAGGGTTATTGTGAGCGGTCAAAACAAAGGTGATTTGTAAACCTTACAACACTATGTAAGAGCCTGGTGAACTCTCAACGTATTGATAATTCCTTTGAGGAAGAACCACAGCAAGTGAGAAAGATGGCCAGCAGATGGCAGCAGCAGCTCAGCAGAAAATCAGCCCGATCCTCTTTAAGTGGTAGATCGGCAGCATGATGGACCAGCTGCGAGGGGCGTTTAACAGCAGTGAGGCACAGTGGGTTGCTGGGAGGATGAGCTGATGGACCTGCTGGGACAGGTTACCCAGCTGAGATTCATCCCCTGGAGTGTTAGTTGTAAACCTTAAAATATTATATAAACGTGAGTCATGTTGCTTTAGGAGGGACTGATTTCTCCCACTATTACTGTGGGAACCCCCTGGAGATTGTGCTCCTTTTGTCTAGAGGAAATATTTCCTTGTTACTTACTTCACTGTTCTTTTTAATTAAAAGAAGAAAGGTGAGCTATTAACAGCTGTATTAAAATGCTACAAATAACTAATAAGGTAAATTTTACTTTGCAATTGTTTTTTATTTAATTATTATTTTTGAATACTTGTGTCATTTGGCTTGATCTGGTGAAATTAACTGGAAACAGGGGCTTGAGAAATTAGGTTTAGACCAACATCTCATACCATATACTACAATAAGCTTCAAATGAGTTAATGACATATATAGAAGGGAAGCTAGGATGCAGACACTTTGGACTGAGGAATACTGTGGATTGGGGAAAGAATTCTTGACCAAATAAGAGATAGAGAGGGCTGTAGGAGATAGCATGGACACTTTTGATTAGAGATAAAGTTTTTGTATAAACAAAATCAATGTAGTTAGGTTCAGAAAGGAAAGAGTTAACTGGGGAAAATCTTTGCAGCAAATTTCTCTGATAAAGGTTTGATGCCCAAGATATATAGAAAATTGATAAATATATATAAGAAGGGTCATTCCTCAATAGATAAGTGGTTGAAAGATGAACAGGAAATTCTCACGAGAAGAAAGGAAAGCTGTCAGTGGTTACAAATCACAAGAGAAATGCAAGTTAAAACAGATTAGAGTTTGTGCCTCACACCTAATTGGCAATGATCACCAAAAAAGGGGAAATCGCAATTGTTGGAGAGCTTGTGGCAGGGCAGGAAAATTAATACACTGTTGGTAGAGTTGTGGAATGTTCCAACTATTCTGGGATTTGCAATTATGCCCCAAAGGTCCCAGCAAGAGGATTACTAGGACTATATCCCAAACAGAGGAAAAGGACCCATATATTCAAAATATTTATAGTAGTACTTTTTGTCATAGCAAAGAACTAAAACACAGGTAGTCATCAATTGGTGAACAAATTATGTGTATGGATAGGATAAGTATTATTTCACTGCAAGAGAAGACAAAAAAGACATATTCAGAGAGAAACCTGTGAGGGCTTTTATGAACCAATATAGAGAACCAGGAGAACAATTTATATACTAATTACAACACTTTAAAGGAAAGAATGCAATGAGCAATCATGACTCCAGAAGGCTGGTGATAAATCATACTTCCTATCTCTGGGCAGAGAGGTAGATGTTGGACTCTACATGCAGAATAAGACATTTATTTTATTTTAAAAAAATCAATTTTACTTTATTTTCAATTTGGAATTCTTTCCTTACCTTGCCCACTGAGAAGGCAAGAAGAACAAAACTCATTACAAATATATAATATATTAATAGCATTTAATTATTAATAGCAATTATTTAGTTATTCATTCATTCTAAATTTCAATAATTACCTAATTATTGATATCATGATTTAATATCAATAATATACAACATATAATATATTTACACAATAGATACAATCATGTAAAATATTACATATGTAGTAGGCCTCTGCCAGTCGAGGACGACCATGGATCAGCACCTTGAAGAGCCATAGACCACAGCGTGGCTTGGAATGTGAGTTAACTTTATTGTTTGCTGGTGCCAATGCTTCAGTTCACCTTTCGGGCCATAACCTTAATCCCCATGCACCCAATGAGGAAGATGAACCATGATGGGACAATACCTTACTGGCTGGGGTTTGCCCAGTTTAAGGCGGGTGGTAGCTGTCCAGTGGAACTCGATCATTCCTCCCACCGTTGAATGCAGCCCCTGGCATCAAGCCCTATGTCAGTCAGGCAAGTGACTTATAACTGGTAACTGCCGCATCCCGTGTTGTATCTACCCCATGAGGAGTAGCTGGAGTGTCCTCTCCAGGGCGCTGGCCTGGGCAGATCAATATGGAAAACACGCTGTTGCCCATGCAGCAGGTTTTCCCTCTCTGTAACATTGGTGCATCCAAAGGAGAGGCAGAGCCAGTACACTTTGGCACCAGTGCCGCTGCAGGAGTTGCCAGAGGGATGTGATGTCCAACATCCAACTGCCTAAGGGACTCCTGCTCCTGATTTTTCCTCGGGGTTAACTCCCGAAGCCTTTCCCATATATGGGTATAGCCACAAGGCAGCGGAGGTTTAAAATCAGGGTTTCCTTCCCTTAGGTGGGTTGCCGGCCAAGGCTAACGAGCCCCACCTGCCCGAAGCGACTGGTTTTAAGGCACTAGTGACTTGCCTTTGCTCCTTCTCCTGTTAGTGGAAACAGTTCCACCACGAGAAGGCCAGGAGTTGGGCTTCAATTGTCAGAGGCTATTTGAGACGCATGCTACAGGAGCATTTTAGAGAGAGGGGGAGCTTATCCCCACTCCCACCCTGGCATGACAACCTTTGGAAACCTTTGGAAAATATTAATATATATATATATATATATATATATATATATATATATATATATATAATCATGCAAAACAAATTCGCAAATTAGACATGTTAAAAAAAAAGAGAGAAAAAAAGAAAAATATGCTTTGATGTGTCCCCTGAATCCATCAGTTCTCTATTTGAAGGTGAATAACATGTTTCATCATGAATCCTTTGATGTTGTGGCTGGTCATTGTGTTGATCAGAGTCATTAAATCTTTCAAAGATGATTATCTTTACAATATTGCTTTTATTGCATACATTTCTCTAGTTCTGTTCCCTTTGCTCTCCTTCAGTTCATTTAGGTGTTCTCAGTTTTTTCTGAAACCATCTTCTTCATCATGTCTTACAGCACAATAATATTCTATCATATTCATATACCCTTAACTTGTTTAGCCATTCTGCAACTGCTGGATAGCCCCTCAGTTTCTAGTTCTTTGTCTCTACAAAAAGAGGTGCCGTAAATATTTTTTGTACATATGGGCCCTTTTCCTTTTCCTTTGATCTCTTTGGCATATAGACCTAATTGTGTTGGATCAAAGGGTAGGCACAGTTATATAGTTTTTGATTGCTTTCCAGAATGGTTGGACCAGTCCGCAGCTCCACCAACAGCGAGTGCATCAGTGTACCTGTTTTCCTTCAGTCCTTCCAGCATTTGTCTTTTCCCATTTTTTTGTCATCTTAGCCAATCTGATGGGTGTGAGTTAGTACCTCAGCTGTTTTAATTTACATTTATTTTAATTATTAGTGATTTAGAACAGTGGTGTCAAACTCAAATAGAAATAGGAGCCAAACAATAAATAGGGATCCCTGTGAGCTGCATAGTGGCTTAGAAAAACATATTCATACATATATGTACATATTTAGTTAATACATTAACTCATTAAAATCAGATAGGAACCACATTTTAATTTCATTTGTACTCCACTCAAGATTGCTGTATATTTGACTCCTCTGATTTAGAGAGTTTTTTTCATATGGCTATTGATAGCTTAGAATTCTTCACTCCCCGCCCCCATCATGGTTTCCCCATGATGTTTGTTTATTTATTTTAAAGTAATAAACATTTTTATTTATAGTTTTGGGTTCCAATTTTTATCCCTCCTTCTCTTCCTCCCTGAGGAAGTTAGCTCTCAGATGTAGGTTATACATGTACGATTATATAAAACATTACCATATTAGTAATTTTATATATGAAAGCTTGAATAAAAGAAAAAATGAAAGAAAGTGAAAAGAGCATGCTTCAGTCTGTGTTCCATCAATATCAGCTCTTTCTTTGGAGGTGGATAGTATATTTCATCAATAGTCCTTTGGGATTGTCTTGGATCGTTGTATTGTTGAGAATAGTTAAGTCTTTCACAGTTCTTCATCAAACAATATTGCTGTCTTCTGTGCACAATGTTCTCTCGGTTCTGCTCTCTTCACTATACATCAGTTCATACAAGTTTTCCCAGGACTTTCTGAAATAATCTTGCTTGTCATTTCTCTTAGCACAATAATATTTTATCACCATCATATACCACAGCTTGTTTAGCCATTCCCCAATGGATGGACATTCCTTTGATTTCCAATTCTTAGCCACCACAAAAAGAGCTGATAGCTTGGAATTCTTTCTCTGAAAACTGCCTTTTCACACATATCCTTTGACCATTTACCAGTTGGGTAAGGGCTCTTTTTCTTGTAAATTTGACTCAGTTTCCTATACGTACATATGAAAAATGAGAGCTTTATCCCAGTAGCTTGCTGCAAAGATTTCTCCCCATTTTCCTGCTACATTAGTTTTGTTTGTGCAAAACCTTTTAAATTTTATGAAATCAAAATTATTTCTTTTACCCCCTGTGAATTTCTGTATCTCTTATTTAATCATGGATTCTTTCCCTGTCCATAGATCTGACAGGTAATTTCTTTCATGTGCCTCTAATTTGTTTATGTTGTCACCCTTTTTGGCTTAATCACATATTCATTTTTAGCTTATCCTGGTATACAGTGTGAGATGGAGACATGCGTTTTGACATATGATGAACGTGCAGATTTATTTTGTGTGACTGTATTTATTGGTTACAAGGCCGGGCTTTTACTTCTTTTGAAAGGGGAGATAGCTGGGAGGAGTGGGTGTAGTGATAGAAATGCTTAGAAAGAAAGGTGCATCAATCAATGGTTAAAAATAAATAAAGGGGGGGGGAGCTAGGTGGCGCAGTGGATAGAACACCAGCCCTGGAGTCAGGAGGACCTGAGTTCAAATCCTACCTCAAACACTTGACACTTACTAGCTGTGTGACCCTGGGCAAGTCACTTAACCCCAATTGCCTCACCAAAACAAACAAACAAATAAATAAATAAAAGGAAAGTGGAAGGGGACAGAAATAAGTAGGGCAGTGTTGGAACCAACAATAGTCCCCCAAAGCAAACTATACACAGTAGAGATACAAAGCTTCATATACAGTCCTTTTTTCCTATTCTTTGCTTGAGAAATATTCATGTTTGTGGATGTTTATCCAGTTTATAACAATTTAATGCAGAAACTAACTAAGGAGGGCCCAGATCTTAGAGTATGGACAATATTCTCTGCCTGGTGCCATTCTGCACGGAGACTTGGGGAGCCTGATTCCAACAATATGTGATGGAAGGGGACGTATCATCCCCCCTTGAAAGCAAGAGAGAGACATTTATTGTAGGGGTAATGACAAGTCTTTGACTTGTCTGCTTAATTGGAACTGAGTCTTCATGAAAAAGCCTGAAATGGGTGAACTAACGCGCTCGCTCGCTCTCTCTTGTTCTCTCTTTTTCTCTCTCTCTTTCTTTCTACCCCCCTCCGCTTCCCCCCCTCCCCAGTGGTGAGTGAGGCACATGATTGATCATGTGGGTCTCTGGATGGCAAGGTTTTGTTTCCCTCTTTACCACTTGGTTGCCATGTGGTCATGGTACCACTGATTCTTTGATGTTATTCTTTCCATATCTTAGCCAAATGGCTACCAGAGACAGAACAGACTGTGAGCTTCCAAAGTCCTCTCAGCAACCAGAGCTGGTAACAGTGGCTAAGTCTAGTGAGTAGCAAGCCCCGAGGAGTTGTCTGCTTGACCTAGCTCAGATCAGGGATGAGTGAACACATCTGTGCCCTGCCAGCCAAGACATGTAATTCATTATGCCCAGAAGTGAACTTAGTAGAAGGGAGAAAAGGATTCCCAGAGGCAGGAATTATCTCCTCTTCCCACCCCAGATGGTGGGGGAATGCTTTGCAGCAACTATTTAAAGTTTGATTCCATTGTCCCCAGGGATTGAGTAGGTGTGTAGAGGGGAGAGTGCACCCTGGTTCTGAAGGTGCAGACATTTTTGCACTTTAGTCCTTGCTACAACTTCTCAGCAAATATCTCTTTGTAAAAGCTGATTGATATTACTTGGTTAATTGATATGGGGGACATGGTAACTGTTGGATTCATAGAAGGTGTTATGGGCCCATAGCACCCTAGAAGTTCTCTGGGCCACATCAAAGAACCTTCTCCTTGAGAAACTAATCCAAAGGACAGACACATCTAAAGAGATAAGTGGAACCAGATTGCAGAGGAGCTAGCTCTGGGACCCCCACTCTTCATTCTAGTCTCCCTCACCCCTGGGGAGATAAGATTAGGTGTGACTGCTGCCTTTGTGTCCTGAGGAGAGATGGCTTGAGAGATCTGCAGTCACCCGTCACCCAACTTCCCCCAGCCACCACCAGTGGGGGATGTTTCTCCCTCACTAAGGGAACTTTCCACAGTCAGATGGTCACCCCCTTCAGTCCTCTATAAAAGTACCTGCCTGTCTCCTGCTTGAGGAGATTGGTATCTCAGAGCCACGCTCTGTGCCATGCCTTCTCTCCATGAGAAGTCCAAGGATTTCTCTCTTGGTTTCCCTTCCCTTCCCCAGACCCTAAATAAACTATCTTATTCTAATTGCTTTTGTGTGCAAGAGGGTGTAATTCTTTAAAGAGGAATTCCTAAGGACCCCAAACCGCTACCCGTACCCCAAGCCTCCTACCCTATTTTCCCCACAACAAAGGGGAAACACTAAATGGGGGGCATCTCCAACCCCTCAGGATTATTCCCATAGCTCTTAGGAGAGCAGCTTTCAGCCTCTCTCTGAAGCCCAATCTGCCCATTTGGATCATGAGTTGGGATAATGAGCTCAGAGCCTGTACCATAATAATATAAAAGAGAAAAAATTAAAAAAGGAAATGGGGACTTGGCGCTATCCATTTGAATAGATGATGGATGCTAACTGAATCATGCTCTTAGGTGGAGTTTCCAGGAGCCCACGTGGAGGGGAGTCTAGGATACACACAGAATACTAAATACATGTTCTCGTTGGCGCTTTCCCTACCCAAATGTGGTTGGTGCCATTACAGGGTTTGGAAAATGCATAGATTCTGTGACTATGAAAGAAGAGGCAATCTACGTTCTGGTGCAGAGAGCCCAGGTGCCCAGAACATTTTAAAGAGTCAGTCACTGACAAATGGAGTTGGTGTTGAAAGTTATGCATGTTTTAAAAAATGGATTTCCATTGGGAGGGGATTTCTCAACTCTCCTCCACTCCAGCTTCCCCCTTTTTCGGCCAAAGTAAGATGTTTTTATTGTGAAGATATTGCATGTTTTAGATATGTGCTTTTGTACTTAAGACAAGTATTTTGTAAGAGGCTTTATTAGTGTAAAGTAATAATAATTCACTTTTATACGGCACATAAAGTTTTTACATTTGCCCAGAAGCAGTCATTTCATGAAAAGTGTATATTGTTAAGAAACTGGAGGTGGGATTAACATATTCCAAAGGTGTTTGACGGATTGATGCCCTGATTAAAATAAACCACCAAACTCAAGTTCTGGGAAATTGAAAAACTATCCATTTTTTACAATGTCTTAGAATTCGATTTTGTGAGGCACGTTCATTTCACTCAGAGCCCAACTGCCAAAGGGGGGATAAAATTTTCATTAGAAATGGCTGTTCTGAATCACCATAATTAGAAAACTCAGTGGCCGAGTTTGCAAATGCCCTTCTGATAGCATTGTCTTGCTTAAACTCACCACGAGGGGTGGAACAAGTCACTCTGGGTAACTTCATTAGTTTTCTCTGGATTGTCCCTTTGCCCTGGTGTCCCCATGGTGGTGACCTCTGGGACACGGAGCACCTTAGACACTTCATTATAGACTTTGGTATGATTTTATTCATTACTTTTTGAGAAAGCATGCTACATGCCCAACTCAGATTTGTTGAATCTGACTGAACGACACCCTCAGGCACACATTTGATTTTTATTTATTTTTGTTATAATAATAATAATAAAACCCAACATTTACATAGTTGTATATTGATCACAGGATACACATATCAGACAACTTGAGAGGCAGCCATATCATGTATGGGGTGCTGGACTTGGAGTCAGAGAGAACTGGGTTTGGATCCTGCCTCAGACACCTATTGACTGTGTGACCGGCCAAATCACCTAACTGGTCCATGCCTCAGTTTCCCCATATGTCAAATGAGGGGCAGTAGACTCCCATGACCTGCCTCATTGGCAGGCTGCAGTGGCTACGGCTGGAGGGGGGGGTGGGTTTAAATCTGATTTTCCTCCTCACCCCTCAGCTGTAGGGGGAGAGAAAAAATTGAAGTTTTACCGGGCAGTGTTAGGAGAGCAGGGGAAAGACAAAGTGCTGTGGATTGGATTCCAGTAGTTTCACCAACCATATTCCCGTCTGGCTGAGCCAGCTCTCTGTTCTGTTCTGCTCTTTCTGGTCCCTCTGACCACATCTCTTCATCTGCAGGTCTCTGGGCTTGCTTGCCCCATTATCTATCATGGAGCCTGTGTCCAGGTTCCCAGTCCCTACTAGTTTGGCAGGAGGAGTGCTGAGGACCAATGTGTCTCACACCCTCCCTTGTTTATCTCTCCCTGCGGGCTCCTGGTTAAAGGAAGTTTCTTCCTTGTCAAAACCTAGAGACTTGGGGAGCACTGGATGAAATGCCTGCGTGTGCATGCAGACGGCTCCCCCAGCTTCGGCCCATGAAATCTTCTGGAGAATGTTCACATCTCATATTCTTTCATAAGCTGTCCTCCCTTGTGCCTGGAGTGCACTTTCCCCTCATCTCCACCCCTTAACGATCCTACTTTCCTCTAATGATCAGGTTGTGTCGCCTTTTATACGAAGCCTTTCCTCATCTCCAGTTAATTGCTGGTAATCAATCAATAAGCATTTATTACATGCTCACCTACTGTGTGCCAGGTACTGTGGTAGGCGCTGGGATGCAAGCACAAAGAGAGGAAAAAAAAATCCCTATTCTCCTGGAAGATCCCCAGGCAGTTGATGAACAAATGCTCACTCACTCTATTCCACTCCTCCTTACACATGACATTCACCTCCTGTCTCCATGCCTTCGGATGCTGTCCTGCATGCTTGGACGATTCTCTCTCTTGTGTTCCATCCTGTAGAATCCCTAGCTTCCTTCCAGCCTTGGCTGAAGCTCCACCTAAGAGAACCTTCCCGAGCCCCCAGATAGCCGTGCTTCCCCACTCAAATGACATCATCTTCAATTATGACTGCAGACGTTGTTTGCTCCCATAGAATTCAAACCTCTAGATGTCTCATTTTTGGCTTTGCATCCTTGGCACCTAGCACAGTGCCTGACACAGTAGATGTTTAACAAATGCTTATTAATCTATTATCTATAGTGTTTTTGGATTTGCCAAGTACTTAATATAGATTAGATCAGTGATTCTCAAAGTGGTTCTTGGGACCCCTGATTTCAAACTTTGTATGTCCCACTTCCTTACTCCAGAGATCTTTTACTTAGCTCATATTAATACAGAAAATAAGATATTTAGAGGAAAGAATAATTATAGTTAGCATTTTAATACTCCCATTTTACATTTGAGAAAACTGAAGCACAGAGCAATTAGGTGAGGAAGGGGGGCAAAAAAGGAATAAGTATTTATATAGCACCTACTATATGACAGGTACCATGCTATTCACTAGTTTAAGTAACTTGCCCAGGGTTTTCTAGCAAGGTTTTCTGCCTCCCGCACCACCCAAGTGCCTCAAATATGTCCAGAGAACTTCATCTTTGGGCAGTTGGAGGTACTGAACTGAAGGGTATACACTTTGTGTGCTTGTCACGGGAAGGAAGTAGTTTGAAGGGCTGATGCCCCTAGAAAATACAGCTGGGAATGCTGGATGGGTAGGGTTCTGACATAAGTTGGAAGCTCTTGAAGACAAATGGAGAGAGATTTGAATATGACGATCATTCTGGAGGGTTGCCAAAGAGGGGCCCGTTGGGACAAGTCCTCAGCTGGAATGAGGGGATCGAATCGAGGAATAGTCCCTTAGAAAGTTGCTTCAAAGTCACTGTGGTTATAAAAAGCAAGGCTCCAGCGTGAATAACTGGGTATTTGCTATTGTTTTTGGACAGCATCTCCACGGGTCTCCAGATCCCTCTTTTGTGCCTCCCAGAAGAGGAATCTTTTGCCAGGTTGGGGATGTTCCAGGAGAAGGGGGATTTTTTCACTCTTTGTACTTGCACCCCCAGGGCCTTAGTGCAGTGTCTGGTGCACAATAGGTGAGCGTGTAATAAATGCTTATTGATTGATTATTAACAACTGGAGATCAGGAAAGGTCTCATGTAAAAGGTGACACAGCCTGAGCTTCAGAGGAAACTTGGGATTGTTAAGTGGTTGAGGTGAGGAGGGAGTGCACTCCAGGCACGCGGAGGACACCTTGTATGAGGGTATGGGAAGGGGGTAGAAGGTTGTATGTGATGACTAGCAGGGGATCCAGTTGGCTGGACTGTGGAATGAATGGAGGGAATTAACACATAATAAACATAGAAAGATAGCATGTAGCCAGGTTGTGAAAGACTATAAAAGCCAGACAGAAAAGTTTCTATTTTGATAGTTTTCACGAGCAGGGCAGTCATGTGGCCATACTTGAGCATTAGCGATATCACTATGGCAACTGTGGGTGGAGGAAGGTGGAGGGATGGATGGGGGAGAGAGTGCAGAGGCTTAGCCACTGATTAAAGTTGTGCGTTATGGGAGAATGAGGCGTCGGTGACTCTGACGTCGGGAACCGGGGTTAGTGGAAGAACATTGGTGTCCACAATATAAAGAGGGAAGTTTAGGATGGGCTTTGGAGGAGAGAGAAATGAGTCCTTTTTCAGACATGTTGAGTTTGAGATGCCTAGAAGACATTCAGATGGAGATGCATCATGGGTGGTGTGGGACCGAGGGGAAGGAAGGAGACCGAGGCTGGACAGGTAGATTTGGGAATTATCTGTGTCAAGATGAAAAAGGAACCTATGATGAGGAGTTCTAAGCAGGGCCAATGCTCACAATCAGATCCCTCCATCCTTCCTCAAATCTTTCTCACTCCAATTCATCCTCCTTACAGCCACCAAACTGATTTTCCTTAAGTGTAGATCTGACCTTGTCACATTCACCTGCTCAATATTACCTATTACCACCAGGGTCAACCATAAAAGCTTCTGTCTGGCATTTAAGGCTCTGCACAACCCGGCCAGTTCTTACCTTTCTAGGTTCTTTACCTGTTACTTCTCTCCATATAATCCATGATCCAGAGATATAGGCTTCCTTGCTGTTCTTTGCACCCAAGACTATGTGCTTTTGTATGGCCTGCTTGGCTTCCTTCAAGCCTCAGTTCAAATGACACCTCTGCAGGGGCACTTTCTAGCCCCCCCCCCCCATCTTCTTCTATTTTCTATGTGCCTGTTTAATTACATTTTATTTTCTTCATTTGTATGTACATTCTTTGAGAGCAGGTATTGTTAGGTGTTTTTGCCTTTCTTTATATCCCTGGCAGCCTAGTGCATGGGACATAGTAACTCCTTAATAAATCCTTTTTGATTGATTGGTCACTATATGAGGCAGACTTAAGGATGAGTAGGTGGGAGGTGGGCAAATCAGGAAAGATACTGTGAGGCCTGAAACTAGGGTAGTGACTGTGATATTAACAAGGCGCATGCAAGAGACACACATCAGTTTCCATTAAAAATGATAATTAAGGACATCTCAAGAATTTCCATTAACTGGGATAGGTTTTTGTTCCTAGATGTAGGGGTAGAGACACCACTTAAAGAGGCCTTGTAAAGTCTCAGAGACTGGAAGGGTCTTCAGGTTCATAGATGTAGGAATGGAAGAGCTCTGAGTCCATCCAGCCTAACTCATTCATTTTACAGATGGAGAGACTGAGGCCCAGGGAGGTCAAGTGATTTGCCCAAGACACCAGCTTCATTAGTTCTATTTCTGATGAAAGTTCCACTTACTGAAAAAGGCAAGTTTTACAAAGTTGTTACTGGATGTCGCTGGATTGCATGACACCTTATTAGTGTTGTTGTTATTGTTGTTGTTGTTGTCAGGCATATTCGACTCTTTGTGATCCCACGGACATATCAGGCCCTTCCATCCTCCACTGTCCAAGTTCATGTTCGTCGTTTCCATGGCTATCTATCTCATCCTCTGCTGCCCTCTTTTCTGTTTGTCTTCTCTTTCCCAACATCAGGGTCTTTTCCAGTGCACGCCATCTTCTCATTATGTGGCTAAAGAATTGAAGTTTCAGCTTCAGTATTTGACCTTCCATTGAGTCGCTCAAATTAATTTCTTTAAGTATTGACCAATTTGACCTTCTTGCTGTTCAAGGAATGCCCAGAAGTCTTCTCTAGCACCTCGGCTTTCCTTCTAGTCGAAATCTCCCAGCCATACATTACTACTGGAGCCGACTCAGTGAGACTAACTCCTAAACTTAGGAGGGTTGCATTTGTAGAAAGTCAAAGACAAGTTCCTTAAGGCTTAATTCTTTAGTGCAGGAGAACAAAAAAGAAAGATCATCTATCATTTGTCTCCTTTTTCCTCTCTCCCCAGGATTAAAAACTGCTCAGAGGAGCAAAGAATTAAAGATAAATTTCTCCCCTCATAGGATAAGGACACCCTTCAGATTGCTTTTTATTTTGGGGTCCCCAGAATTTTAGATTCTATTCTCACCATTTCCCCATAGATTCATAAGAATTCTCAGATCATAGAGTCATGAGGTCATAGGTTTTGACTTCCCGTTTTGGCTGCAAAGACACTTTTAAAACTCGTATGTGTGTGTGTAAGGCAAGTCTCCCTCAAATCAAACTCATAAATATTCATGTCTCCTTGCCCACAGACCAGCGCTTCAAAGCCCCGTTTGATTTGGCAGGGCTTCAAGCAGAATAGATATTTAGCCACTCTGGGACAATAGAGACTCTGGCTGACCTGCCTTTGCTAGTTCTATCCTGATCCAGGCAGAGGCAAAGACAGAAGAAAGTAGGGCAGGAGGCAGGAGACAAAGAAAGGACACAGGGGAGGAGATGCTTCACTGTGCTCATCATATCATAACTTTGGGTTGAGGTCAGATCTGATCTCTGACCCAGGAGTGAACATACTGGGCTGATTTTCAAAAACGGAGACTTTTTTTCTGGAGAAGTAACTGAGAATGAGCCTTCTTGGGTGTGTTTTTTCAAGTAACACACTAAGAAAAACCAACCCAGAAAGCCAAATAGCAAATCAGAGGAAAATGAAGTAAGGACAGGTAGAAGTATAACTAGGGTTACATGACCTGAGTTTTGCCCTGGGCTGCTGAATTTAGAGGCGTCAGGAAATGTAGGCTAACAATGGCCAATGAAGCTGACTGCTCTCATGGGACTGTTGTAAGTTCAACCAGAGCAGCAAAGACATAACTAGGGCAGGGCAGTTAAGCTTTGCCCCAGGGTGCAGAAATTTAGGTGCTCTGACAGAAATTCCAGTCCTTTAGCATTGATGATGATGGTGGTGGTGGGGGTGGAGATGATGTTGTGTTGTTGGCTTCTTTATGAAAATTATCTGGGGTTTTCTTGGCAGAGATACTGGAGGGGTTTGCCATTTCCTTCTCCAGCTCATTACACAGATGAGGAAACTGAGGCAAACAGGGTGAAGTGACTTGTCCAGGATCCCACAGCTAGTAAGTGTCTGATGTTGGATTTGAACTCAGGAAGATTCATCTTTCTGACTCCAGGCCCAGAGCTCTAACCATTCTGCCACCTAGCTGTCCCCTGATGTTTAAATAGCACTCTACAAATACCATCTCATTTCATTGTCACAATAACCCTGGAAGAAAAGTTCTATTATGGTCCTTTTACAGATGAGGGAACTGAGGCTCAGACAGATAACTTGTCCAAGGTGACACAGCTAAGTAAGTGTCTGAAACAAGATTCAAACTCAAGTCTTCCAGTCTCAAAGCCCAGCATGCTATCCACTGTGCTGTCTATCTGCCCTGTTGAAATGATCAATTGGAAAAGAGAACATCTGACTAGTCTAGTGCTCTTTGCCAAAGGTCGACTTGTCTCCTGAATTCTCCTTCAGTGTTGTTTCCGGCTTCCTCCTACAAGTGCTTACCTAAGAGCTCTTTGACCCCATTAGGAAGAGGTGAAGTATGCATAAACAAAGGCTGGCTAGAAGCAGTGATGCTTAGATTAGGTGCCTACTATGTGCCGGGCAATGCGTTAAGTGCTCAGGATAGAAATAAAGACAAAATACAGTCCCTTTTCTCAAGGAGCACGAAATCGAATAGGGGAGACAACACACAAGCAAGTAGGTATGAACAAGACATATGCAGGAAAAATTGGAAATTACCAACAGAGGGAAGGCAATAGAATTGAGGACAAGGAGAGGCTTATTGAAGAAGGTAAGATTATTGCCAAAGGCAGTCAGGCAAAAGGGGAGAGTATTTCAGGCATGAGGCACAGCCAGAGAAATGGTCCGAGAGCTGAGAGATGGAAGGTCTTGTTCATGGAACAGTCAGGAGGCCCGTGTCACTGGCTTGAGAAGTATGTGGTGGGGAGTAATGTGTAAGAAGACAGGAAAGGGAGAAGGGGGCAGGTTATGAATGGCTTTGAATGTTGAACACAGCACTTTGTATCTGATCCCAAATGCAATGAAGAGCTGGGAGAGTGACATGATCAGATCCATATTTTAGGAAAATCTAACCCAAACTGCCCTCTATGATGTAGCTCCTTGGTGGTTGTTAACTGCTCAAAGAGCAGTTTGCCGTACATACTTAGATTGTAGGAAAGCATTTTATTTTATTTTTTGTGGGGCAATGGGGGTTAAGTGACTTGCCAGGGTCACACAGCTAGTAAGTGTCAAGTGTCTGAGGTCGGATTTGAACTCGGGTCCTCTCGAATCCAGGGCTGGTGCTTTATCCACTGCGCCACCTAGCTGCCCCAGGAAAGCATTTTATAAAGTATCTCAGGCTCTTCTTGTGGAGATCTAGAGACATGCACTGGAGGATAATAGATGGATTCAGGACTGGTTGTGTGTTTGAAGGAGCGTATCTTTCAGGTGGGAATTTGGATGGTTTGGGAGAGAAAAATGACCTCTGGTCTCATATCTCTGCTAATTATGTTAATTTAATTATGTGTTATACCTCATCTGTGTGGGAATCATTTAATATTATAAATATTAATATTATGAAGGGGCTTGGAAAGATTTCCTACTTAGTAAAAACCAGAGAAATGTGAGTGTGAAAAAGCAGTTTTGAGGGCACCAAAGAGAGATGGGACCATATTGAGAACTTCAGGGCTGCTAAGCATGATGGTCTGTCGGCTCATTTGCATATGCATGTGGAAGAAGGTAAAACTTAGAAAGTGAGAAATCATATAAGCAAACGGAGATATGTTTTCACTTATACCTTGAATGGACATTTAAGGTATGATTGGAAATGGGATAGCTGATTGGATAAGAGAACTTTGGGGAGCTATGACTGTTTAAGTCACAGGAACTAATTTCAGTCACTGGAGAAGGGTGTAAGAAGACGGAATGAGCATCAGCACCAGCTGCGTCAGTAGCATTAACATCAGGGGAGGTGGAGCCTGATGGGAAGAAATGCAGGAGGGAGGGAGGGGAGCAAACTTCAGCCGAGTAATTCCTGATTGGTTGGAGAGAATTAATTCATTGGCCAAGAGCTCCAGCGACCTCTATGACCCTTCAAAGCCATCCAGAGATGGGGAAAAAGAGTGATTTTCATAAGTTTTTGTGCTTTCTGCCGCTACCTCTGGCTTGAGAAGGAAAAGCAGTTGCTTTGGTACCCTGGTGATGGGGAGTTGTGGGGTTTGGCGTGAGCTCCATTCTGATTGGACAGTGCAGCATCTCAGTGAGTGATGGATGGGCTCTATAGCCCAGTGACAGCTAGTGTGATGACTGGCAGTTCTCTTCTCTTCATATCAAGAGCTAATGCCTTCAAATACCCCTTTAAGGGGGATGGTTAATTAAAAGAGCTTATAAAGTCTGTGCTCAGGTAGGTAGAGAAGAGGGTTTCTTTAACTGAAGAATGATGAGGGGGCAGAGAAGCAGTTTCATGTGATGCAGATGTTTCTGAGTGGATCAGTGACATCAAAAGCTGGGAGTCATGGCACCTGGGATAGATTCAGTAAGAGAGGTGCCATCTCGCCTTTGATTCGGGCTTTGTCCTCTGGCCAGAGGTTGTAAGGACAGTTCTCTTCAGCGGGGTGAAGTCACAATGGCATGGTTCTGAGGGAAGACAGTTCTAGGAGAGGGATATGATGGGGATGGTATTGTTTGTATGCGGTAGCCAAGGGTGTGTTGGAGGGATCGAACATTTCCATTCTTTGGCTGTCTTCATTGTCACAGCACTCAGCACAATTATCGCTGTAAGAGATTGATCAGTCTTTGAATGTCTTTCCTTTATACCCACTCTCTTTCACCTCACTGGCAGGCATTCTATCAACCTTTTTTTTTTTTTTTTTTTTGGTGAGGCAATTGGGGTTAAGTGACTTGCCCAGGGTCACACAGCTAGTAAGTGTTACGTGTCTGAGGCCAGATTTGAACTCAGGTCCTCCTGAATCTGGGGCCAGTGCTCTATCCATTGTGCCACCTAGCTGCCCCTCTATCAACCTTTTAATGCCTAACTCAGTTACTCCCTAGCCCCTTCAGATTTGCTATCCGCACAATAAGAAGGTATGAATTGGAGGTACTTTGGGAGAAGCAAAAAAATCCCCAAGTCAATAAAGAATGCCTGTTGCCTGGATTCTGACACGCAGGTTGATGGGAACACACTGAATTAATTTATTAATATTTATCAGAAACCACACATTTTCCCCTTTCTCAGTGTGATAGATCAAGCCTAACTTGAGCCAGTCTGGTAGTTCAGAAGAACGGAATGAAATGAGATATTTACAGCCAATCTAATTCTTATCTAAAGGAAGTTTCTTCAGTCAGAGCAGGGATGCAGCATTGATTCAGGGGGGCAGAGCTTCCCTGCCTCTCTGTTCCCTACACTGATCTGCCTGTCAGAGAAGTTTGAAGAAGAAGCTTTGGCCTTTTTGCACTTAGGGAATCAGGAAGCTACTTCAAATTTCCTCCGAGCCAATTAGTTTCCAGGACAGTTACAATATTAAATTTATTTTGATGTTATCGTATATGAAGCATTTATTTTGGAAGAATGTATTCAACATGGTTGATAAGCACTATGATACCATGAAGCAAAGACTGTTTGAGTGAAAAAGATGAAGATTATGCAAATTATATCTGCATTCCACTAAGCCGCTCATGATTTCTAAAATTTGGTTATTCAGTGGGACTTCTATCTTCAAAAGTGAAGTCAAGCCAGAGAGACAATAGTTGCTAATTTTAAAAAGAAAAAAGAAAAAGTTAAACTGTGATATTTAAAAAATACAGAATAAGGGGCAGCTAAGTGGCTCAGTGGATAAAGCACTGGCCTTGGATTCAGGAGGACCTGAGTTCAAATCTGGCCTCAGACGCTTGAGACATACCAGGTGTGTGACCTTGAGCAAGTCACTTAAAGCTCCTTGCCCCACAAAAATTAAAAAAAAATTTAAAAATTAAAAAAAATACAGAATTATATAACCAAAGTATGATTGGACAGTCCTTAAACACCTATAGAGTGTTGAACATTGCACAAAATGTGTGGGAGGTCCAGTCCATTCTTTTTTGGAGCTAAATGGTTTCATTTTCTGCGTCTGTTTTTGCCTGGTGGAGTGACACTGTTGATAATGTCATAAAGCAACAAGTTCCATAGAACTGTATTTGCTTTAGAAAGAAAAAAAATTCTTTAGATTTAAAACAGACACAATTCCTTAGCTCTGAGAATGGATTAAAAAACCCAACCAATGAAGTTTAATTCCCAAGGATTACACTTATGTTCTTTCCCTAAGAAGCTTCCACCTTCTCTACTTTTTTATTCCATCAATGTATTTTTTTTGGGGGGGGGCAGGGCAATGAGGGTTAAGTGACTTACCCAGGGTCACACTTATCCAGGGCCAGTGCTTTATTTACTGTGCCACCTGGCTGTCCTACTCTTTTATTCCAGTCTTTGAAGGCCTTTTGCTGCCTAAAGGCCAACATAAAAAACATTGGTCAAGGCAGCAGTCTATATAGGTCAATGGGAGACTTATGTTAGGCCTTCATGTTTTCTGATAGTTTTACTGAAAAGTAAGAATCTTTAAGCTTTCTAAATGTTTCTTCAGCTGAT
The DNA here is from genome assembly GCF_019393635.1 of Dromiciops gliroides. Lineage (NCBI taxonomy): Eukaryota > Metazoa > Chordata > Mammalia > Microbiotheria > Microbiotheriidae > Dromiciops > Dromiciops gliroides. Next base: position 265,219,321 of record NC_057866.1, read on the forward strand.
GGCACAGTGGTTAGAATGCTAGACCTGGAGTCAGGAAAACCTAAGTTCAAATCCAGCCTCAGACACTTATTAGTTGTGTGAGTCCAGGCAAGTCACTTAACCTCTGTTTGCCTCAGTTTTCTCAACTGTAAAATGAAGGCAATAATAGCACCTACCTCTCAGGGTTTCTGTGAAGATCAAAGGAGATAATATTCGTAAAGTGCTTAGCTCAATATCTGGCACATGGTGGATATGAAATAAATGCTTCTTTCCTTCCTCCCTCCACTTTACCAATCAGCTGTTTGTTTTCTAAATATATTGGAACATTGAAATAAGGCATTTTGTCTTAGTGTATTAAGCATTTACAAACAAAGTCACCATATTATGGATGCAAGAACTCTCCTAACACAACTCCATTTTTGGCATACCCTGGTTATAGCCTCATTTCTTCAGACCAATGCTGCCTCCATCTCCTTACCTTCTTAGGCTGCCATTCTTCCAATCTCTGCCTCATTTTCCTTTTCAGAAGATGATGCCACTTTGACCCCGGTGGAAGACAACCTGACAATTAGAAAAAAGTTTTTGCTGATATCTTTAGTTTCTAAAAATTAACAAAAACTTCCCCAGTATCTGTTCCCCTGCCCTTTCAGAGAGCCACCTCATAGAATAAATAATAATTTTAAAGATAAAAAGAAGAGGAAGAAAAATCAACCCAACTGATTGATAAATGAAAAAGTCTGAAAATATGTATAATGTACCAAATTACACATAGTGTGTAATAGTGGATCTACCATCTCTGCAAAGGAGTGCAGTAGGGTTGTCTTCTCATATACCTTCTTTTGAGCTTTTTGTAATTTTGCAACATTCAATTTTAATTCTTTCCCACATGTGTCTATGTATTTGTAGCTCTTCCTTTTTTCATTGTTGAGGCCAATTGTATATAGTTTTCTTGGCTCTGTTTACTTCATTCTGTACCAATTCATGTATACCTTTCCATGCTTCTCTATATTCATCATATTTATCATTGTAATATTCCATTAAGTTGTAAATGTAACTGGCTGTGTGACCCTGGGTAAGTCACTTAACTTTCATTGCCCCACACAAAAAAATGTAAATGTAAAATTCTATTACTTTATCACAATTTGCGTAGCTATTCTCCAATCAATGGTCATTTCTTCCCCACCACCCCAATTCTTGACTATCACATTAAATGCTTCTATAAATGTTCTGTTGTATATAGGGACTTTCTTCTTATCAGTGGCCTCTTTGGGATATTAACTTAGAATTGATATCTCTGGTTCAAAGGGTGTGGACAAGTTTGTCACTTTATTTATATAAGTACAAATTTCTAAAATGGTTGCAGCTCCAAAATGATTTACAGCTCCACCAAGAATGCACTTGTGGTATTATTTTCCCACAATTTCCATCTTTTGTTATCTTTGCCAATTTGTCAAAATGTGAGGTGAAACCTGTTATTTTGATTTAAAATTTTTCATATTATGAATGTCTTAGGGAATTCTTTTATATAGTGGCTAATAGTTTGCAATTCTTTTAAAAATGTTTGATATCATTTAACCACTTATCTACTGGTGAATGGCTTCTTTCTTTCTTTTTCTTTCTTTCTCTGTCTCTGAGATATATATGTATATATATACATATATATATTAGTACATCTTGCATACCAAACCCTTGTCAGAGAAATTTGATACAGAGATTTTTTTGCCTGTTTGACCTCTTCCTTCCTTATCCTAGATCCATTAATGTTGTTTGTGTGTAATCTTTTCAGTTTCATATAATGAAATTTATCTATTTTTGTTTTTTTGATTGCCTCTATTCCTTGTTTGGTTAAGAATACATCACCTACTCATGGTTGTGAAATGTATATAATATGTTTCTCTTTTAATAAGTATGATATTTAATATTAAAACTGCATATCCACTTAGAATATATTGTGAAATTTGGTGTAAGGTGTTGGTCTAAACCTAATTTTTACCAGACTACTTTCCAGGACCAAATATATAAAGGCTCTGTTTGACATTCAAAGCCCTTTATAACCTAGCCAGTCTCCTTGCACCTTATTCCCTGAAATACATTCTTTAGTCCAGTGACACTGGCCTCCTGGCTGTTCTAAAGAGAAGACACTCTCTCTTGGCTCTAGGCATATTCTCTGGCTGCACCCCATTCTTGGAATGCTCTCTTGCCTCAACTCTACCTACTAGCCTCCCTGATTTCCAACTAAATCCCACTTTCTCCAGGAAGCCTTCCTCAAACCTTCTTAATTTCAGTGGTTTCCCTCTGTTAAGGATTTCCTCTTTATCCTGTATATAGTTTGCTTGGTATATATTTGTTTTCACATTGTCTCTCCAATTAGATTGTAAGCTCCTTGAGGGCAGGGGCTGTCTTCTGCCTCCTTCTGTATCCTCAGTACTTTTGTTTTCCTTTGTTTTTGAAGGACAAATGACATCATATTTTGACTTTTATGTGAATTAAATTTAAGTGAGGTAGAGTCGTACAAAATCATCAGCCACACTCTCTTTTCCTAAGTCATTGAAATCCAGTGGTGAGCCAAAAGTCCAAAGGACTGGCAGTGGCCCTGGATGCAGTGGAAGAAGGACCTGGCATCTTTGATGTCCGACCAAGCTTGAAATGCCCCACAGTGCCTGCTTCAGCCACTTTCCTGGCCATTGGAACAGATTGTTCTCCTCTGTCCATTCTGCCAAGGGAAGTCTTCACATGCTTGCGGTAGATATTCCCCTAACTCACTGATGGGTTTGAGGTCTGTCGGTAATCCTCAGCCTGGGTTAGCCCATCTGCTAAGCTGCTGAGCATGCTATAGCTTCTTGGAGCCACAGGTGAGCACAGTGCCTGTCATAGCAGGCACTTAATACATGTTTATTGATCGACTGATTAAAACATTTATGAATGGGAGGTATTGTTAATTTCTAAAGTATTCTCTTACCCCTAAGCCTTTTATGTTGAAAAATCACATTCCTGACTTGATCAGAATGTAATTGCAATGATTTATATTTATGTAATGCTGTAAAGTTCTCTAAATTTGATCTTATTCGATCCTTGCAACCACCCTTATGATGTGGATACTGCAGGTATTATCTTCATCTAAAAGATAAGGGGGGGGCAGCTAGGTGGCACAGTGGATAAAGCACCAGCCCTGGATTCAGGAGGACCTGAGTTCAAATCTGACCTCAGACACTTGACACTTACTAGCTGTGTGATCCTGGGCAAGTCACTTAACCCTCATTGCCCCAGCAAAAAAAAAAAAAAAAAGATAAGGAATTATGCTTTCAGAGGGTTAAGTGTCTTGCTAATAGTGGAGGTAGGGGAAAGGAATCTGCACTTATATGCCACCTACTATATGCTGGGCCTTGTGCTAAGTGCCTTAATATAACCACAAAGCTAGTATTAGAAGTAGAATTCAAACTCTGGTTTTTCTCATTCTTTAACTCTCATTTTTCTAATATACCAGGCCATCTTTTTTTGAATTTTTAAAATTTAAAAAAATTTTTTATTTAAAATTCTTTTCAGGCCATCTTTTAATTGAGTTTGCTAGTATGGTGTGCTTTGTGAGTATTTCCTACTTTTTCTTTATGACTTTTAAATTGTTAGTTTTTTTCACATTACCTTCATTTCCAAACCTATTTTTCCTCTCCCGAGAAAGCCATCCCTTATAAAAATGAATTTAAAAAAGAGAGGAAATAACAATTAAGCAAGATTAAATGGGACATCATTTGACTTTGACAATGCAATAGTCCCCACATATAAGCCTTCTCTTTCTTGTGTGAAAAAAAGAGGAAGACACATTTTAAAAATCTTTTTTTCTAGGGCTAAGCTTCGTCATTATAATTCAAGTTTTTTGTATCATTCTTTCCATTTATTTTGCTGTAGTTTTCTGCCTATGCTTTTTTGAATGAATAAAAAGCTTTCATTACATGCTTATTAAGTACAAAGCATTGTGCTAAGGGTTGGAAACACAAATACAAAAGCAACAGAGTCTCTTCTCTCGATGAGCTCCCATTCTAATGGGGGAGACAATGCATTAGTAGCAGATCAGAGGCAAAGGCCCCCTGGCCCTAGGAGGGCAGCAGCAAAGCAGAAGGGGACACATCTTATCAAATGTGACTTCCATTGATAAAAAAATATCAGTTTCTGATGTTGAGTCACTGGACAGTGCTGGGGACTTTGGTGCTGATGTTCTTTGCTAAGTTTTCAGCAGCTGTGACTGCTAAGGAGGCAGGGGCTACAACACCTGTAGAGGCAGTTGCCAAGTCTCATTTCCACAAAAGGTTCCTCCCCTCAAAGATGGCTGTGGTGGGCTGGAAGCTAGCCCAGTGACCTGGGGGAGCACTGGTATTCCTGAGCCCTGCTGCTCCATGGGGCTCTTGGGCTCAGATGCTAGGCTGTCCCCATCAGTATATGAGGGGAGATGCTGTGCAGGGTGGTGGTAGAGGTCCTACTCTCCTGGCCTGTTTGACTTCCTATCTCGCTGTGTTGTTTCAGCTAGACTGGTTTGCCTTCCCTGTGGGTAGCAGTTGGTTGGAATAGCTGATCCTTTTCTATAAGAGCTGCTTTCCTAGATGGTGGCTGCAGGGGCAGGGAATCATCAGGATGTTTAGCAAAGTAAGATCACCAAAGACTATTGAAATAGTTACTATGATATGAGATGTAGTCTCTATTTTCAATAAGACATCCTAGATAAACTCTAGGCCCGGGTGGCTACAGATTCTTGGAGAGAGAAATAATAAATGTTATTAATAAAAATATTCTTTATGGTCATTTTTTCTTACAATGCAATATTCTTCCATTACATTTATGGACAACAGTTTGTTTTGTCACTCCTTAATTTGTGGGTCTCTCTTCTTTTCTAGTTTTTTTTTTTTTGAGGATGAATGAGGTTTAAGTGACTTGCCCAGGGTCACATAGCTACTAAGTGTCAAGTGTCTGTGATAAAATAATGGAATTTGGCAGCCACCCAGGGGCCCCACCTGATTGATTTAGTATTGTTTGAATTGGGTGAGAATGAGAAACCAACTAAGTACCTACTTGGGGATGATTAGATATAGGCCACACCTGGCCTGCCCCAAGTGATGTGTTAGTGTACTACTCACGTCACTAGGGGAACACTCTCAGCCATCCAGCTTGAAGGACCTTCCCTTTGGGGGAGGGAGAGAAAAAAAGGTAAAAAGGGGAATGCTCACGTTGAAGAGCTCTTTTTCCTTCTGGTGAGTGGAGGAATGTACGGGAGAGGGACTGCACAGCTGACTCCCATTGAAACTACGGACCCCAGGTGGTGAATGGAATTGAGGCCAGATCTTTGAGCTAACTGAGCAGGAAGCAAGTTTGGGATTTGAGTCAGTCTTTGATAAAGCCAGGGAGCTTATTCATTTTCTCTTCCCTTATTCCCTTGTCCCTGGCTTTATTAACTTTACCTTTGTTGTAAATTTTGTTCCCCTTAATAAAACCTGGTTTGTTTGTGGAAAAGAGGCTGTTAATCTCCTTTCTTATTAGCCTGGGAGAAGTAACTAAAAAGGCAGTTTGGAAGGGAGGAAACTTTGGACCTAGAGGTCTCTCATTATTTTCTGAACCCCAGTATTATGGTGAGCCACCCAATTAACTCTCCCCATAATAAATTTGGCCCCTACATGTCTGAGGTTAGATTTGAACTCAGGTCCTCCTGAATCCAGGGCTGGTGTTATATCTGCTATGCCATCTAGCTGCCCCTCTAGTTATTTGTTAATAGAAAGTGCTGTTATAATACTTTTGCTGTATATGAGAACTTGTTATCTTTAACCTCCTTGGGGTAGCAATAATATTACAAGGTCAAAGAATGTGGCCATTTTAGTCATTTTTGAAAAAGTATAATTCCAAATTATTTTCTCAACTGGTCAGATCAATCAATCCATTAATAATAATGATAGAATGTATTTAAGGTTTACAAAGCACTTTATAAATATGATCTCATTTTCTTCCTATAACAACCCTGGGAGATGGGTGAGATTATCTCCATTTTAAAGACAAGGAAACTGAAGTAGACAGAGGTAAAATGACTTGCTCAGGGTCACTCAGCTAGTAAGTGTCTGAGGCCAGATTTGAACTTAGGTCTTCTTCACTCCAGGTTCATTGCTCTATTCCCTGTGTCACCTAGCTGACTCAATAACATATTAGTGGGCCAGTCTCTAGTATTCCTGTTTTCAGTCATTTCAGTCATGTCTTACTCTTTGTGACCCCATTTGGGGTTTTCTCGGCAAAGATACTGGAGTGGTTTGCCATTTTCTTCTCCAGTTCATTTTACAGATGAGGAAACTGAGGCAAACAGGGTGAAGTGGCTTACTCAGAGTCATTGTAACTGTCTGAGGCCAAATTTGCATTCAGATCTTCCTGACTTTAGGCTTGGTATTGTGAGAAAATAATTATTGATGATCAGTATATGGAGAAATTCAAATTCCCCTTTCTGTTACTTGTAGTGAACTAGACTTACTGTCCCCCTCAGGACCACACCCAGATACTAGACAGCCTCCTGGTACAGTGGGTGGGGTCTGAATTCTTTGGATCTATTACCATATATAGAGATATTGTCCCAAATCAAAGGGATGTTCAATCCTTTTGACCTGATGTAATCCACCTTTAATTACATGAACCAATTAGATTTGATTGATGTATAATGACCCATCTTTTATCTAAAAGGGATTAAAACCCTTGAAAATTAGCCGTCTTCTCTCTTTGTACAACAAGAAGTTAAGGGAGTCCTTTTGTCAATCCCTTACCAGTAGAGATTGATAAATCAAAAATATGCTTGCCCAGAACTGGTGTCTCTTGTAATTATTTTAAATGTAACAGTACTCTACCTACTGCACCACCTAGCTGCCTCCTTGGTATTTCCTACTAAGGTCTATTTGGCTTAGTGGACTCTCCAACTATTAAATTTAAATATAATATTTTAAATGATTAATAGAATATTTACTCTTCTTAAAGCAGATTGGAAAAACTGGCTATATCCCAATAAGAGGGTAAATCTTAGTGAGTTCAATAGGAACTGTCAAAGCAAATAAATTGAATGACTTCAGTGTTGTTTAGTGATAAGATCTGATAGCAACAATATTTATTAGTTACATCAATTTTCTGTTTGGAGGGTGGTTGCTGGTTGCTGTACACACAAATCTTCTATCAACCAAGAGTTCCAGTATGTCACAAGAAATCTGGAGCTTAGATACATTTCCAAGGACCTCCAAAGAATCCTAAGTAATTACCTTAGACCACAGACTTTCATTTAAGTTGCAAATCAGAAACAGAATGTATCACTGAGAGAAAGGGAAAACAAGTCCAAGATAGAGCTGCATTGTTAGATCATGATAGTCAGTCACATACAACTTCAAGGACTGTGGGATGAGATAAGAATATAGCACATTGCAAAGATTTCAATAAAAATAAGTTATGAGAGCAAGTCTGAACGGATCTGGCCACATAACAAAAACTGCTAGTAGCTTCTTATATCATGTAGTGTCTGTTTTTAGCATGCAAGCTGTTAGCTTTGAACAACAACCAGAAATATAGTGTTAGAGTCCCATTAAATTCAACTCAGCGTTAGGTCTTTCTTACATTTTGACTTACTTATAAATTTGAGACCCGTGTTCTGTTTCTACAGAGCAATGCACCAGAAAGTGTGAGAGTGTAAGAATGTAAATGCCTTTGGGTGGGTTTTTGTTGTCCTTAAGATGTGCAAGGGATACAACTTCATATCCTAAGGATGCTTGTATAGGCAAAGGGAAATGGACTTTTGAGGCAATTATTTAAATAAGTTGACCAAAAGTCCTTTTTATCTAAGTAATTGCCTTATTTTGCAGGGAGGGGTTCATTTGTTGTTCAGCTGCTTTTTCAGTTGACTCTTCCACCCCCTTTCCAGTTTCCTTGGCAGAGATACTGGAGTGGTTTGACATTTCCTTCTCCAGCTCATTTTACATATGAGGAAACTGAGGTTAACAGGGTTAAGTAACTTGCCCACCTAATAAGTGTCTCAGGCCAGATTTGAACTCAGGAAGATGAGTGCCCAGCCCTTTATCCACTATGGTGCCACCTAGGTGCCCACCTAGCTGGAGGGGTTTGTAACTATCTAGAACTTCTTCACAAAGTCCTACCCTGAAGACTAGAGGTGACATTGGGCTCTTTCTATGCCAATAGAGTTCAAAGTCTGCCAGGTAGGACCATGCTGGAAAGGACTCCAGTGTGGTCCTGTCAACAGATGATGTCGACTTTCCAAGGAAGGAAGGCTTTCTAAAAACAGAGTAGGTCGCTTGGGGATTAATTTTTCAGGCAGTGGCAATACGTCAACCAAAGAAGTAGAGATAATTCTTGACTTTATTTATTTATTTTGCCAGGGTAGGCATACTCTGTGTTCATGATGAAAAGGTTCTGTTGCCAAAGAAATAAAGATTGTGGAAAAAAAGAGAAAATCTGGATGGAAAACTTTACTGGTGTTATATGTAGCTATAGAACTGAAACTGGCATGGTTTAGCAAACCAATCAGAAAACACCTCCAATAAAGGTTCCATTCATAAATGGTTTATTGATATTTGTTAAATGACCCCCAGATGTGGTCACATTTTTTCATAACGTATTACAACCCATGTTATAATAGGCATAAATAATATAGAAAATTCTTAAGGGATGAGGCTATATCATGAGTTGATCTAGACCAGATGGCCTCAGGGAACAAGCCGCTGGAGTAAAAGTACTGCAAATGCCTGTTTTGTTTAGGGTTTCAAGTAATTCTCAAGCATTTCATAAAACCCGTGGTTCCCACAACGAGAAACAACAACATCATTTCTAAATGAAAGTATGCCATAAAGTTTTAATTAAATTCTTTTATTCTACATATGAGTTAGGCTTTTGTGGTTGCAGTCAGGAAATGCTACTGTAATTGTGGTCTTACTGTTTACTAATAGGTTCAATAATTTAAGATCCATTTCAACAAACATTTATTAAGCGTATTCTACATTATATGCAAGGCACTAGGGAGGCAAAGACAAAAACAAGCAATCTCTGTTCTAAGGATTTTGCATTCTACTTGTGGGTTGGGGAAGATGTCATAAACCTGCAGACAAGTAAACAAAAGGCATATAATAGGGGAATATGTCCTACTAACTAGGGGCATTAGGGAGGGCCTGGTGCATAACATTATACCTTCATTGTCCTTTGAAGGTAGATTCTGCGTGGCTGAAGTGGGAGGATTAACTTTACAAAGGGGACTAGGATACCAGGAAGTGACTTGGGTTCACAAAGTTTCTTTTCCTAACCCCCTAGACTAAGTGTTCAATAGAGCAAAAGAACAGAGGGAATCCTAGTAAATATGACTGTGTGAAAGATTTCAGCCAAGCCCAGCTTCCCTGAGAAACAGCCTAGTAAAAATGCATAGGAAATGAAGCAAAGATTGATTAAAACAAAAGAGAAACACCAGTAAGCTCCTCCATTCAGTGTTAGACAAGAGAATGTCTAGAAGCCTCTGGCATTCTGGTTGGGAGGCATGAACTAAGGGCCAGAAGCCAATGGGGATCTCAGAGATACAGTAGGGGATAGTAGGTGTCTGTCCAAGGAGATGGGGATAAGGCAGAGGAACTGAAGCTGCAGACATGAGTAAACAGAAGAAAATAGTAAACATGGACAAACAGTTTGGGTGAAGAATAATGCCAGTGGCGAACCCAGAGGATGAGCATAACTCTACTATAAGTACAAGTGGAGCCTTAGAAAAAAAGAATAGCTTGACTGTAAGGACCTCAAGAGTGGATGGAAGGAAGGAAATAAGAGAGAAACAAGTTAAGCCCTTAAAATGTCCAATAGGCAACTGATGATTGGGAACTGGAACTCAGGGGAGAGATGGGCTAGATATATAGACCTGGGGGTCAACTGAGTGAAGATGATAGTTAAACTCATGGGACTTCATGAGATTAATGAGAGAGACAGAGACAGAGATAGATACAGAGGCAGAGAGACAGGTAGATACACAGAAATACAGAGAAAGATGAGAGAGAGAGAGAGAGAGAGAGAGTGTGAGTGTGAGTGTGAGTGTGAGTGTGTGCACGCGCGTGCAAATTTATAATCCATAGGGGACATTTGAAGAATGGGCTCAAATTTATATGGACAGGAATAATACAGTCCCAAATTCTGTGTGGGAACAGATTATAGAAATTATAACAAATTACAGAAATAGTAACTAATTTTATCCAAGAAAATGACTACAATAAGAAATATTACAAAACTTTTGGGATGTAGGCAAAACAGTTATTAGGGGAAATTATATATCTAAACACTTTCATAAAAGACAAGAAAATAGTTCAATGAATGGCATACAACTAAAAATTAGAAAAGCTTCAAATCAAAAGTTCTAAATATAGAACAATAGAAACTAAAAATAAAAAATCAAATTGTAAAAAACCTATTGAATTGATAAATAAAATGGAAATATTTTTGAAAAGAAAGCTTAGTAGAATAGACATATACTACAATTTGATAAAAAAGTTTAAAAAAACCAAAGTCAAAAAATAAAAAAAGAACTCCCTACAGATGACAAGGAAATATACATTATTAGAAACTATTTTGCCCTATTACATGCCCTAAACAGAAAAATAAAATAAATTAATACATCCCTAAATACCAATAACTCAAATTAAGAGAGCTAGAAATAGACATTTTAAATAACTTGACCACAAAAAAGGAATTAAATGAGTCATAAATGAATTCTCAAAGAAAAAAGCCCCAGGATTTACAATGGATTTACAACTGATTATCAGTTAATAATCAAGGAACAATTAACAATGGAAAAACATGCAAAGAAGAGATTCTTCCAAATTTCTATCCCATACATAGTCCTGCTACCAAAACCAGAGAGAGATATAAAAAAGAATGAAAACTAGAAAGCAGTATTTCTAATGAATATTGATGCAAAAATTTTGGATGAAATATAGGTGCATATTAAAACAGGCCAGATTTATTTCAGGAATGCAGGGTTCATTCACTATTAGGAAAATTATAAACATAATAGTCCATATTAACAAAAAAATAAAAAAATCACAGGATGATATCTACAGGTGTCTAAAAAGCTTTTTGATAAAATACAACACCTATGTTTGTTAAAAAAACATTAAGGGGCAGCTAGGTGGCGCGGTGGATAGAGCACCGGCCCTGGAGTCAGGAGTACCTGAGTTCAAATCCTGCCTCAGACACTTAACGCTTACTAGCTGTGTAACCCTGGGCAAGTCACTTAACCCCAATTGCCTCACTAAAAAAAAACACCCCAAAACCAAAAACCAAAATGAAACAAAAAACATTAAGAAGCATAGGAATAATTAGTCATTTGCTTAACATAGTAAGCAGTAACTCTCTAAAACCAAGAGCTAACATTACCTGTAATGGTTGTTGATTGTTGTCCTTCATTCCTGAAGAAGACTAAAATTACATCACTGTGTGGGGGTCAAGGTACAATGTGTCTGACTGTGGCTGATCAGACCAACATGAGCTTGGAAAACTCTATCACAGATCAGGCACAAATAGTTCATATGAACACATTTGGAAGAGAGAGGTCTCTAAATTTGTATGTGAGTACACCATGGTGGGTGATCCTTTGCCAGTATTTCCCATGTGTAAGGGGCTAAAATTCTAGCTATACTATCCAAAATCTAGTGAGTGGTTACCAACAAATTATAAGCTCTAGCAAGAGTATTTAAGGGGCAGCTAGGTGGCACAGTGGATAGAGCACCGGCCCTGGAGTCAGGAGGACTTGAGTTCAAATTCGGCCTCAGAAACTTAACACTTACTAGCTGTGTGACCCTGGGCAAGTCACTTAACCCCAATTGACTCACTAAAAAAACAAAACAAAACAAAACAAAAAAAGAGTATTTAATTGTTTATTAAAGAGCATTAGGATCAGAGAGAAAGGTAAAAAATCTAACTATTTCTAAGAGACCCTATCATCCGACCCACCATGGTGAGGTCAGGAACCAAAAGAGGCCAAAGCCCTCTCCCATCATTCATTTCCTTCTTCATGTTCCCTTCCCAGAAATGGGAGGCTCCTAAAATTGATTGGCTGGTAGCCTTGATAGACAGTACCCACAAGCAAATGTCACTTCCCGATGCCAAGGACCTTGACTGCATGGCTTGTCCTCAGAGGCCTTCTCCTCATGGTGGAGCTTTCCCACAGTAAGTCTCCAGCAGGTGGCATCATTCCAATCATTGCACATGTCTCATGATTGATTCAAAAGTTCTTCAGAGAGACCTTGAGAGTGTCCTTGTATTCCTTCTTGTGACCTCTGTGTGAGTGCTAGCCTTGTGTGAGCTTTCTGTAAGATAGTCTTTAAGGCAACATTGTTGTTTGAATTACCTATAACAGACAAATAGTAGAAGCTTTTCCAATAAGATCAAAGCTAATGGAGGATGTTCATTGTTATTTTATATAGTTCTAGAAATGCTAGACCTAGAAATAACAAGAAAAAGAACTTAAGAGAATAGGCATAGGCAAAGAGGAAATAAAATGATTGCTTTTGTGAATATGATAGTTTACTTAGAGCAGCCTAGAGATTCTATTTGAAATGAATGGAAGAAATTGATATCTTCAGCAAAATAGCAGGATATAAAGTAAATCCTGTATATTACCACAAAATCCATCAGGAAGAAACGTTATTTTCAAAATAACTATAGAATGTATGAAATATCTGGGATTCCACCTATCAAGACACACAGAGAGGAATTATGTGAAAACAATTACAAAACACTGCTTACAGAAATACACGAATACTTAAAAAATGGAGAGACATTAGTTGTTCTTGGTTGGGCTATGTCACTGTAATAAAAACGACAACGGTATCTTTCTTTCTTTTTTTAAAGGGCAATGAGTGTTAAGTGACTTGCCCAGAGTCACACAGCTAGTAAGTGTCAGGTGTCTGAGGCCAGATTTGAACTCAGGTCCTCCTGAATCCAGGGCCGGTGCTTTATCCACTGTGCCATCTAGCTGTCCCGACAACATTATCTAAATTGATATACAGATTTAATGTTAAACAGTCAAACCATCAAGGGATTTCTCTATGGAACTACATAAAACAATAACAAAATTCATCTAGGGGAACAAACAATAAGTGAAAGATCTCAAGAAAAATGCCACCTTACTCTCTGTGAATTACCTTATTTTCCTCTAATTTGTTTGTGATATGACTGTTTATATTTATTCATGTATCCATTTAGACCTATTTTAGAGTATGGTATAAGATGTTGTTGGTTTGAGTTAATTTCCACTAGACTGTTTTTTAGTTTTCCCAGCAGTTTTTGTTAGGTAGGGAGTCAGTCCTAACACTAGCAGCTGATGTCCTAAGTCTAATAGACTCTGGACACTAAGTCTAATAGACTCTGGGTCTTGACATAGAAGTATTGAAGAGACATACATGTACAGATAATGTATTATTTGTTTTGCTTTACTATACTTATCAGTTACAAGGAAGGGCTTCTATGTCAGGGTGTATGTTTGTAAATGTGTTTATATGGAGATTTATTAGATAGTGTTGTCATCATTGCAAAGTTCCTGGAATGGTTTGCCATTTCCTTCTCTAGCTCATTTTACAGATGAGGAAACTGGGACAAACAAGGTTAAGTGACTTGCCCAGAGTTATAAAGCTAATAAGTGTCTGAGGCCAGATTTTAACTCAGGAAGAAGAGTCTTCCTTATATCAGACCCAGTACTCTATCCACTGTGCCATTTAGCTGCCCCCTTTGATAGTAATAGTAATTCAGAAAAGAACAGAAAGAAAACAGTGTAATTGTGGAGTTGAAATCATACCATCTCATTTTAGCCTTAAGAACATGTCTCAATCCATCAGTCACTAATAGACCTTTGATTAAGTACTAAAATGCCTTCATTCTAGGAAGGAAACAAAACTTTATTAAGTACTTATGTGTCAAGCATTATGCTAAAATGATCTTACATAAGAATTGAGTTTGGATAGACCAAAGAAACTTGGCCATGTCCCAGGTTATTAATTATCAAATGTGTCATGAAGGGATTCATTGAGAGGTTGAAGCAAATGTGATTGTCCAATACAGCCCTGAGGAGGAACTACCTGGGGGAGAAGAAGGCTTCTTAATGCACCCCTCCCATTTTCCCACTGGTGTCCTAGATGTGTGCTTGGATCAGATGATACCAGGGTCTGCATTTCAATCTAAGGTCACACAGGATTCATGACTCTATAAGGAGTCCAGTAAAGAAACTACAGCAAGCCTAAGGAGAACTTCTTGAGAACCTCATGAATGGGAGGAAAGGACTTCCAGCAACTAGGAGGTGTAAGTTATTGCTTTGCCATATGTGGTAACTTTAAGCTTAAGTACCCTTTCTTCTGGATTTAGTATGTATTTGTGGGAGAGTTATGTCACAGGTTTCTGGGGAGTTGTAAAGAGTGTTTTGTACCAACTGTTCTTACTGTACCACCTTAGTAAATACTGCTTTCTAAAAGTTACTTAAGGCTGACTGACTAACTCAATTGATAATCTTGGGATGAACCTCAGTGGTGAGGGCTTGAGCCAATAGTATTAGATTATCCCTGACCCCTCAGGAGTTCCTTTGGAACCCTTTGGGAAAGATGTAGCCAACCTCGGGAGAGCTGACTCATAAATGGGAGTGAGTTGTGATAAAGATCTTCAGAGCCTAAATGGGTTACACCATTAAAACATTAAAAAAAAAATGCACAGAAGAAAGCAGAGGGAACTTCAGAAGGGGAGGTTGAGAAGCAGAGCAGTTTTTTTAGCATCATGTGAATTTTGATATACATATAAAAACTGTAACAGAATTTAACAGTTTCATATGTAATACTTTTCTGTTCTTTCTATATTAAAATATTGTTTGTTAAATTCATGATAAAAAGAAAGTTTAAAGAAAAGAAAAAATGATGGATTGGCATTCTTGGACTTGCTTTCTGGGAAGCTTTTGTTTAAGGCTTTCTCGCATTACATATATCAGTAAAAAAACCCCATAAATCATTTAGAGAATGATAAAGTTGTGGATAAAGTTTGATTGAGAACTTAAGTATAAACTATACAGTATCTTGTATAAAAGGAATTGGAACCTTTGAAAAATGCCAAACAATTAAATTCAAGTATCCTGAGAAATATTGGCAGTGTCTAGAGAAATGAGAGAGGGATTTTTTTTTTCTCTTTTGGAGTCCATTACATTGGATTGAAATGAAAGAACTTTATTGTTTCTTTCTCTTTATTCTCTATTATATTCTCTACTAGGTCAATCTCTCTGGGTCAACTTTTTTTTTCTTTTCTATGTGACCATTTTCATTGGAAACTACGAATCTATAATTCATAATATCAAAGATTTAGATATGGGAAGGAATTTAGGGACCATCTAACACAATCTTCTCTTTTTAAAAAAGTAGATGATGAAACTGAGAGCTTGGGGAAGTAATTTAATTTGCCCAAAGTGACAGATACAGGATTTTTTTTCTTTTTTTTTGCAACAAACATTTATTTTTTCTAGTTACATGTAAGGGTAGTTTTCAACATTCATTTTCTTTTTTTCTTTCTTTCTTTCTTTTTTTAGTGGGGCAATGAGGGTTAAGTGACTTGCCCAGGGTCACACAGCTAGTAAGTGTCAAGTGTCTGAGGCCGGATTTGAACTCGGGCACTCCTGAATCCAGGGCCAGTGCTCTATCCACTGTGCCATCTAGCTGCCCCTCAACATTCATTTTTATAAGATTTAGAGTTCCAAATTTTTCTCCCTCCCTTCCTTTCCTCCTCCCTCCACCAGACAGCAACCAATCTGATATAGGTTATATATGTACAATCCACAAGTACTCTTTTTTTTTTTTTTTAGTCTGTGTTCAATCAATAGTGGTTCCTTCTCTGGGAGTGGATAGTATGCTTCATCATTTGTCTCTTGGGATTATCTTGGATCATTGTATTGCTGAGAGTAGTTAAGTTATTTACAATTGCTCATAGAGCTACAATGCTGTCACTGTGCACAATGTCCTCCCGGTTCTGCTCACTTCACTATACATCAGTTCATATGAGTCTTTCTAGGTTTTTCTGAAATTATCCTGTTCGTCATTTCTTACAACACAATATTCCATCACAATCATATACCACCACTTGTTCAGTCATTCCCCAATTGATGGACATTCCTTTGATTTTCAATCCTTAGCCACCACAAAGAGTTTCTATAAATATTTTTTGTACATTTCCCCCCCTTTTCTCTTTTTCACAATTACTATTGTTAACTGCTTCCCTCTATCCTATTCCCTTCCCCATGATATTTACTCTATTATCTATCTTCTTTCACCCTATTCCTCTTCAAAAGGGATTTGCTTCTGACTGTCCCCTTCCCCAATCTGCTTTCCCTTCTTTTCCCCCTTCCTCTTTATCCCCTTCTCCATCTATTTTCCTGCAGGGTTAGATTACTCCACCTAACTGAGTGTGTATATTATTCCTTCCTGGCACCAATTCTGATGAGTGTTAGCTTCATTTACTGCCCGGCTGAAATAGATTACTCCACCCAACTGGGTGTGTGTGTGTGTGTGTGTGTGTGTGTGTGAATCCCTCATTAGACAACTCTGATGAGATTAAGGATTTTGAGCCTATTCTGATGAGTGTAAACTTCATTTACTGACATGCTCCTCCCCCATCTTTTCCCCCACTCCATAAACCCTTTCATATTTCTTTCATGTGGAATTTCATCCCATGCTACCTCTCCCCTTCCCCCTCCCCCAGTACATTCTTCTCACCCCTCAATTTTACCCTAAAGATGTCATCATGGGGCAGCTAGGTGACACAGTGGACAAAGCATTCACCCTGGACCCAGGAGAACCCCAACCCCAATCGGGCCTCAGATACCAGACACTCACCCACTGCAGGACCCCAGGCATGTCACCTAACTCCAAGTTTTTGTGGTTCTCTAAGGTCTTGTATTTGAAAGTCAAATTTTCCATTCAGTTCAAGTCTTTTCATCATGAATCAGATACAGGATTTTAACCATGGATCCAAAATCCAGTGCTCTTTCCACTGAACCACTTAAATGAAGTCTTGTCATCACCTATTATTTTCACACCTATGACATGCAGCTGTAAGGTATGTTGTTTAGTCATCTTTCAGTCACGTCCAACTCATCACGACTCTCCTCCCTTTTGGTGGGCTTTCTTGGCAAAGATATTGGAGTGCTTTGCCATTTTCTTTTCCAGCTCATTTTACAGATGAGGAAACTCAGGCAAACAGGGTTAAGTGACTTGTCCAGGATCATACAGCTAGTGACTGAGACCAGGTTTGAATTCAGGTGTCCCTGACTCCAGGCCTAGCACTCTATCCCCTGTGCTATTATTTACCTGTCCCAGCTAAATAAGTGAGTTGGTTTGCATATCTATGATATGCAGCTATAAGGTATACTCTTTCTAAAATAAATGTGTTTTTTTTAGTGCCAAAATGGGTAGAAAATGTATTTTTGTGTAAAGAAAAAGAATTTACATATATATATATATGTGTGTGTGTGTATGTATGAAAAAATAGTTTTCAGAAGGGATCTGAGCAGTTTTAAAGACAAATGTATTGTGGTGTAAATATAAAAACTCAAATCCCCTTATGAATTACATAAATTGATGTTTTGCTTGTATGTGAACAGTTTGATGTTTTAAAAGCCAGGAAAAGAACTTTTATTTATTGAAAACTGGAAAAATGTGAACTTTAGAGAAAGGGTTCCTTCCCATAACTCAGTAGATGGCAAACAGCACATAGTTGGCCAGGTAAGTTTGATACTTGATCTCAAAGTTCTAGTTGCCTTTTTTGCTTCATATTCCTTTGGTGACCAAATTCTGAGATGGATATTTCCAGTTTAAGAGGAAATCATGTGGCTCTAGCATGTAAGGAGATTCTGGGTCCCTCAGTTAGCATCTGCTACTCTTTTTTTTTTTTTTTTTTTTGGTGAGGCAATTGGGGTTAAGTGACTTGTCCAGGGTCACACAGCTATTAAGTGTCAAGTGTCTGAGGCTGGATTTGAACTCAGGTCCTACTGAATCCAGGGTCAGTGCTCTATCCACTGTACCACCTAGCTGCCCCCAGCATCTGCTACTCTTAAGGAGGAGCTACTATATCACTTTTTGGAGGTGAAGATGACCACCAAGAGGAGAAGGACACTCCCTGGTCTGGCTTGGCAGAAATGAAGGACTCTAAGGGGAGATAGTACAGAGCTGGGGTGAATGTCAAATGTCATTTTTAAGATGGTTCTTATTTTCATGTTTTAAGTACCAACCTCTTGAGAGAGCATAGCAGTAGTTAAGCTACTGCTTCTTGCTTAAATCTTTGTCAATGCATGTGTGTGAGCATTTTGTATTAATTGTTTCTTTTGAAGACTAGTGGTCCAGGGAAGAGCTCACCTGGAATGATATCTGGTAGTTTCTTATTCTAACCAATTATTCTTATCTACTTATTTATTTATTTTTTTGTGGGGCAATTGGGGTTAAGTGACTTGCCCAGGGTCACACAGCTAGTAAGTATTAAGTGTCTGAGGTTGGATTTGAACCCAGGTCCCTCCTCCAGGGCTGGTGCTCTATCCACTGTGCCATCCAGCTGCCCCTAT
The DNA here is from genome assembly GCF_019393635.1 of Dromiciops gliroides. Taxonomy (NCBI): domain Eukaryota; kingdom Metazoa; phylum Chordata; class Mammalia; order Microbiotheria; family Microbiotheriidae; genus Dromiciops; species Dromiciops gliroides. Next base: position 265,237,910 of record NC_057866.1, read on the forward strand.
TCTTATCTTTTTAATTTTAATTTTAATTTTAATTTTTGGCAGGGCAGTGAGGGTTAAGTGACTTGCCCAGGATCACACAGCTAGTGTCAAGTGTCTGAGGTAGAATTTGAACTCAGGTCCTCCTGCATCGTGGGCCAGTGCTTTATCCACTATACCACCTAGCTGCCCCTATTCTTATCTACTTATGAAGTTCAGTCATCACTATGCTGGCGAAGGGCTGCAATTGTAGTTAGCTCCTCTAAATTTTGGTTTTCTCGACAAAGACTTCTTTGCCTCATCCTTATTATGACTTTGCCTTTGCTTATCCAGTGGAATTCATTTAAACAAGATCCTTAAGAAAGGTCCATGGTATTTTCCACCTTTGTAGCCTCAGTATCTGGCGTAATAGACTGCTCATAGTAGGTGCTTAATAAATATTTGTTGAATTAACTTCCTTAGTTGATCATATGATGCTTTATAATTTGCAAAGCATTTATATACATTATATCATTTAGCTTCAAAACAACCCTGTGAAGAAGGAATTACAGGTATTATTATTGCCATTTTATATATAAGCGTACAGAGGCTTAGATATCTTGAATAATTTAATCAAAGTCACTCAGCTAGGAGGTTTCTGAGGAAGAATTAAAACCCAGGTCTTCCAGAATCAAGACAGTTATGATCCATTATGTAGCGCCGTATCTCAATTGCTAAAGCAAAACTCCAGAAGTTTCTAAGAGTATCCCATACAATGAATTCTTGGGGCATAGGAGAAAATAAGAGATGGATTCTTTAAATAGTGATGACTTTTTTTTTGTTTGTTTGATATGAGCTTTCTAGTAACCCTGAATAAAGAATACCACTGATTCTGGAGAAGGAATGCACCAAAGAAGCTTTTGAGGAAAGGAGAGGGCATGCAGAGGCTGGCTCAGTAAGACTTGGCAACTGGTAGGCTGTGTGAGGGGATGTGAAGAAGAGGATAGAGTCAAAGGTGACTGGGATTAGAAGTGTGGCTAACTGGGAAGAAGTATCATCCCTGGGGCAAGGGAAGCTCTCAGGTTTTAGGGTTGAAAGGTATTTTAAGGACCATTCATTTTGTACAGAATAGGCAGGCAGTCCTGTGTTTCATCAGTTATATCTGCCTCTTTGCATCCCTAGATTAATGGTGCTTAGAGGGACAAGGGTAGAAGGGTGGTGACATCAGTAAGAATACAGTATATGATAAGGGACCTCATGGCACCTAAACCATTGCTATTGTGGTTACTAGAGGTACGTGTGATCATTTACAAGGAGAGAGGACAATTAATGCCTTCTTTCTCCTTGAAAGTTCACCTGGAGCCTCTGCCTCCATCATCTCTTGCCCATGCCCTTTCTCCAAGTGAGCTTAGCTCAAAGTCAAGCTCTTTCCTCCCCATCCCACCCATCCCAAGGGTTGTCACCTTCCTGAAAGCCAACCTGAGCCAAGATGCACCACAGAACAAGATACTAATGCCTTCCCCCTTCATTTCCCAGCCTTTGTCAGCTTGTGGGAAGAATGTTATGCATTCATATGGCTGTCAGGCTGTGCATGCATTTGTAGGGATAGAGCAGAGCTCATTGGAGTTTTGGATCCTGAGGGACCCACCTCCGAGGTGGCACAGGACAACAAATGAAGTCACACCTTGCAGAACTGAGGAGAAACTGCCATACTTAGCCTTGGGAAGGTGGACACTTAGTGATGTTTTTCTGAGATACCAGTGAGTTCCTGTATTGCATCAGTGGGAAGCAAATTCATACAGTAGAGGTTGTGAATGAAAAAGTCCTGGGTGAAAATCTCACTGGGTCCCTGTAGGGAACAGTTGGAAGTGGAGGAGTGGAGGGTGTGTGTGTGTGTGTGTGTGTGTGTGTGTGTGTGAACTGAATTTCCTTCCTTCCACTGGGGGATTGATGGGAGATCTAAGGAGGAGCATAGGCTGGAGATATTCATATCAAATACATTGATATAGCTTGATTTTAAAATGTTTGAGAGCTTAAGGAAGATCCTTAGAGAAATCTGTCTTTATAACTGACTTTAAATGAAATGCAGCAGGGGATGGAATGAGAGAGGGCAATTATCATAAACTGGTATGGGGGCTGAAACATGATCAGATGAGATAATTCACCCTAACCCCTAGATTAATGAGAGAAAAGTGACACTATCCATGAAGGGATGGAGCCAAGGGGTAAGGGGCAGTTGCTGCTGAGCCTTACAGTGACAGGAGGACCTGGGCTGGTATCGAAGTGCCCTTGGGGGTGGGTGGGTGGTATGTCTGACAGATAAGGATGAATACAAATTTGCAGCATATGTCCTATTCCTTACTGCTGAGAAAGGTCACAGGTCCCTCCTGGAGTCACTCAGCAGTAGCAGCCACCAGATAGCTGGCACATTGGATAGATCAATAAGACTAGAGTCAGGAAGACCTGAGTTCAAATCTTGTCTCAGATAATTATTAGCTTTGTGACCCTGGGCAAGTCACTTAACCTTAGTTTCTTTATCTTTAAAATGAGGTAAGAATAGCACCTACCTGGGGCAGGTAGGTGGTGCAGTGATGCAGCTAGGTGGCACAGTGGATAAAGCACCAACCCTGGATTCAGGAGTACCTGAGTTCAAATCCAGCCTCAGACACTTGACACTTACTAGCTGTGTGACCCTGGGCAAGTCACTTAACCCCCATTGCCCCACAAAAAACAAAAAAACAGCACCTACCTCCTAGGGTTGTGAGAACATATGATATAATATTTGTAAAGTACTTAAAAACTATAAAGTGCTATGTAAAGGCTAGCTATTATTTTTGATTTAGAAGGCATTTTACATACACAGTCTCATTTGATCTACAAAACAATCTTGTTGAGGTGGATTGTTACTGTCTTCATTTTTCAGAGGAGATGACTGAGGTTCAGGGAAGTTACATGATTTTTCTCAGGTTATAGGATTGAGAATTGGTCAGAACTGGCCTCTAACCTGTGAATGGCTGGAGCTGAACAGAGCAGGCTAGAAACAAGAGAGTCAGGAATCAAGGAGAAGTTTAATTTCCAAAGTGAAGAAAATGGCTTGTAAGCAAGGACACATGTGTTGGGGCCCAGCCCCTAGTAGGGAGGCCCAAGGCATTTTGGGGAGATCTCAATACTTATACTAGTGGCTGCCCAGTGATTATGGAGGAAGAGAATGAATTTGGAACTAAGCAAATTATGCTGGCTTAGCTTTAAGAGAAGCAATGAATGCTTTAACTGGTGAAATATTTGCCTAAACAGTCCATTTAGAAGATGCACTTTGTAGTGAAATAATAAACAACTCATCAACTTTCCTAAGCATGTTTATGTAAGAATTTCTTAGCTTGCTGCACTACACATTAGTTTCAGAGGCATCCTCTGGGTCCCTCAGTTCATTTAGATTTGCCCTTCATTAGGCATTTTCTCTAGGCAGACAAACCAGCAACTATCTCTTTTGACCTCTGTTAGACTAGCACAGTAGGACGAGAGAAAATGGTATTTTCATCAGAAAGGAAACCACATTATCTCCTGGAACAGTTGTGTTTCCTTTGACTGTGGAAAGAAAACGCAGAGAAAATAAATGTGGTTTGACCTTTACTTTCCACCATCTGAGCTCGGATGCCTGGGACTTTGAATTCATTTTCTACACCAATATTTGGCTTTCCATTTTAGGGCCACTAATGACTAACTATGCAATGGTATCTTAATGCAGCAAACCCTACTTGGCTTGGCATAGGATTGGTTCAATGGCATAATGGTTTTCTGGTGACAGATTCATCTAGAGCTTTTTGCTTCAAGAAAGCTGGAATCTCCAAAGAACAGTCTTTTTTATTTTTTATTTTTGGTCTCCAACATTTATGAAGACACCTGGGTAACATCTGACCATGACTGAAATCTCCAAATTGATCAGGTTATTGTTGTCTAGTGCAACCATAGCAATGAAAAGGGAGTAGTTCACTAGTTGGAAACATTAAAGGATATGGGCTTCTAAAAAATTATGTACAACATCTGTGTGGTAGCATGAGGCTTGAGCAGTGGCTAAAAACTTTCATTTCTTTCACTACCAAATTTTACTCTCCCTTTGCAGGCATTAGGGCAAGAGAAGTCTTCAACAAAATAACCCAGTTATTCTGTAAGAGAGTGAATCCAGTAATCTCTTGGGCTTTCTGCTGTTTTGGGTTGCCAGAATCAAGAAGCAAGTTGGATTTAGTGCATTGCTCTGCACATAGTAGGTGCTTGATAAATGTTGGCAGAATTGGGTTCCAATTCACAGATGAGGTATTGTCATCAAGTATGAGGATTCTGACTTTTAAAGCCTCATTATTATCTTATGATATTGGAAAGGACGTGAGGGACCATGGAGGCCAGTTGTTGAGTTTTGTAGATGAGGAAACTGAAGACTGGAGATATTATAGGTCTGAGGTTATACAGCCAAATGGGAAGACAAGTAGGACTACATTCAGGTGTTTTGATGCTCAGTTCAGTGATCTCTTCACTCAATTATGCTTCTGTTGTGTCTGAACTGCTTCTTCCCCCATATTGCATTAACCTTAGAAATCACTAGCGCCCACTATCATTACATCGGGACCATTTTTTCCTTTGAGAATTTGGTGTGAAAACTCTGAAGGTCAACCAACAGCTGTACTGACTGAGGTACCACAGATAGACCATTAAGAGGTGAAAATGTTAATTATTCTCTACTTCAGTAGATTAATTGGTGAATCCTTTAAAAATATCTGGGGTTGGGGCAGCTAGGTGGCGCAGTGGATAGAGCACTGGCCCTGGAGTCAGGAGGACCTGAGTTCAAATCCGGCCTCAGACATTTGATACTTACTAGCTGTGTGACCCTGGGCAAGTCACTTAACCCCAATTGCCTCACTAAAAAAAAAAGAAAAAGAAAAATATCTGGGGTTGGTTGGAAGTATATGTTACATAGTTTTGGAGGTTGGAGGTATGTTGGAGGCTATTCTAGCTCTTTTTGTGAGTCAGACCCATGACCGATGTAATCCAGCCAGCAAAAGACAGCTGAAGCACTGCAGCTTAGATTACATTTATCTATTTTTCTCTCTAGCTCTTGCTATTCAAACTGTCTGTTTTTTGGAAAGTGGTAAGAAAATTCCTTTCAAGAGGAATAGAGAATTGAACTTGAAGCCAGGGAGGCTTGGGTCCCAGTGCTGCCTCTGATACACACTAGTGTGACTGGGCAAGTTGTTGAATCTCTCAGGGCTACATAGCTCTCTAAAACTGTAAGTTACAGAAAAGGTACTGACCTACATTGGAAGAGGGAATTTCCTTATCCAGGAGTTCCTTATACTGATAAATTCACAAGTGTGGTTCCTGTCCTTATTCTATGTTACATCATAGTTTCAAAGCTCAGCACAAGTGCCAACTCCTAATAGATTCCCCCAGTTGTTATGACCTTCATTGTATCCCTGAGATAAAATGTAAGCTCCTTGAGGGCAGGAACTATTATATTTTAGTCTTTACATTTCCATAGTGTCTAGCACCATGACTTCTGCAAAATAGATAGTAAATAAATGCTTGTTAAATTGTATTGAAATCACAGAAAGGAAAAAGAAAGCTTTTCCAGGTTCCTTTTAAATTTTTTTATTTTTTGGCAGGCAATAAGGGTTAAGTGAATAATGTTTTGTTTTGTTTTTCGTTTTATTTTGTTTTGTTTTGCAGGGAAATGAGGTTTAAGTGACTTGCCCAGGGTTACACAGCTAGTAAGTGTCAAGTGTCTGAGACTGGATCTGAACTCAGCTCCTCCTGAATCCAGGGCCAATGCTTTATCCACTGTGCCACCTAGCTGCCCCTCCAGGGTCCTTTTTAAGAGAGAGATGCACAGCAACATTCATCTATAGCATCACCATTGGGTATCACTTATATTTCCTTTACCATAAAAACTAGAGAACACACTAGTTCAAAGCAGAAAGTATTTAATTAAACAATAGAGTTGTTGTTTGTCCTTTGTTCTCCAAGAGGACTATGACATTGGGAGGTGATGTATAGTAAAGTAAATGACAAGGAAAATTCACCCCTTTATGCACAGTGTTACTTTCCCAAACCACCAATGGGATAGGACTCACACAGCCATGATGCATGTGTGACAGGGAAGATGTGTAGGGAACCCATGTAGTCAGGAAAATTCACACTTCTCAGGCTCAGTTGCAGCTGGAATCTCTCTCTGCCTTTGATTTCTCCATTTGGGCTTCTTTACCCCCCTCCTCCGTCCCCTGCTGCTGCTGTTATCTGATGTTCTGGTGATGTTATCCAGATGCTGGCTGTGGAGCTGAGAGCTGGGAAGGTCCACTCCGGGGCTATTCCTTCGGCTGTACTGCCACACAGTGGTTCTCTATGGCATTGTCCTCTGCTGGTGTGGCCACTGAATTTCTCCATAAGATTCTTTACTTTTCCTGTCTGCTGGTATTTTGCTGAATTTCAGTTGCTATGATATCCTTCCTTTACAGGGAGGGGTCTCAGACATTTTAAACTTGATATATCTAAAATTGAACTCATTATCTTTCCCCCCAAACTCTCCCCTCTTCCAAACTTCCCTATTACTGTCGATGGTATTACTACCCTTCAAGTAACCCTGGCTTACAACCTGGGTGTCACCCTTGACTTCTCTTTCTGAACCCCTATTTCCAATCTTTTGCCAAGTCTTGTCAATTTTACCTTTGTAACAGCTCTTGTATATGCCCTGCTCTCTCTTCTGATTGCTGGTTAGACTATTCTAGTCGGTCTCCCTGCTTCAAGTCTTTCCCCTATTCTAGTTCTTCAAATGCAAGTCTGACCATGTCACCCTCCTACTCAATAAACTCTACTAAGTCCAATTACAAATACAAAATCCTCTCTTTGGCTGTGAAAACCTTTCATAACCTAGTCCCTTCCTATCTTTCCAGTCTCTCTCTCTCTCTCTTTTTTTTTTGGGCAGGGCAATGAGGGTTAAGTGACTTGCCCAGGGTCACACAGCTAGTGTCAAGTGTCTGAGTCTGGATTTGAACCCAGATCCTCCTGAATCCAGGGCCAGTGCTTTATCCACTGTGCCACCTAGCTGCTTCTCAGGTCTTATACCTGATTCACCCCCATGCACTCTGAAATCCAGTGACACTAGCTTCCTTTCTATTCCTTGTATAAGACACTCTGTCTCTTGGCTGTAGGAATTTTCTCTCTTCTTATCTCTGCCTCTTGGATTTCTTGGCTTCAACTCTCAGCTAAAACCTCATCTTCTACAAGAAGTCAAACCCATGACTGTACTTATCCAGCTAGCAAAAGTCAGCATAAGCCCTTTGGTTTAGATTAACTATACCATGTGAAATTGACTTCGCATATCTATTTTTCAGGTTCCTTAAACTCACTCTATTCTTTGGGTTATCTTAAGAAAATTCTTCTTAAAACTCCTTTCCACTCTTGTCATACCCTTTGTCTCTACTTTGGTTCACTTTCAAGTGCTTTACTTTGCAAGACTGGAGTAACAGGGAGACCGAGTGACTTGTTATTTTGCATTCTTGCCAGTGACATGCTTTCCCTTTGAGAATGACTCTGCCAATATTTGAAGGGCTGCCATTTAGAAGAGACACTAGATCCCTTCTTTGGCTCCCTCCAGGACTAGGAGCATTGGGTAGAATTGCAGAAAGCTACATTTTGCTACTATGTAGGTATATCCTGGGTCCACGATACCTCTAGGAGGAACACAAAAGGGCCACAGAAATCTTGGTGAGCTGGCCCTTGTGTGCAGGCATGCGTGAAGTTTTTATTTTTTATTTAAAATTTTTTGGGCAGTTTTTATAATAATTGGCTTTTTGCTTCCTTTGATGGGAGAGGCTTCCGTTCTTACTCTTTTTTGGCAGTAAAGGAGAAAGGAGGAAAGAGAAGCTGCTTTTTAAATTTCAGGGTTTATTTTTTCCTTCCATGTCACAGGTTGTAGAGCATCTGTAGAGCCATTTGTAGGGTACAAAATAGGAACTAATCTTCTTTTGTGGGGCTTTCCATGGAAGTGGAAAGATGATAGTGATGTGTGGTGCTGACCACACTGGAAATGGGAGCTAAGGTCTGGTGGGAGGTAGCAAGAGGAAGTAGACAATGTAGACTCCATTGGGGTGAAGATAGCAGTTGCCATTGGCAAGAATGGGAATTCCAGCCCACAGCTCTTTTCTTCCCCTGTTTTCTTAGAGTACTTTGCTGATGTAAATGTTGATGTGTTTTTCTGGCGGAGTATAATGCTCACTGAGGAATAAAATACTTCTGGTTAGGCAAAATGGAATTCTTTGGAGTGTCAGGACCTATAGACTCAAGAGGGGTTGTGGCTTAAAAGAATGGTGGTGTTCTTTGCCATCCTGAAAGGAACTGTGAGGCTTTTGTGAGAAATAAAATTTATCTGAGGAAACAAAGTGGGAGGAAGATGCTGGTGGTCAATTCGAATAAGAGATGAGAGAAACAGAAGGAATGTTCACTTCTGCACTCATGACTGGGCTCAGAGAGTGGCTAAACCATGTGGATGCCACCTGGTATTGAGACAAGAAACACTAAGGCTGTTGAGTTTACTGAGAAAGATGGTGGTGATACTTGTGCTTTTCTCAGAAACACTTTTTCACCCTCCCAGGGAAAGGGAGTTCCTACTGTATAGCTTATCTATTCTTTAGAGTTACATCTATAATTTCTTTTCTTTTTTTAGGGGGGTTTCCCCATTTATTCAGAATTTTATTTTCCCCCAATTACATGCAAAAACAATTTTAGTGTCCATTTAAAAAACTTTGTGTTCCCAATTCTCTTCTTCCCTCCCCCCCCAAAGAATACAAACAATTCAATATATGTTATACATGTGTAGTCATGCAAAACATTTCTACATTAGTCAGGTTGTGAAAGAAAACAGACACAAAAAAAACTTTAAGAAAAAGAAACTAAAAAAATATGCTTCAATCTGTATTCAGGCACCATCAGTTCTTTCTCTGGAGATGGATCGCATTTTTCATAAGTCCTTCAGAATTGTCTTGGGTCATTGCATTGCTGAGAATACCCAAATCATTTGCAACTGATCATCTTACAATATTACTGTTACTTTGTATACAGTACATCTCACTTTGCATCAGCTCATTTAAGTCGTTCCAGGTTTTTCTGGGAGCATCCTGTTCATCATTTCTTATTTTTTTTCCTGTTTAGAATTTTATTTTCCAAATTATATGTAAAAACAAATTTTGACATCAATTAAAAAAAATGTGTTTCAACCTCTCCCCTTCCCTCTCTTCCTGCCCCCCACCCCCAAGAACTCAAGGAATTCAATATAAGCTATACATGAGCAGTCATGGAAAACATCTCCACATTAGCTAGGTTGTGAGAGAAAACAGATAAAAATAAAACTTCCAATTAAGGAACTGTCAAAAAATATGCTTCAATCGGTTTTCAGACATTATCAGTTCTTTCTCTGTAGATGGATTGCAACTTTCATAAGTCCTTCATTGCTATATTGGATCACTGCATTGCTGAAAATAACTACGTGCTTCCCAGCAGATCATCTTACACTATTGCTGTTATTTTGTATACAGTACATTTCACTCTGCTTCAGTACATGTTGGTCTTTCCAGGTTTTTCCAATAGTTCATCATAACTTTTATATAGTACCTTAACCTTGACAAAGAATTTTCTTCTCAATAGCCCAGAAAAGTAGGTACCATACGTTTTGCCATTATAGGCAATTATCAAAACTATTTCCCTCCATCCTATTCCTTTCCCATGATATGTACTCTATTTTCTATCTTCTTTTACCATATCCCTCCTCAAAAGTGTTTTGCTTCTGACTGCCCCCTCACCTGCTCTGCCCTCCCTTATTTTTTTTTGTATTTTTATTTATTTTATTTTAATCTATGGACTTCAACCTTTCTATCACATAGTATAATAAGAAGATGAAACTGCCTTTTTTAGGTGCTTACTCTGTGCACTTACAATGAACTAAGAACTGGAGATATAAAGAAAGGCAAAAGCAATCCCTGCCCTTAAGGAGCTTACATTTCAGGAAAAAAAACAACCATATTGTGCATAGAAGAACTGTGCAGAGTAGTAGAAAGCCATCCTTTAAAAGGGAAGGCACCGAAAGCCCAGGGGACGAGTAGAGTTAAAAATCTGTGCTCCCCGCAGCTGCCAAAATCAACTTCCGAAGGCACAAGTCTGATAACATCATCTCCCTACTCAAAGCACTTCCACAGCATCTCATTACCTGTAGGATGATCACGTACACAAGTTCCTCTTAAACTTTTCTTTTTCCTGGTTCATCAGTTTTCTGGGTTGTCCTTCAAATAAATCATTCAAGAAGCTCCACTGAGCAAAATGGAAAAGGAGGTTGGTGGAATTGAACTGAGGGGAGTGCTTTTCTTGCATCACCCATGATGCTCTGTTTACTGTGCAAATCAGTTGTGGAGCAAGACTGGAAGGGCCCAGGTGGAGCAGATGAAAGCTTCCCTCTAGTAGAATGGCTGCATCTTTGTATCCCCAGCATTTTGTCCACTTTAGGCACTTGGACTACATTTGTTGAATTGAATTCTTGATCAGAAAGGTCAAAGAGGTGCTGCTGCAGAAGCAGCTGCTTTCCTTGATGCTTTTGCAGTTGCTTTTGCTGCACTTACTGCTGCGGCAGCTTCAGCTACTTCTGCTGTTGCTTGTGCAGCTGTTCCTACTTTGTCCCACATTCTTCTTTCTTGTCTGAAGAGGGGAGTGCTCACCAAGTCGACAGCAGGTCCAAGCCCAGGATGCTTACCAAGATGGCAACAGCTGCCCTCCCTTCTTTCACCCTTCCCTCCTTATTCTCTTCCCTTCCTACTTTCCTGTAGGGTTAAATAGATTACTCCTCCCAATTGGGTGTTATTCCCTCCTTGAGCCCACTCTGATGAAATTAAGGTCTTTAAGCTACTTCTGTGTTCTAAATTTTCTTCCTCCCTCCCTCCTCAACCCTCCCTATGAAATCAAGCTACTCAATAAAAGTCCTACATGTGCAGTTATGCAGAACAAAAGTGTTTTGCTTTTTACTGCTCCCTCCCCCAATCTGCCCTTCTTTCCCTTCTTCTCCCCCCTCCACATCTATAATTTCTGTTTAATTAGCTTTGAGTATAAATAAATTCTGATTGACCATAGCCATTCTGTTCTCTGTGTTGCATTATTTGTGAATAGGGAAGTACCTAAAAAAGACAGAGAGCAGTGAGAACAAAACTAAAAGGGATAGAGGTTCAGATCCTTTGTTTAAATTGTTGGGATTCTGTCTTGATTTGGGGCTCAGGAGCTATCAGAGATCTTGTTATATTCTATAAACTTCCTGAAAGCAAAGAAAGATCAAATCATATGGATATGGTTGTTTCCCTAGTAAACTAAAACAAGACTAAAAATAGCAGTGTGGCTGTCTGGTGGAGTTGGTTACCATCTTGTTTATGTCACCTTTCCAAATAGTTCCTTTAATTGCATGCTTATAAGATTCTTCTGTGAGGGGAAGAGCTGATAGTTATGCCTGGTGGAAGGAGAAAGGGAGTGGTAAGACACAATCATCAATCCCCACATTCCAAGGGTGGGGGCCACCCCAGAAGAAGTAGTTGGCTTTCCTCTTCACCTTATACAACGGACTCTCATAGGAATCTAGCTACACTGAGAAATCTCTTACTAATTTTTAAATCACTTCACTCTCTTAGCCTACCTTTCCCTTGGAGGGGTGCAACCTACTGGCTCTTTGGAGAGATACCAAGGCAGAACCACCAAGAAACCAAGCATTCTAATTCATCTTCTACCCACTGCTACCCTTATGGCTAGCAAACTCCCACCCCTTTTACCCTCCTTTCCTAATTATTGGCTGCCTGTCCCTAAACTTTCATTCTCTAATCCCCATCTTTTCCTCCTAATTCTATTCCAACTAAGTCCACACCTTCCATTGCACCCTCTGAATTCCCATTAAATAACTACAACCCCCAACTATTTCTTTCATTTTGGACCACTTCCACTCATATTTCTTCCAACTACTTGGAATCATAGATGTCAGGCTTCTCCAGAAAAATGTTGCCTCCTTGGTCATCATGGTTACACCTGATCTGAGAGGAGTCAGACTATTCCTTGACCTCTACTTCCATTCAGAAACTCTCCTTTTGCTGTTCTTACTAAGCAGCCCCTCCTTTAAAGCGCTCTCTATCAAAGTTTGTCATTCAGTCAGATCCAGGTGGCTAATGCCAAATGGGTTCCAGTCCTTCCCTTTCCTTTCTCAAAGGGATCAGTACCTGTCTCACTGTCTTGTCCTTCTTTTCAACTTGGACCTTCTACTAGGGAACTTCACCATTCATGCTGATACTCCCTCAAACATCCTAAATTCCCATTTCTTGGTCTTTTCAGATCCCATGATCTATTTTTTCACCCTCAAGGTTCTGGCTCTCACTCTCAAGTGTTTCACTTTTATGATCAATTCCTCTGATGTTCCTCTGTATGTTTATAACCTCCAATCATTTCATCCCCTCCTATGCTGTACCTCTCCTAAACCTATTCTCCACCCTTCAATTCCTCTACCTTTTAGCAATTTCTTGGGCCATTACACATGCTCTGCCCTTACTTTCCTTCATTCTCATTTTAGCTTTATAATTAAATAGTTCAACAATTCGAGTCCTCTGCTTTTGAATTCCTTTCCCTCTTGTCTTATAACCATTCATCCTTTACCAAACCCAACCTTTTATTACTTCTACCATCTGCCTTCTCCTCTCCTGCTCATGTGCTGTTGAATGGAGCTGGAATAAGACATTGAACTTAACTGATTGGGTTCACTAAAATTTCCTGCCCCCTCTAACCTCAACTGGGTGCTCACTGAAGCAAATTATCCTTTTACTGCTTCCTAATTAATCACCTATCCTCTTCCCCAAAGAGATGCCTCTAAATCTTCTCTTCTTTCCTAAAGTCTCCCACAACTCCCCCTTCCCTGCCTGTTCAGCTAAAGACATCTCTTTCTTTGTAGAAAAAAATTGATGCCATTCTCTGTGAGCACTCTGTTCTTTTTTCTCTTTGTGTCACCTGACATTACCCACCATTTTCTTCTTTCCTCCAGTCTCTTATGAGGTGCTTCCTCCTTGAAAAGTGTCCTTGATCTCATCCTTTTTCTCTCTCTTTAATCTTTGATCTCTTTCTAACTACTGGTTCTTTCTCTGATGTCTTAAAATAAACCCAAGTTTCCCTATCCTTAAACAACTTTCACTAGGTCCTCTCATTCTCTCAAGTTATTGTCCTGCATCTGTCTTCCCTTTCATAGTCAAACTTAAAAAAAAATCACTGTCTCCATTTTCTTTCCCTTCACTCATTTCTTAGTACTTTGCAATTTGTCTCTCAACCCCATCATTCAAGTGAAAGTGCTCTCTCCAGTTACCAGTGATCTCTTAATTGCAATCTGATGTTTTTTTCTCATTTCCCATCCTTCTCAACCACTCTGTTGCATATAACATTGATGACCACACTCTCTTCCTGAATATTCCCTCTCCTCTGAGTTTTGTGACACTATTCTTTCTTGATTTTTTTATTTTAAAAGGATAATTTTTTAAACTTTTTTCAAATTACAGTCATATTTTCTTTGAACACTTTGGTGTTCTGTACATAAACATACGAATGAAACAACATTGGGCAGGCTTATTAAAATGAATTTAAGCTGGGAAGTTTCTGTATACTTCATCTACCAACCCTGCCTCGGAATTTGTTGATTGCCATTCAATGCCATATTGGAAAACTCAACAAAACAAAAACAATTGTTTTGCATGACTATACATATTTGTAATGGGTTCTATTTTTCTTGCTTTCTCAATGTGGGAGGGGAAGGGAAGAGAATTTGAAACTGAAAACAAAAGTAAATTCAATTTAAGAAAAGAGAAAACAAATAAAAAAGAACTTAGCACAATATCTTGCACATAGTAGGCACTTAATAAATGCTTGTTTCCTTCTTCCTTTTCCTTTTCAGCATTAGTGTGTATTAATCTGCTTCATATACTCTCCAGTCTAGCCAAAATGGTTTTTCTTTTTCCCCTCACACCAGGCCCTCTTTCTCCTATCTTCTTGATTTGCCTGGAATGAGTTCCTTCCTCAGCTCTGCCTCCAAGAATCTCTAGATTCTTTCAGGTATAGTTCAAGCACCATTTTCTACTCAAAGCCTTTCCTGAATTCTGCAACTACTAGTGCCTTCTTTTTGGTAACTATCCTGTATTTATCTTGTATTTGTGTTTCTTTATATATGTACATGTTATCTCCTCTGACAGATTGCAAGCTCTCTGAAAGCAGAGAGTGTTTACCCCTGTCTGTATCCCTGGCACCTAGCAGAATGCCTGGCATACAACAAGTGTTTAATAAATGCTTGATTAACTGGTTGCTTCCAGGAGATAAAACTAACCCATGTAAAAGAATTGGACTCCATCACCCCTGCCAGAACTCTTCAATTTCCTGGGTTTGGGTATGAGCAAGAGTACATTGCTTCTAGACTTAGTCCCTCTCAGTCAGCTGGGAAGATCGGTTGGCTCAGAGTGATAGTATTGTAGGCTTCCCTTTGTTCTGGGATTCTTACATTGATTATCCCTCTGAAGGAATACCCTGTTCTAATCCCTGGCTCTGAGCCACAACATTGCTGCTGCTGCTGCTGCTTTTGAACTTCTTCCTTACTCAATACATGGTCCAAGGTCTCCCTATCTTGAAATGCCAGAACTATGCCTGTGTCCCCTTCTCAGTCTCTCTTTAGTCTCTGACCTAGAACTGGGTAGTGGGCAAGAAAGCTGCGAGTTTGCACACATCCCCATTGCAGTACCCTGGTATGGGTCTGGGATATCCTTTTGCCCTGGTGCAAACCTCTCCCTAGGCTCTGGAGTGCTCCAAAGGCTGCATGCTTTTGGCCCGATCCTGTGCCCCGTGTCCACAGACCTAGCTCCTTATGGCTAAGCGGGCTGGATGAATGACTCACTGGATGAATGACTTTACCTGGATTTCCTCAGAGAAGTTTCAAAGAAGAAGCAAGAGTTCAGTTTGACTTTAAAGGATTTAGAAGAAGGGAGTATTTCCAGGTGACCCTGAAGTGGGAATAACGGTCAGTATTGTATCTTCAGGGCTAAGGATCTTTTGGGACTAATGGAAATGAAGTTGGTTAGGGAGGGTAGGTCCATATCCTGGAGGGTATTGAAAATCCAGTAGAGGAAGATTGGATTTGCTCTTAGATACACAGTCAACAAGAATTGATTAAGAGCTTTTCATGTGCCAGATTCTGGATGGGGCAACAAGGCAGCCCAGTACAAATGGAGAGAGGGCTGGATAACTGGTGTTAGGCAGACTAGGTGTGACTCCTTAACTATACACTTACTAGCTGTGGGATTTGGGGCAAGTCACATCCTTATTGGGACCCAAGTTTCCTTATATGGAAAATGACAGGGTTGGGTGAGATGATCCTGAAGTCCCTCTCCAACTAGCAATGCCAGGGAAGCAACATTGTAGGAATGCTATATTATTATTTTGCTTATACTCTTCAGGAGTAGGGCAAGAAAGAGGACTAAATGTGGTCACCAAGTGGCCTTTAAAATGATGTTTCTCATGGTCCTTTGGAACGTGATGAAATCAATTCCATTCAACTCCTTAATTTGCCTCTCCAAGGAGAACCTGGGAGTCATTCTTCCATTTAGCTAAAGCTTCCTCATGATTTCTGGTTTCATTTATAGTGAGAACTTCAGAATTGATGTGGTTCCATTCCTCTAGTAGTAAATCAAGTCATCAGTTAGACAAATATTTCACATTTACAGACAGTCTAAAACTGTGAGTCTTGGCACCCTCTGTTTTTCCCCCACCATTCTGCTTCTGTCACTGTGGAAGAAGGAGTTCAAACAAGAATGAGGGTCATTTTATGTTTTGAAGGATGAAATATTTCCTTAGTAGTTAGAAAATGAGCCTATGTGTTTATATAGTTTGTAAAACAGGAGTGCATAGATCTCTATAATGATTTCACATCCTTCATGTGTTTATGAAGTTTGTAAAACAGGAGTGCACAGATCTCTTTAACTGTGAAGACCTGGAATAATTACAAGGTTGCATATTGTTACTTGACTCAGCACCTTTCAGAAAAACTAGCTGGGGAGAAGATAAGTAGACACATTTATGTCTCAATGATTTAGAAGAGGATACTCATTTAGAAGTTCATAGAGCAGGTGGGGACCATAGAGATCATTACTATGTTATTTATATCAGTGCATTAGGTAAATCCAAGCCTGCTTATGATTCAGAACCATTTTATAGGTTATAAGCCAGTTTATTGTTTTGCCTTTATCAGACTGCCTCTATCACATTTATTCTTTTCTCAGCTTCTTGCAGTCTGGCTCCTATCCCTATTCCACAATTAAAAGTGCTTTCTCAAACATAACCTCCTCCTCACCCAATCAAATGCTCTTTTCCAGTCCTCATGGTCTCTGACCTCTCACAGCATATGTCTCCACTGAGAACTCCAGCTTTACATAACGCTTTTCCCCTCTGGGTGCCAAGACATCTCCCCTAATTTTCTTCCTAATCATTCATTCCTGTGCCTCCTTCAGTGGTTTCTCTACCTCATCCCAATTCTTTCAGGTAATGTTTCTTAGCCCTTTTCTTTCTCTCTAAGCTCTCCCTTGGTGACATAATTCATGCCTATGGCATCAACTATGACCTCTGTTAGGGGTACAAGTTGGGAGTGATTAGTGACCAAGACCCCCACAGCCAGTGAGGTGGTGATAGATGGTCAGACTAGGCTCTGGGAGTCACCTATGGAGGGGATGGTGGTGAGTGGGGCAAGAATCGCTGTTGTCAGCCTTCAGGTGGCAACTGCCCAGTTCTGGCCTCAATTGCAACCTGGGAAGACAAAGAAATTTGTTCTGTTCAAGCCTTTTTTCTACACATTCCATTTGGCCTCAGCAGCTAGTTAAAAGGCTTCTTGTTACCATGCTGTAAGTTGACAGGAAGCAATCAAATATATTTTGTACCTGAATTTGCTCTGAGGTGGGGAGAGCAAGGACTCTGTATCATTTACTTCCATTAGTGAACCTCCAAGGGGATTGGTCATTGGCCAGTTCTCCCTCTTTGCCCCATTACACATGAAGGTCTATTCCTAAACCTTTCTTTCCCTCTTGCTCACTAATCCTTAATACAAGGATTACTATATATGGGCATTACACCTCAATAATAGTAACTGATGTTTCACTTACAAACTTTAAGGTTTGTAAAATGCTTTACATACATTCTGCAAGGAAACATGGTACAATGGATTGAGTTGGTATCAAAGCCAACGAGACCTGTACTCAAGTCCTGCCTTTGACACATACTTGCTGTGTGACTCTGGGCAAATCATGTGACCTCTCAGTGATCTGGACGATTCTTTAAGACTATTCAGTTGTAGAGAAGGTGCTGACCTATACGGATAGAAGTTTCCTTGCTTGTTTTTTTTTTTCCCTAATACTAATGATGTCACATACCCAGTCTCTATTTTTTATTTATGTTATCTCATTTGTTATTGTTTAGTTGTTTCAGTTGTGACTTTTTGTGACCCTATTTGATTTTTTTTTTTGGCAAAGATATTGGAATGGTTTCTCATTTGACAGATGAGGAAACTGAGGCAAACAGGGTTAAATGATTTTCCCAGGGTCACACAACTAGTAAGTGTCTGAGGCCAGATTTGAACTTAGGTTTTCTGACTCTGGGACCAGCACTCTATCCACTGCACCTCGTAGCTGCCCCTGGCAGCTTATCTCATTTGAATCTCACTATAAGGTAGGTGTTATCATCACCCCCATTTTATAGGCTGAGAGAGGACAAATTACTTTCACATAGTTCACAAGGGTCAGAGGTAGCACTGGAGTCTAGACCTTCCTGACTTCAAGTCCAACACTCCAACCACATGATGCCATAGGCCATTTTGTGGTTAACTCCCCTACCTCTGGAACTCAACTTGCATGTGTCTTAGCAGTAGCAATAAATCTCCTTGCTATTATCTTCCAAAGTCTCTCCTTCATTGTAATCTCTGGAATACTGGAACATTCTCCATTAAGAATTAACTTACGGGGCAGCTAGATGGTGCAGTGGATAGAGCCCCAGTCCTGGATTCAGGAGGACCTGAGTTCAAATCTGGCCTCAGATACTTGGCACTTACTAGCTGTGTGACTCTGGGCAAGTCACTTAACCCTTATTGCCCTGCCCCCCCCCCAAAAAAAAAGGAAAAAAGAATTAACTTGGGGAAAAAAGGGAAAAGGACCCACATGCACAAAAATATTTATAGCAGTTCTTTGTGTTGTGGCTAAGAATTGGAAATCAAAGGGATACCCATCAGTTGGGGAATGGCTAAACAAGCTGTGGTTGTTGCTGTTTGTCTTTGTCTTGAAGAGGACCATGGCATCAGGAGGTGATGTCATGACTTGCAGTGAATTGGATTTAAGTGAGGGAGGACCCTTTCTGTTAGTGGCACCCCCAGCGAGCTAGTCTTGCATGTTCCAAATTCTGGGGTTATCTTCTTGCCTTCCCTCACTCCTCACATTCAGTCAGTCTTCCTTCTGCTCTCACTGAATCTCCTGTAATACAGACTCTTATTACTGCCTGCTTAGACTATTGTGATTGTCTCCTCCCGATGGGCCTTCCTGCTTCTCCTTTTCACCTCATGCCTCTCCAATTCATCCTTCATCCTGGAGGCTTTCTCCCTCCATCCTTTCCTCTGTTCCTGATTCTCTTACTAGATTTTATAATGTCCCAGAAATCTCTTCATCTTGGAAGGTCACTCCAGCCCCAACTTCCCACTTTAGAAATGTCCTCTAGTCTGATAGAGCTTCTTTTGATTGGCTTGTTTCTCTCAGAACCTCCATTTGAAGGAAGCGTAGGGGTCACCCATGTCTTCATTCCTCTTCAGGGGGCATGACTCTCCTCCCAGACTTTCTCTATAGTATCCTGGGAGCCTTCATTCTGTCTTCCCTCCTTTTATATATTGTCTTCTCTCATTAGAATGTAAGCTCCTTGAGGTCAGGGACTTTTTGCTTGTATTATCTCTAAGACTTAGCACACAATAAGTGCATAATAAATGCTTGCTAACTTGCCTTGACCAGAGGGAAGTTGTATTTCCTTTGAGGATAGATTTCATCAAGTGACCCTTCTCCAATTCCATTAGTGGATCTTTTTGTCTACCAAGAAGAGCTCAAATCCCTCTCCCTGGCATTCGAGGCTTTCCACAATTGGTCACTACCCTGCCTTCTCAACCTTATTTATACAACTCACTCTGTGTAGTCTACATTCCCATCCAAGTATCTAGTTACCTTCCTTCTCACATGCCTCATCTTTTCCTGCCTCCAATTCTTTGCTCATTTTGCTCCCTCACTGAGACTGACTTTCTCATTACCTTTCTCCCCTCTCTGAATTCTTACCCTGTAGTGTCTGTGACAAGCCTCTTAGCACTTGGGAATGAAGTGCTTCATCTCCCTGCCGACTGGTTCCACATGTGCTTGTCTTGTTCCTGAGGACATTCACCTTGTCTCACTATTCTTTTTCTGCAGCCACTCATGACACCTAATGTACCAGAGTTGATCAGTATTCCCTTCATGGAGTGATCATGAACATTTTCCAGACTGACTCCAAAAAGATTGTCTCCTCATCAAGTGAGAGAGGAGAATGTGTTTCGATAAATGAGAAAGAGATGGTAACTCTATCCAGATGTGGACTGACTTCAGGTTTACAGAGTGCTTTACTTCCATGATCTCATTTGAACCTCACAATGACCCTTTGAAATAGGTTCTACAGGTAGTATTATCCCCATTTTGCAGATGGGGAAACCAAAGTTCAGTGCTGTCCAGTGATCCATGATCACACAACTGGTAATCGTCAGAGGTGGAATGTGAACTTGGTTCTTCTGAACTCTAAGACCAGCACTCCACAGAATCACAGGATCTGAGAGTTGGGAAGGACATCGGGTGGTATTGGTGTCCTTATCTATAAAACGAGAACACTGGATTAGATTGACTCTAGGTCTCTCTTCCAGGTCTCTCTGGTCTATGATACTAAGTGACTCAAATTGCCATTACAAACAACCAGAATGGCAATGTTTCTAAGTCCCAGAGAAGTTAAATGATTTGCATGGGGTAGAACCCTTTGATTCTGAATCTAGTGTTCTCTCCCAGTGATAGAGGGCTGAGCCTAGAGTCAGGAATTGCTCAGCCATGTCTGACTCTTTGTGACCCCCGTATGGGTTCTATTGGCAAAGGTACTGGAGTGGTTTGCCATTTCCTCCTCCAGCTCATTTTACAGATGAGGAAACTGAGGCAAACAGGTGACTTGCTGAGGGTCACACTGTTTGTAACTGTCTGAGGCCAAATTTAAAGTCAGATCTTTCTGATTTCAAGCCTGGTGCTCTATCTTTATCCCCTGGACCACCTAGTCATGAAGACCCAAGTTCAAATCCAGCCTCGGATACTGACTAGCTGTGTGACCGTGAACAAATTAATTTGCTTCTGTCTGCCTCAGTTTCTTCAACTATAAAATGGGGGAATCCTAATAGTGCCTATCTCCCAGGGTTGTTGTGAGGATAAAATGAGATAATGTTTGTTAAATGCTTAGCACAGTGCTTGGCACATAGTAGATGCTTGATGAATGTTTGTTCACTCCTCTTTCTCTTTCTCCAGTGTCATTCTTAATGAAAAGGGTTACTTTCCAAGCTAGCATAGTGTACCTACATGCAAGCCAACTTGGACATGAACTGTGAACCTTAAATTCTATTTGGCTTTAGAAAAAGCCTTCTCAGTTAATGCCTCTTTAAATGACTCTCCATCTCTCCTCCACCATCCCTCCCCGTAATCCTAGCACAGGACATGCTTCCAAATGGGAATGACTTACATGCACACAGTAAGGCATTCATATTATGTATGGATATTTAAAAAAACAATAAGGGAAAAGATAACAGGAGAATATTTTTGTAAAATCCCAGTGAGGAAAGAGTTGGGGCGTTTTCATGAAACCCAAGACTCTTGGATGATACTACTTCTCTTAAGTAATGGTACTCTGATGATTTGAATGGCTCGCTGCCATGGCTTCTAGCAGTGAAATATTTAGTTTTTAATAATAGGGTAATTAATAATAGTAATAACAATAACTACAGATATTTATATAGTTCTTTGTAGAAGGAGCTCAACATAGAAGAGAGAGGGCTGAACTTCAATTCTGGAAGATCTGGGTTGGACACATTCTACGAGTGTGACCATGAATAATTCACTTAAACTCTTAGTGCCCAGGGAAGTGCGTTTCTAGGACAGAAGGCAGAGTTACAAAGAGATAGACAGACATAGATAATCGAGGCACTGATTATGTATGGGTAATGTGCTAATCCTCTGGGGATATAGTTCTAACCAAACAAGACAGTGCCCACCCTCAGTGAGCTTACATTCTAATGGGGAAAGACAACATATAGAGAGAAGTTGGAAAGGGGGGGTGGGAAGGGTAGGGGAGGAAGAATATCTGGGTCTGTTGGTAAGGCGGCAGACAAGAATTCCGGAGAGTGAGTCTAGATGGGAGAGAAGTAAACATGGCTGGGGCTGTTATGAAATGGTGTTCCAGGTGAGGGGTTCATCAATCAGTAGAACTGGAGTCAGGGTGGAGGTTTAACCAGGATGGGAAGACTGCTAATGAGGTGGTAGCGAAATACAGAGAGTGAGTTGTGCTGGGGGATGTTCTAGGAGGATTCAGTGCTTTCTCCAAATTTTTGTGGGAGAGGTAAAAGAAGATCACCCCCGGCCAGCTGTGCTTCACAGAAACACCTGCTGGTTCCCTGCCTTCCAGTGGTGTGCATGCTGGAGCCAGTTCATACTATGGTTAAATTTTCAATGTGAACATTTCAATGTGAGGAAATCAGCAAATACTACAAATTAGGGTTTTGTTTATTGTTTTGTTGGTTATCTGGATATAAAAAAGTGATGGAAAAGTGTTAATAATGCAGATTAAAGTTAAAAGTATGTCTAGAATAGAATCTAGAATACATTATTTTTTTCCCCCCTGGAGAGCTGGTTGTTAAACATTTACCAACAAACCCATGCTATTAGCTCACTGTGATACAGTAGGATTCCTCAGGCTGAACTATCAATAAAATGTACCTTTTACTTCTCCAATTACTTAATTTAGATATAGTTGAGGTGTGGTCAGTAAAGGACTCTCCATCATTCTCTTCCCTTTGCTTTTACCCAAAGGTAAGGGTAAAAGCCAATAAGAGGGTACATAGCTAATTCTATAGTTGGGTAAGAAGGTAAAAGCCAATTCTATAAGCTTACAAAGCAAATCCATTGCTGGTAGCATTTGGAAGACTCAATTCCAAAATGGTGTCTGAGTAGAGATATGACAAAATTTATCAGCTGTGAAGGGATTACACTCCTTGATATCTTTCTGGGGAGTCTTTTTGGTACATTGCTAGATGTGGAATCTGAGAATCTGAATTCAAATCCTCTGACTATAGGCAAATTACTTTACCTTGAGTGCCTCAGTTTCCTTATCTGGAAAATTGGGGAGTTGGACCAGATAATCTCTGAGATCTCTTCCAGCTATAAACCTATGATCTTATGAATTTTTCTATTCCAATGTTTAGCTTTCTAAAGGAGACTTAAAATTTTCCAAGTAATAATCTTACTCTCTAACCAATGTCATTTGTCTGTAATTTGCTTATGTAGGAGAATGAAGTCAACTCAATAACTGTCCATAAATTTCTCTTGTCCTTTTCCAATAATGCTGTGAGTGGAAACGTTCCACTTTTAAAGACATGATGCTTCTCTTAAGTAATGTGGTATTAAGTACAGCAAATCCCAGAACCCAGAGATAAGTTCTATCCACCCAACTCGACAACCACATCTACTCTGTCTGCACTTTCCCCTCCCTTATACCTTGCCAGAGGTGTTTAACCTTAGGGTTGAGCATACATTACATTTTTATTCCTCAAAGACCAGGTCGATTTTGGCCCAGAATAAGAGCAAGACTCTCACTTGGAAAGATTTTTTTTTACAGAGTTGTGCAAACTTTGTCTTTTGGCTTTTATTTCTAGGCTTCTTCGGTCTGGAAAAATCAAAGAAAATGTGTTTTATGGCCATTTGTAAACATTTTTTCAGTCTCTAAGAGCAGCATAGATGATCATCAGATAGGTTTGGAGCATAAGCATCTTCTGAGATATTCTCATGGACTTTATAAAATAAACTGGGTATTTATGGGTGCAGAGATTGAAAATCATATAAAACTCTTCCAAGAAGGCAAGTACTCATATTTTTATATGCTGGCTGGCACTCCTAAGCTGCTGATATTTTTATATCTGATGTGGCTCTCAACAGTTTCAAATTTCCTTATTTTAAAAAAAATCACATCAGCTTGAGTGCTGGTTAATATCACTTGCTCTAAGCCTCCTATCTCCATGACCTTCATTAAGCCATTATTCTTTTCCAACTTTGTGACTGAAGAATCCATTCTGCACTTGATTTTCTATGTGTTTGGGATGGGGTGGGGTGAGGGATTATGAGAGCCTTCATTTTTTTTTAAGGGACTCATGAGTATTGATCTTTCAACGTCTTTTGCTCATCGCTGTATGCCCAATGCATTCCATTAGCATCTCGAAGTTGTATTGGAAGGCAGAGAAAGCATGATGTTGGTTGGGAAACATGTAACCTCTGGCGACACAGAACCAAAACTTTTGTACAGTAAACGTGCCACACCTCACAATCTCTCCAGAGATGTTCCTTTTGAGATAATCCTATTGGAAAAAAAGTCATTTATGAGAGGCAGTTCACTTAGCTGATGAGAGGTGCATTTTCTTGGATGGGTATCCATCTGTTTCCGTGGCAGTGGCAGACGGTTCTAGCCTTGTGAAAATCCTGGGTTAGAGAGAAAGGTGGGAGACCATAGCCCAATAGGGTCCTTGTTAATTTTTTTCAAGGAAAGAAAACTATTTTCTTTCATTCATTTGGCTTTGCAGTCTACCTTGATAAAGGATCTTAAACTCAGATGAAATTTATGTAGGCTGTAAAAACTGGGATTACATGGAAGGGGGTTCTAAAATATGTTTATCTTGGGTACCCCTTCTCTGTTAGTAATTTCCCCATTAATCAACCCATTGAGAAGCATTTATCAAGCAATTGCTATGTGCCATGTATCGTTTTAAGTATTGGGGATACAGAGAAAAAGCCAAAACTCTCTGCTTGCTCCCATGTCTCCATTCACAGGGAGAGTCAGACTTCAAACCTCAAAGCATTCTTTTCCATATGATTGGTTCAATGTGCCATAGGAAGAGGTTATGGGATGTTGATATCACCCTGTTTGAGTCTTTCTTGAACTCATGAGGCCTTATATTACTTCTGAGCCCATCCCCTATCTGTGCCCCTGAAAAAAGGGGATTGTGTAATAATCATCATTCTATGAGCCCCATGGGAATCATGTTTGGGGCAGGGGGGAAGGTACACACTCTGTCCATCAACTAGTCCATGGTGGTCTTGATCCTCTCAACAACTGGTTCTTCTGTACACCTTTCTATTGATGAGCCGACAAGAATTTTCTATGTGCCATGTACTATGCTAAATACTGGGCAGGGACCACAGGGGTAGAGGGATCATCCAGCATGCAAAGACTGCTGAAGTATGGCATGGAAGGTAGCTTCCAGGGTGAGAAAAGTCAGGATAAAATAGGAATTTTTATAATTAATAAGTACTTAATATCACTAAGTATGCAATTTAACAGTAGATAATTTATTTCAGAGGGGTAGTCAATAAAGAGCTCATCTTAAATCCAAGGAAACTTAAAGCCCTATATTTAACAGATAAAACTTTTGGACCCTCCCTCTCGTTCTCTCTCTTCCTCCTTCCCTTGTCCCTTCATACCTCCCTCCCTCCCCTACCTCTCTTTCTCTCCCTTCTTCCTTTTCTTTGTCTCTGTCTGTCTGTCTCTCTCCTTCCTTCTCTTCTCTCTCACTTCCTCCCCCCTGACTCTAACTCCTTTCCTCCCTCTCTCTGTCTTTATCTCTCTCTCCCTTCTTCCCTCTCTTTGTCTCTGTCTGTCTTTGTTTCTCTCCATCCTTCTCTTCTCTCTCACTTCCTCCTCCTCTGACTCACTCCTTTCCTCTGTCTCTCTGTCTTTATCTCTCTCTCCCTTCTTCCCTCTCTTTGTCTCTGTTTGTCTTTGTTTTCTCCCTCTCTCTTCTTCCTTCTCTTCTCTCTCACTCCCTTCCCCCCTCTCCTCTTCTCCCTCTCCCTCCCTCCTCTGTCTTTGTCTCTCTCTCCCTTTCTCACTCTTTATCTCAGTCTCTCTTTGTCTCTGTCTGTCTGTCTTTGTTTCTCTCCCTCTCTCCCTCCCCCCTTTGTCTCTCTCTCTCTCCCTTCCTCACTCTCTTTGTCTCAGTTTCTCTTTGTCTCTCTCTCCCTCTCTTTCTCTCCTCCCTTCTCTTCTCCCCTGTCCCCCCTCACAAGCACATATCTTGTTATATAGATATTAACGTGTTGCCCCTTGAGTGTAGGGATGGTTTTTACCTTTCCTCCAGTCTTCAGTGCTTAGCACAGTGCCTGGCTCACATTAAGAACTTAATAAATGCTTGATGATTGACTGATTGCACTTAGAGGCCACTGTGACCAGCCCCACTCAAGCCAGAACTTTCTCATGGCCTGGACTCAGCTCTTCAGTGACCCCCCTCAAACTTAAGACTCTACAGTTTGCAGCTAATGGTAACATGAGCAGATAACACAAGAGTTCAAACGAGCGTTTGAAATAGTAGGCTGCAGTGCACCCCCCCTCCCCCATGCCTTCCTCCCTGCCTGTCAGAACGGGAAGAGAAAGTAAAGAGAGGGAGATTTTTCAAATTCACAATAGTTTCTTCAGCAAAGTACCCTAAGGAAGGAAAGAAAGAAAGAAGGAAGCTGTAAATATGACAGAATTCCACTCATCTTACCAAAGGCAGCTGTTGCTGTCACCTGGGTCAAGTCAGTCAGTCAATCAATGAGCAAACATTTAATTAAGCACCTACAATGTGCTAAGCACTGGGTGGGTGGGTGGGTGGGGGGAAACGGACAAAAAGGCAAAAGACAGTTCTTGCTCTCGAAGAGCTTACAGTCTAATGGGGGGGGGGCGGGAAGGGAAGACAACACATAAACAGACATATACAAAACAAGCTATATACAAGCTAAATAGGAAATAATCAAGAGAGGGAAGTCACTAGAATTAGAAAGTTTGGGAAAGGGTGGGAAGACCGGAGATGTAGAAAGTGGGAAAGGAAGCCAGACAGGTCGGTAGTCAGAGCAAAGGAGGGAGAATGCTCTAGGAACTGGGGACATTTAGAAAAAATGCCCAGAGTCAGGAGGCAGAGACAGAGGGTCTTGTCTGTGGAACTTCCAAGAGGCTGGTGTCACTGGCTTGAAGAATACCTGGTGGGGAGTCAGGTGTAAGAAGACTGGAAAGGTAGGAGGGTATAGACCTAAGTAGGGTTCAAAGCTAGGCCTAGCTAGGAGTCAGTGTGGGTGGGAGAGAAGGGGGCCTTTTTATGGACTGCAGGGAGCTTTCCCCCTCACTGTCTACTGAAAAGTAGTAGAAATAAAGTTGGACCTGGAGAGAGAGAGAGAGAGAGAGAGAGAGAGAGAGAGAGAGAGAGAGAGAGAGAGAGAGAGAGAGAGCGCGCAAGCTGGATTCAAATCTTGGCTCTGATACTCATTTTGTTGTCTATCTGTCATTTTCAGTCATATCTGACTCTTCGTGACCCCATTTGGGGTTTTCTTGGTAGACGTGTATCAGAGTGATTTGCCCTTTCCTTCTCCAGCTCAATTTAAAATTTAAAAATTAAAAAAAATTGCATGATGATTTTATTATATGTTTAAAAGAAATAGAAAATGATATATAATAGTTCTGTTGTTTCATGGGCAATCATTTCTTTTATTATACTTATATTATGGCAATGCTTGGTTTATTTTAGAAATTAAAAATAAAATAAGTAAAAATAAAAAAAGTGACGTTTGAGACACTGGGCTAAGGTTAGAGGAAGGAAACCTCTGTTTATCTTATGTTAGGTCAGACTTGGAAAGGCAGGCAAAGGTTTCTTTTGGAATGAAGGAAGAATGGAATGATTTTTAACAGCCTACAGTTAGTCTGCCAGTTATAAATGCCATCACCAAAAAAGGTTCCCTTATTTGTCACAAACCACGTTATAGCCATGTAAAAGAGTATTTGAAAAGGAGTCTGAAAATTCCCAGCACGTCACAACCCTTTTAATTTTTAATTATTTGCAAATGATACATGTGCTATCCCAGGCATTAACATGGAAGCAATACCTAGGGGGGAAACTCATGAGTGTAGAAATAACACGTTGCTCCTGTGTCAGACTTTCATGGCACAAAAAGCCCCGGAAGAACGGGCAATTTTTCTTATGTTTTTGGGTCAGAGATTCTACCCAGCATGCTATGGGTTCCCCCATTCTGTTCTTCCTTCCCCCCAAAACTCTATCTCCTGAATAGCAATGCAATGCTAAGTATCACTGTTGAGAATGAGGGGGTCTGTACTCCTTCTTGGACAGAAAGGAGATAGGGTCAAGATCCTCACAGACCTTTCCTACCTCCACCTACTGGGGTCAGTTGGGGTGGACTTGTCATCCTGGTCCCAGCTTTTCCCCATTCCCTAAGCCTTAGGCATCAGTGGTTTTTTTTTTTTTTTTTTTGCCCCCATGGTTACAAGGATAACGGACATAGGCGAGGGCTGCTAGGTGGTGTAGGAAGACTCCTTTTTGTGAGTTCAAATCTAGCCTCAGACACTTAGTAGCTGTGTGACCCTGGGCAAGCCACTTAACTCTGACGACCTCAGTTTCCTCATCCATAAAATGAGCTGGAGAACGAAATGGCAAACCAGCCTTGTATCTCTGCCAAGAAAACCCCAAACGGGTCACGAAGAGTCAGACACAAATGAAACAACTGAGCAGCTCCACTCCTTTCATTTAACAGGATAAGCAGGAATAGACGGGTTGTGACCTATGATCCCATTACATTATCTTCCCAACCACTTCTTTTTTTTTTTTGTTAAGTGACTTGCCCAGGGTCACACAGCTAGTGAGTGTCAAGTGTCTGAGGTCAAATTTGAACTCAGGTCCTCCTGAATCCAGGGCTGGTGCTCTATCTACTGCGCCACCTAGCTGCCCCCTTTCTCAACCACTTCTACTCCTCTTCTGAATATCCCATTCTGTCAGAAATCTTTCCCAGTCCTCTTTAATATTAGTGCGTTCTCTGAGATTTTCTCCAATTTATCCTCTGTATAGCTAGTTGTTTGTTGGTTGGTGTTCAGGAGGACTACCCCTCTGCTGTGAGGGCTGCTCATCCATCTTGGGTGTCCACTTTGTACTCAAATCTCACCTGTGGTTCCAAGGAGCTGGAGCATGCGTAGTCACCACTCCCTGGTGGACTGTCTCTGCAGATGGGCTAACCCAGGTTGAGGGTAACCTATGTAGGTGAGGTAGGGGAGTGTCTATCCCAAGCATGTGAAGACTTTCTCTAGAAGAATGGGCAGATGAGAACAATGTGTTCTAATGGTCGTGAAGGCGGCTGAAGCAGGCACAGTGGAACATCTAAAGCTTGGTCAGACACAAGTTCATTCACTGCATCCTGGGCCACTGGACTTCAATGACTCTGGAAGGGAGAGTGAAGCTGATGACTTTGTGCAGCTCTGCCTCACTTCAATCCAATTCATGGACAAGTCAGGACATCATCCGTAATGTCACTGGTCCTCTTCAAAAATGAAGAATGAACAACCACCCCCATTAGATTGTGAACTCCTGGACGGCAGGGACTTAACCTTTTAACCTTTCTTTGTATTCCTAGGGCTTTGCACAGTGCTGGGCACACAGTAGGCACTTCACAAATACTAGTTGAGTGACTGAGTCCTGGTTACCCAGTTTCACACACTTGGTGTCATCCTTGTCTCCTCTCTCTCCCCACGTCTCCAAATCTTACCTTTCTATCCCCACAGCATCCCTCGAGTCTCCTCTTCCCTCCACTCCCACAGCCATTGTTCTAGGTCAGACTGGTTCAGCTCACTCCCTCTCACTCAGAATACTTACAGTGACCTAATTGGTCTCAGGGTCCAAGCCTTTCTGGCCTCCGCAGAGGTGCCAAGTCATTTTCCTGAAGTGTAGCCCTGACTTTGTCACTTCCCTACTCAGTAAACTCCAACAGCTCCCTGTTGAGTTTGAAAGTTACTTCATCTTTATATCATCCTTTTAAAATTTTATAATGTGTGTAATTTTTAGTATAGGAGTATTCCTAGGATAATTTCTAAGGGTGGGGACAGGCCTGTGATTTTATTAATACTGAGAACTCCCTGGTGAGGAAATGCCCTCTACCAGTCCAGGTTATAGCTCTTCTGCAACTTATGGTTTTGGAGAGTTGACTTGAGGAGGGCACTGGGTAACAGACTCTAGGTGTTAATCTCTTCTTTTCTTTTTCTCCCTCTCACTTTCACCCTCCATGCCTCCTGCTGTCTCTGTTTCTTTGTTTCTTTTTGTCTGCATCTATCTCTCTCTGTCTCTTTGTCTCTCTGGTTCTATCACACGCAGTATTACAAAAGTCAGTGCAGTTTTAAGTTATTAAAGTGTAAAACTGTTCTAAGATTTTTGGGACACACTACATAAATAATTTAAAAATAAGTAAATATACACATATCAGGTTCATGTTCTCAAAATTGTTTTCGCTGTGGGGCACATGATAAAAAAAAAGACAATCACTCACCTGATTGATATTGATATTTTCAAACAGTAGTCTCCTAGTGACTGCTTTCTGCCTGGATTATAACTGTAACAGTTTATACCCCCCCCCAAGGCCAAGTGCATTACATCTCACTCCTCCCCAGGGGTCTTCTGAACTCTGAAGGAGGTTTAACAGGTGTTCTGTCTCTGTTATTTGTTCCAACTCCCCTCCCCTCCATGATGTTCCCTTAATCTTAGGGGTCCCCTGCAATCCAATTTCATTTAATTACTTAACTGTCTAATTAGCTTTTACAAAGGATTATTGACTCCAAAGTTATAGCAATAATAAGTTTACAAACATTCCCCCCCCCCCCCCCGCAAACCCTTGGGGGGCATAGTCCCTCCCTATCTACCTCAATCTCTACAGAAGGGAAGGGGATTAGGTTCACAGTTTAGCTCAGTTCCTTTATAGCACAATCCCACAAAATTCACACCCTGCCCCTTTGAATCTTTGCATCCTGGTCTTTCAGGGCTCCCTGAAATGCATGCCCATCCAACTGCAATCCTGCTTTCTACATCACCTTGGCTCCTAACCAGATCCAGTGGGGATTCCATTACCTGTACATAGAACAGAGAAGGAAAGCAAAGCAGTTTTGGGGGCCAAAGGATAAAAGTGGGAGGAGGGAGAGGTAGACCAATTCAACTCATGGTGCTCATGCGTGGTGGGCAAGACCCTTTCTAGACAAATGCACAGCTTGTGCCAATGGAAAGAGACCAGTAACCACCCACATGGTCGGGGGACCCAGGATGTCTTCACCGCGAAGTAGAATACCTCCTCATTAGGGGATCTGTGCAGGTGCAAAACCCCTGTTACTTCAGGAAGGCAATGTTAAGAGGGCCGCTTCTTTCAGGAAGCCTTTCACGATTGTCCCAGCTGTTAATAATTTTTCCCTTCTCAAATTATCTGGGACTTCCTTATCTATTTACATATTGCATCCCAGCCTCCTCAGTAGACCTGGAGGCCTGTGAGATCAGGGCCCCTTTCTCATTTTGTTATTGTCTCTCTGATGTCTAGCATAGTGCCTTACACATAGCAAATAAATGTTTATTAGGTTGAATATCAATAACAGGCTTTTAAATTTTAATGAAGCTGGTCAGGATAACAAATAAAAAACACTGGATTATATAATGTTGTGGAAGAACTATCTCTTCTCCAAGTTTATTTGGTAGGTTTTTGTTCTTGTTCAAGTCATTTTTTTCAGTTATGTCTGACTTGTCATGACCCCATTTGGGGTTTTCTTAGCAAAGATACTGAAGTGGTTTGCAATTTCCTTTTCCAGGTCATTTTAAAAATGAGGAAAATGAGGCAAACGAGGTTAAGTGACTTGCCCAAAGTCACACAGTTAGTGTCTGAGGCCAGATTTGAACTCAGGAAGATATCTTCATAAAAAGCCTGATTGAGGTGGAAGACAGACAAGTTGCCAAGGAACCAGGGACAGTTAAAATTCTCCCTCTGGCTTCTTATCTAAAGAATGTTTAAGACTTTAAGCTAATTTTCACATCTCATGGGACAGGTTGTGGTCAGGTGAGGTCAGTAATAACCAATATTTGCAGGAGAAATGCTCCTGAGTCCCAAATAATAAAAGGAAATAAACAATTCCCACAACATTAGGAATCAGAGACCTTGAGTTTTAGCCTTGGATTTGTCATTTTTAACTTTTTAACACTTCACCTAGTTTAGCCTCTTCATAAGGAAACAACCAAAGAAATTAATTTGCCTAGTGTAATTGATTTGCCATGTTCCCTGAAAACACTCTGCTTCTGTTCATAAGCCTAGCTTTAAAGGGGGCAACTCTTTTGCAGACAAAGGAAGTGGTACCCAGCAACTGGCTAAGGATCTTGGGATTTGTAGTAAAGTATCTTAACAAGCAGTGCTCTCATTCTGGGCATCATTTAACTTGGTCTGGATAGGACTATATGAACTCAATAGGAAGCTTTTGAACTGGGTCAAAGGAGTATTATGGAGGGCTGAAGAGAGAAAACAATGCACCAGAGCTGAGACCAAGGGGGAAAAAGCCAGAACATTGATTTGATGATGGGGACTATGTAGTGAGCATAGAAGGTTTGTGTTCTGTGCATAGCTTCTTCCCTGGTAGTTTATTTTCGATATTAGAACTAAATGAGATAATCATTGGTCATTCAGCAGTTCACAGAAATAGATTTACTTGCCTGTAGTAAGGGAAGGCTATTGAACAAGGATATAGAGTGAGGACTTTTGCATATTGATTCAGAGGAGCTGTCCTGCCTCTGAGATGCCCATTGTGGTCCACTGGCCAAAGCATCACAGAGTAGCTAAGGTTTCTCAGTATTCTTTTGTATCTGAAAATCCAGGTAGTGATGTTAACATCCTGAACTATTACTCTCCTGAGTTAATTAAGTTTTTTTTTTTTTTTTGTGAGGCAATTGGGGTTAAGTGACTTGCCCAGGGTCACACAGCTAGTAAGTGTCAGGCTGGATTTGAACTCAGGTCCTCCTGAATCCAGGCCTGGTGCTTTATCCACTGCGCCACCTAGCTGCCCCGTTAATTAAGTTTTGAGGATGGTTTTGGTATCTTTTAAAGAAAAATTAGGCTAACTTGCATGGTGGTGGGGATGGGGTTAAGGTATTGCTCCCACTACAGTTTGCTTCCACACTGTGTGTGTGTGGGGGGTGGGGGGTGAGGGGTGAGGGGTGGGGGGGAAGGACCTGAGGCTACTTGGTGCCAGTAATTGATTATCTTCTCTTAAAGACTGGGCGGAAACTTCAAAAACTTTCTTTTCTTTCCTCCTGACATTGCTCCTCATCCATGCTTATTCATTACCAGACTTTTATTTTCATTGGTTTTTCCAAACTTCTTTAAATTGGGTCTTCTCCTAATTTGATCTTTTTCCTTATGTGAAATCTCTTGTTGACCATGAGAGTTGAATATTACACATTTGTATGGAGGTGGAATACAGAAGGAATTAAGGGGGATACACTCATTAGTTGAAATTTATATGGAAATTAAGATGAGCCTATAGTTAGGGAATCCATAACTAGGGACTTGGGATCTATGTTTTTATTTTATTAACAGTTTGGCAAATCTCTCAACGAATAGCACCTTAAGCTGAAGCTTGGGCCTTCCCTTGAGCTAATTGAATCACTTGTTGTTCTACAGCTGATGCAGTTTCCTGAGTCCAGGCAATAATCACCTCCCACACCTTGTCCACTCCAGACTGGAGAGAAAGGAGAGGACACAAAAGAAAGGAAAGGGCTTGGGGCAGTTAGATGGCACAGTGGATAAGGCACCGGCCCTGGATTCAGGAGTACCTGAGTTCAAATCCGGCCTCAGACACTTAACACTTACTAGCTGTGGGACCCTGGGCAAGTCACTTAACCCCAATTGCCTTACTAATAAAAAAAAAAGAAAGGAAAGGGCTTTATCTGAAGGGTGCTTATTGTTTGTTCTTTGTCCTGTAGGAGGACCAAGGACATGGGGAGGTGATGTCTTGACTTGCTAGTGTAATGATTGGAATGATGCCACCTGCTGGAGACTTACTGTAGAAAAGCTCCGCCATGAGGTGAAGGTCTCTGAGGGCAAGACCATGCATCTTTTCTTTGGCATCAGGAAGTGATGCAAGTTTGCTCGTGGGAGGAAGAAGGGGGAGGCTGGCTCGCTGGCTCACTCTCTTTTGTGTGGACTCTGGCGGAGAGCAGAGCTAGGAATGCTCTCTCCCTTTAATAGATAGATGAATCTAGGCCTTTCTCTCTCTCTTTACCAAATTCTTATTCTCCTTAATAAATGGAGCTGGTCAGGATAACAAATAAAAAACACTGGATTATATAATGTTGTGGAAGAACTATCTCTTCTCCAAGTTTATTTGGTAGGTTTTTGTTCTTGTTCAAGTCATTTTTCCTTAATAAATGCTTAAAAGTCTAACTCTTGCTAAAGCTTTTAATTTATTGAGAACCACTCATTAGATATTTTAGACAGACTAGCTAGAATTTTAGCCCAGTTGGATTTAAGTGAGGCAGAGCTGTGCAAAGACATCAGCCTCACACTCTCCTCCACACACATCTGAGTCCAGACCGGAGATGACCCTGGATGCAGTGGGAGACTTTGCCTTTTTTAAGCTAAGGTCTTTCCCAGGTTTCAGTTTGTCTGAGGTAACACCCATTTAGTGATGTAAGGCTAGGCAAAAGAAAGTCTCTTTTTTTTTTTTCCTACTAAAAAAAATCAAATTGGGAGGGAAAGACCCTCAGAGTTTCTGGCCAGAACAGAAACAATTGTAGTTTACACTTACTCTGGGCTATCAAAATCCAATGACCAAGTGAGGCTTGGTCTAGAGCCTGAATGATTTGGGTTTAAGGCATGGTCAAGTAGCTCCATTTGAATCCCAAATGGCCTTTAGCAAAGCCTGGTTGTCCAAAGGGTAGGCTCTGACCAAACCCAATCCTTGGAGGTTAGTGAGCAGGGAAGTAGAAGAGGCATGCATGGTCTCCTGCATGGGAAGATTCAGCCCTGCTATTTTCTAAAAGTGAGGGGAGAATAGATAGGAGCAAATACCATTCAGCAAGCTTTGCCTTCCACAATTCCATCTGCTGGTTATACTGACACAGTTTTGGGCATATAGTATGCACTGAATAAGGCAACTAGGTGCCTCAGTGGTTAGATTATTGGGCCTAGAGTCAGGAAGATCTGAGTTCAAACCCAGCCCTCAGACATTTACTAGCTGTGAGACCCTGGGCAAGTCACTTAATCTTTTTTTTTTTTTTCCCTTAATCCACTAGAGAAGGAGATGACAAACCACTTCAGTATCTTTGCCAAGAAAACCCCACAGACAACATTGGCATGATATGATCTACAGAGTTATGAAGTCAGACATGACCACAACATGCACTAAATAATTGTTGGTTGGTTGAATGAAATCGCCCAAGTTAACATAGTTAGATTAGGCACGAGGCTAAGGTGCTCAGGAGAAGGTTAGGGATGGGACTCTGGAGTGAGGAAACTCTCTCTCAATGAAGGATAGACCTTCTCTACAGCTTAGTGAAAATGGTTCCTGCCTCAAGGAGTTTACTTTCTACTGAGGGGATGAAATTTTTACACAGAGAAGTAAATATAAGAAAATATGAGGGGGGAGAGATAGGTGTCTCAAATATGATCTTTGTGAAGAGGGATTAGTCTTTTTTTTTTTTTTTTTGGGTGAGGCAATTGGGGTTGACTTGCCCAGGATCACACAGCTAGTAATTGTCAAGGGTTTGAGGCTGGATTTGAACCCAGGTCTTCTTGAATCCAGGGCCAGTGCTCTATCCACTGCGCCACCTAGCTGCCCTGGGATTAGTCTTATTTTGGATGAACTCCGAGGTGACCAGATACTAGATTTAGAAGCAGAAGGACCCATAGTGCAGGGGCCAGTTCCACCCAGCTCCAGAGAGCAGATTGTTCAGTTCTTAGCATGAGCATTTGCACATCAGAATGGTAGGAAAACTATGGGCTCCACCTATTGTTTTGTTGATTGTCTAGGCTTTAGAAAGTGAAGGAGAAAATGTAAATAATGCTGATTAAACTTGTTAAACATTTACCAGCACACCCCTACCCTTAGGGGTCATTTAGTTCAACCTTCCCATTTTATAGATGAGGAAACTGAGGGCCAGAGAGCATAAGTGACTTGCCCAAAGTCACATAGCTCAGAAATGACAGAGCCAGGATTGAATCTAAGTCCTCAGGCTCCAACCCATCATTAGCTCTACCATACCTCATGGTAATTTGCAAATTCTGTAAGTTTATGATTCCATACTTCTGTAAAGAAATTTTCTCTATTCCCATCCCATTGTTTCCTAAGATCCGGAATTTGAACCCAGAACCCAAGAGTGCCAGAGAATCTCCAGGCTCAGCTCTGGCTATGTATTCAACAGTTACAGGAACATTGAGCTCTTCTCCTCTTCAAGGCTGGGAGGGTCCTATTCCTTCTCCTTTTTAGTCATTTCCTTAGTACCGGTATCAAAGAGTAAGTAAGAAGGTAGATAAGACAATTTTTGTTGTTTAGTTGTTTTTCAGTAGGGTCTGACTCTTTGTCACCTCATTTTGGGGTTTTTCTTGGCAAAGATACTGGAGTGGTTTGCCATCTCCTTCTCCAGCTCATCTTACAGATGACGAACTGAGGCAAACAAGGTAAAGTGACTTGCCCAAGGTCACACAACTAGTAAATGTTTGAGGCAGGATTTGAACTTGATGTGGGATGGAATTTTGGGGTCAAATTTATCGTCCCAAAAGAATGACAAGACTCAGTGACTCAATTTCCCAAGTTTTATCGCAATACTGTGGGTGACCACAGGGAGAGAACCAGAATAGTGGAAAGATATCTCTTGAATAGTGAAAGGAAAGACAGTTATATTTATAGTATGGATAAATTGATTATCATTCTCATAATAATCTCCACCTTGGGGAGGTACAGGGGAGGGCCTGTCCTTCTCATTATAATATTCTTTACCTTGGGGTGTTTCAGGGGAGGGCTTATCCTAATTTGGAGTTCCTGGGGTCCTAAGCCAACCCCTGAGGCGGGTACCTTTTTCTGTGGAGGTGTGTTTTTGGGGTTTACACGTGATAAGGTGAGTCTGGGGGCAAATTTGGCATTTTCTGCGCATGTCTCTTTCTGATTCCCATGGCTAGTTTAAAAATACCTCCATTTTTCATTAGAATTTCTATACCCTTGTCATTTCCTTTATTGTTCTTTGACCTGACCCTTTATGGTCCCATTATGGGTACTGATCACTGTGGGTATGATAACCTAGCATAAGTTATCCATTAACTGGGGTCTAACTCTCTTTTGGAGCTAATATCTGAATTAGAGCTTGGATCTTAGGTTTTTCTATTAACCCCTTTTTGCCTCCTACATCAAACTTAGGTCTTCCTGACTCATGCCCAGCATTCTATGTATTGGGCCACCTAGCTTCCCATAAGACAGTTTCTTCCCCCCACCCCCCATAACAACAACAAAAACTCTAGAAAACAAAGAAACTGGCAGTAGTGGGGAGAATGAAGTGGAAACCTTTGGATCCAGCCTCTCACTCTTCCTGTCACTTATAAAACAAGAGATAAAATCGCGATGATTAAATAACTCCTTACCAGCCTAGTGAGGGTGCCATCATTGCTTTGGGCTTTATTGAATTGATTGAAATTCCAAAGAGGAGACCGATATTTAGTGTAGTTGGTACTGATGACACCTCACTCAGTCCTCTGTTTTAAAAGGGCACGGCTATATAATATAATCTTCTTTAAATAAATGGAAAACACCGAGGGGCATCATTTCCTGCTGGTGTTAATAATTGGTTGCAAATAAGAAAGTAGAGTAAAAGCTGAGCTTTCCATATGGAAAATCTAAAAGCCAAGGGGGGAAAAGGCTCTAAGAGGAAAAGAGTCATTAAAAAAAGTGTTTCCATGCTATTTCATAACTGCCATTAAATTACCCTGAAAACATAAAAAACCCCAAATTGTCCTTATATGGGGGGGGGGCGGGGAGAGGAATGTTCTTTATAGAATCTTGCAGCTGGAACAGAGGGTCAGGGTCATGCAATCTATCCTTCCATCCAGTGAATGAATTCTGTCAACAAGGTCCCTGACATGTGGTCATTTGGCTTCTGCTCTAAACATTCCAATTTGCTGTCAAGAGACAGCTAGGTGGTGCAGTGGTTAGAGCTTTAGGCAAGGCATCGGGAAGACCTGATTTCAAATCTAACCTCAGATACTTTCCAGCTGTGTAACCCTGGGCAAGTTGCTAAATTTCTGTCTTCCTCAGTTTCCTCAGCTATAAAATGGAGATATCAACAGCATCTTTCACAGGGTTGTTGTGAGGATCCTATAAGACAAGCTGCTTCATCAGTGTTTGTTTCCTTCCTTCCAACTGATGGTGTTTCCTGGGGCTTCTAGTATTTTTTCTCTTGAATCCATTCTGAGAACTTCTTGTTGTCTGAGAATTTTCACTGGAGTTGATGGTGTGGAAGATCCCTAATCTAAGCCAAGTCTAACTCCCCTAAATAAAAGACCCAAGAAAATCTAAGAGAGCACCAGATGAAGCGATGATCAATAAAACCAAAGGAAAATACAAGTAAACTCATCTATCCAGTCCAAACACACACAAAAAGAAGGCCAAAAATGTGCAGTTCTTCTGAGCCTGGATGTGCCAGGGGGCCTGAAGCCCATCTGATCTCCAGGGCCCGGCCGGTTGGATCCTCAGCAAAGGACAAAGTCGGCCCCTGGTAAGTTTCTGTGCAAATGGACCAAGAGAAATCTGCTCCAGGGAGTGAGTCCACATCCTGGGGCTTGGAAGGTGGCTTGCCTCCCACTCCTGTTGGTGACTACACAAAGAAGAGAGAGATATGGGGGAGAGGACGGGATCCTCATGGGGCCACCAGGAGAGGATGTAGATAGAAGAAAGGAGAGAGGCAGAGGTTGGGCCTGGTCCTTCCCTCCCCATCCAGAGCTTCTAAAGGGCAGCAGCATCGATATCTTTTTTTTTTTTTTTTAAATTTATTTATTCATTTTTTGTG
Organism: Dromiciops gliroides; assembly: GCF_019393635.1. Lineage (NCBI taxonomy): Eukaryota > Metazoa > Chordata > Mammalia > Microbiotheria > Microbiotheriidae > Dromiciops > Dromiciops gliroides. The sequence goes on from NC_057866.1 coordinate 265,276,146, forward strand.
AGGCAATTGGGGTTAAGTGACTTGTCCAGGGTCACACAGCTAGTAAGTGTCTAGTGTCTGAGGCTGGATTTGAACTCGGGTCCTCCTTCAGGAGGGCAGCCATCTCCACCAACTGTTAAACGTCCACTATTCAAAGGGCAAGCAGCTTGGCACCCCGAGGCACCAGGAACGGCAACCCACCATCACCATCACCTTGACCAGGGCAAGGCTCCACCCCCTCCTTCACTGTTAGATGGGGCAGACAAGGCCAACTTGTCTGCGGGTTAGATATCAATGCTGCTAGGGGCAGCTAGGTGGCGCAGTGGATAGAGCACCAGCCCTGGATTCAGGAGGACCTGAGTTCAAATCCAGCCTCAGACACTTAACACTTACTAGCTGTGTGACCCTGGGCAAGTCACTTAACCCCAAATGCCTCACCAAAAAAGCCCCACCAAAAACCAAAAAACCTTCCTTGGCCCCCTTTCATTTGGCTCTAGATTTTCTAATACTGTCCCGATACCACATCCCCATTCACCGACTCTGTTGCAGTCCAAGTGGATTATTTTCTGTTCCCCAGCCTTGGCCTCTCCACTTCTTCCACATCCTTGCTCTTGATTAGGTAGCTATTATATTATTATTTTTTGTCAATCAGCCGTATCAGACTCTCCATGACCCCATCTGGGGTTTTCTTGGCAGAGATTCTGGAGTGGTTTGCCATTTCCTTCTCCAGCTCAGTTTATAGCTGAGAAAACTCGTATTATTATACCTGTTATAGTGGTCTACCCAACACTCAGACCCCACTATCTTTGCTGAAGTCCCTTTCTTTCCTCAAGCCCCAACTCAGATGCTGCTTCCTCCATGAATTGTTCCTTTATACTCTCCTCCTCCAAGTCCAGTAAAATCAAAGCTTTCCAAAAGCCAAGTTGCTTTTGGAAATGGTGCATTACTCCTTACTAATAACCTTCAGACAGGTGAGATGACTCATATGAGTGCTACCTTTAGAGTCAAGACATGAGTTCAAATCCTGCAGTATTTTATTGATGTACCATTTCCTACAACAAAAGCTTCATTTTTCAGTGTCTTGCAAATCATGAAGGTTTCATACCATCATTAGGTATTTCAGTCATAATATGCAGGTAAGGGAAGAATCTTTCTTAATGTTAGTGGACACAAATCCAGGTTTTAAATAATTTTTGGAAAAAAAAGTTGTTTTTTTTTTTGAGGGAGAGAGGCAGCTTCTTGTCAAATCTGATTACATCAATGTTGTTTTTAAGCTATGGAATGCTATTGTTGGAAAGCTTCAGTTCACAGAGTAACCTCAGTCACTCCCTTGTTGCAACATCACCTTTGCAGTTCTTTTTTTTCTCTTTGGATCACATTATCAGTATTATTTTCCATCTGCAGTTTCTTCGCAGGAATCTTTTAAAACCACATTTCCATTTTGAGATAGTAAAATTAGCAAAAACCAGAAAAATTTGTAAGTCCATTTCACTGGGCACGTGTAAACCGCAACATATCACAATATTCTGAAAGGGGATGAATGAATGAGGTTGTCCCTGTCCAAAGCTCTGCATTAAGGGGTTCCTCCTCTTTCTTCTGGATGCCTCATGTACCCTATATAACATATGATCATCTGGAGTGAAGACTCTGGTATCAATCTACATATTAAATATGAATAAGGCAGTTTCTTTCTTGTTTTGGGGCAACAATAAATGGAAGTGCTTCTAATATTTTTTCCCAGAATCCCCATGGATCATCTTGTATACCTTCTGGGATATTTATACCCTATTGGGCTAGGACATTGGGCTGTGTTTAATGAGATGGAATTAAATTGGGATAAATGTAAAGTCTTATATTTTGGCTAAAAACAATCAGCTTCCCAAGAGTGGGATGATGGAGGTATGGTTAGATAGCTCTCTGAAAAATACCTGGGAGTTTTAGTACCCTGAAAATTTAATACAAGTCAGAAACGTGATATGGCAACCCCCAAACAGGATCTTGGGTTGCTTTAAGAGGATCATAGTTTCCAGAAATAAGGAGGGGGGGTTGTCTAAGTTCTTCTTTCAGGCTGTAGCTGGAGAGTTGTGTTCAGTACTGGGTATTTCAGTTTGTCGGGACGTTTATAAGGTGGAGAGTTTCGGAAGGAGGGCAGCCAGTAGGGTAGAAAGCTTTGTGTTTGCTTCATGTAAAGATCAGTTTGAAGGAATTGGGGAAGAATTCCATAGAAGAGGAGACTCAGGAAACTTGAGGCTATATATTAGAAGGATTGTTCTATAAGACAGGGCTTACTAGGCTGGCTGTGTTTGACCCCAAAGAAGAGAATTGGCAACAATGGCCAGAAATTCAAAGAGGCAATTTTAGACTTGGCATCAGATAGGGAAAACTTCCTAACAATTGGAGCCTTCAAGAAGTTGAGTTGCTTTTGGAGGTGGGGGATCCCTCCTTGCTAATGACCTTCAAACAGAGGTGGTATGACTTCTTGTCTCATTTGTTGTAGCAGGGTTTTCTTTTGGGTTGGAATACATAGTGGCTGATATCCCTTCCAAATCTAAAATCCTGTAAGTCTGTGAAGATTGGTTCCTACACTTGAACAACACATACTATAAGGTCCATATAATTTCCCAATCTGATTACTTTTTCTGTGATTTAAGAAGACACAGGGGGAAAATGAAGTTAATGTGTGACTGTGATTTTGACATTGGGCCAGTATAAAACTAGTGGGAGAGTCATATTTTCTGTTAATTCTATTAATTATCTACTTGCTAAAAAAGACCATCATCCTCCCTGTTCAAAGATCATCATTTTTTTTTTTCAAACCAGAAAGACCATAAATTCACCAGCTGGTTTTCAACAAGAAGCAACATCAATCATTTTCTCCTTGGGGTTTTATAAATGTTGAGATAGTAGTCTGACACATGAAACACAGTCAGTGTAGTTATTCAAGCGTTCTTTCTCAAACATGTCTTAATGATTTGTTATTCTAGTCCCTTTTATAAGTCATGAAGCAATGTTCCAACAAGTGAGAGGGCAGCTGTTTCTTCATGAGTGTAATGTCACTGGAGTTGAAGGTGTTTGGCTATGTAAATCTTCATTTTTAAGTTAAGCAGCAGATTAATTATTTTGCAGACGGAAAGTAAATGAGATATCATATTCTGTCTACCTTTGGATACTTTTATACTCAGGGAATTAAGATGAAATTGATACTACTTGAGAATTTTACCATCTCTTAAGAATTGGAAAGAAAAGTATGGAGAAAATATTGGTAGACTGAATTTTTTTGTATGTTTAGCCCAGAGCTCCCTCAAATTTTGCCCACCCCCCACAAACTACATCCTAGTACCAGGTATGCTTTGGGTCAGCATCTATCCAAAACTATAGTTCACAAAACCTCATCTTATATTTCTTTCTTCCAGATCAAATCAGAGGACATATTAACTAAAATAGCAAACACTATTAAACAGAATTTCAAGATAAATAACAAGGAAGATTTCTCTCTTTATACATATTCAAACTTCCATAGATTCTCACACCAGTGATGGGAGGAAGAAAACATGTAGAAGACTCATACTCCTAGGGTTGTGTCCCAGCTAGAATATCTCTTTACTTGCTAGTTTCCCAAGAGCTATCGATATAATCTGCAGGGCTGTTTTTTGTTTGTTTGTTTGTTTCATTGGGCTTTCCCATTGAACTACTGCTTCCATCTGCTGAGCTACCATTGCTGTTTCTTCACTGAAATGCAGGTGCCCTAGAGACTCCTTGCTGCAAGGGATTGTTGACAATTTGTGCATTTAACCCAAAGCTTTAGGGCTATTTCAGCTCTTTTGTGAGCGAGACCTAGCTGCACCTAGAGAGCATACATAGCCTTCTTTATGGTCGAATCAGCCCTTTGAATGATATTGCTTCCCTTTCAGTTCTAGTTTTACCCAGATCTGCCTATTAATTGCCCCCTTCCCCTTTTTTTGGGTCCACATGTGATTTTATTGGTATAGGGAGCTCCCAGTTAAGAAAATTTTCTCTCCGATTGCAGATCTACATCTGCTATACAACTTAAAGTCTTTGGTAGATCACTGAGAGGTAAGTGACTTGCCTAGGGGTCATACAAACAATATGTATCAGGGCTAAGATTTGAACCTAGGGGTTTGGGGCTCTGACCAGTTCTCTATCCTCCATTATATCCTGCCTTGATGTTTGAGTCAGGGGAGAAAATTCCATTTAACTCTCATCATGTCTTTAGCAGTTAACACTAGGGTCACCATACAAATTATCCTGTAGTTTCAAGTCTGGGAGCACAGGGTGGAGCTGGTGGCTTTTGTCCTGCCTTCCAAAATATTACAGAAGAAATTGCCTTATTTCATTGGATTTCCAGGAGCTGTGTTTTGTTTCTCTCCTTCCCTAAGACTTCTGAGGGAATGCTGCATTAGGGAATGCCTTGAACCAGCTCACCTGTCTGGGGCTTCTTCCTTTATCTTTGAGACTTCCCAAGGAGCCATTAACAAGCCCTGGATCCAGCCCCCAACCTGTGGCCTCCATCTTTGCCCCTGAGACTTCTTGTGTCACCCCGGGCTGCAGGGCTAAGGCCTCTGTCCTCTGTTTTTGTTCCAGGAACTTCTTCATGACTTAGGAGGCTGTTCCAGTCCCATTGCCAGCCCCTTCCTCCTATCCTAAATCTGTGTCTTCACCTGCTCCTATTTACTGTGAGTCAGGCTTCCTGGGCCTCGCGGGACTCAACATTACCACCTGCCACAAGGTTGGACATCAAGGGAGGGCCCTGAACAGTCTACTTAGGAACCTCCCTCAGTGGAATTCTCTCTAGCCGTTGATGATGGGTCAGAACTCATTGTTGCTTGGTCATTTTTCAGTGATGTCCAACTCTTTGACCCATTTGGGGTTTTGTTGGTGGAGATACTGGGGTAGTTTGCCCTTTCCTTCTCTAGCTCATTTTTTTTTTTTTTTTTTTGGTGAGGCGATTGGGGTTAAGTGACTTGCCCAGGGTCACACAACTAGTTAGAATCTGAGGTCAGATTTGAACTCAGGAAGATGAATCTTTCTGACTCTATCTACTATGCCACCTAACTGCTCTAACTAACTAAAAGAACCCCATTTGGGGCCTCTTTAAGTCTCCTTATAGAGGAAGCTGGGTGGTACAGTGGAGAGAGCATTATGCCTGGAGTCAGAAAGACCTGAGTTTGAATCTGACCTCAAAAGCTTACTAGCTGTGTGAACCTGGGCAAGTTACTTAACCTTTGTCTGCTTCAGTTTCCTCCACTGAAAAATGCCGATGGCAGTAGCATCTAAGTCCCAGAGTTCTTGTAAAGATCCAATGAGGTAATGTTTGTAAAGCACTTAGCACAGTGCCTGGCAGGTAGTAGTTGCTTCATAGTTGCTTCCTTCCTGCGGTTGTTTCTTATGTTGGTTCAATGTGTGGATAATGTTGTTATACTCAGCGTCCACATCATTTCTGTTCTTTATTTCCTGTTTTTGTTGGTCAATTATTTCAACAGTTCAAAGTTAAGTTTCTTCAATTATACCTGATATCTTTTCCTCATTCTTCTTTCTTTTTAAAAACTTATTCAGATCTTAATAAACATGTGCCATTTGTCTGACTATTCAGAGACAATTGTCCCTGGGATGACTTCCGCATTATCAGCAAGTCCATTGAAGCATAACTTATTTCATCCTTTATGGTGTCGCTATGTCTAGTGTCTACCAAATCGTTTTCTTGAATAAAATGCTTATGATTATGTGTAATATGCAAGTCTTTGGCCTCTCTCATCCATTCCTCCTGAACCTTGCTTTTTCATATATTTCTTTACATTCTTATCTTTTCCTACCGTCTTAGTGCAGCCATTAAGTATTGGAAGAGACATTGTTTTAATTTGGATGGTTTTTCATAGACTCTTTCTACCATTTTGTCCTTAGCAACTGATACTGGTTCATAAGGTGAAATTGTGTTCTCTGATATCTTTTTGTAAATACTTATAATTAGTCCTGCAATGCACCATGACCAAATATCCCATTTTTGTTGTTGCCTTTATTATTTATTTATTTTTTGCAGGGCAATAAGGGTTAAGTGACTTGCCCAGGGTCACACAGCTAGTAAGTGTCAAGTGTCCGAGGTCAGATTTGAGCGCAGGTCCTCCTGAATCTAGGGCCAGTGCTCCATCCACTGCACCATCTAGCTGCCCCCTGTTGTTGCCTTTAGGTGTGTGATAAGTCACTCTGCCAACTCTTTTACTGTTTATTTTTTCCTGTTTTTATTGATTTTTTTTTACAACATCATAGTTATGCCAGAATCCCTTCCTCTTCTCATTCCATAGAGCCACCTCAAATAATGAATAGTATTTTTAAAGACACACCAAAAAAGGGGAGAAAATTAGTATAAATGATCAATGCATTGAAAAAACTTGAAAACATATGCAATGTGTAACATCTACACACCTCTGCCTTCCATGAAAGGGTAGATTGGGGGTATTCACTCATCTCTCTTTATTTAGGTCATGCTCAGTCTTTGTAATTTTGTTATATTCACTTTTGATTTTGTGTGTGTTCTTTCCATTGTGTATGTTTTCTTGGTTCTGCTTACTTCACTCTGCATTAGTTCATGTAGATCTTTCCATACTTCTCTGTATTCATCACATTCATCATTTCCTACAGTACAGTACTATTTCATTATATTCATGTACCATAATTTGTTTAGCCATTCTCTAGTTGATGGGCATCTGCTTTGTTTCCAATTCTTTGCTATCACAGAAAGTGATAGCAACAGTTTGGTATAAATGGGGATTTATCAATGACTTCCTGTGGGTATGGACCCAGTAATGGAGTGTCTGCGTCAAAGCATATGGATCTTTTGGTCATTTTTGTCAGTTTCTTTATCTCCTCAAGGTGAACTTGTGAGCCATTCTTTTATTTTGTTGCAACTTCCTTCTCTGGTTTTATTTATAGCTGGAATGTCAATGTCAATGAACAATATTATTGGCCATTGGACAAGATCTTCCAGAGTACTAATAATTAAATTAAAATTAATCGATATTCTAGAAAATGTGTAATTCTTAACACTTTCTTCCCCCCTTTTAAAAATTTCATTCGATTTTTTTGGGTAACATTTAAAATCCCAAACTGTCTCCCTCTCTCCATCCCTATTTTGCACTAGAGAAATCTACCACTTGACACAGATTTGTAAATATATGAAAAAGAAATAATGCCATGTATACTTCTATTTATCAGTTCTTTCTCTGGACATAGCATCTTCCTTCATAGGTCCTTTGGAATTGATTTAAGTATTTATAATACTCAGAATAACTTGGTTGTTCGCAGTTATTCTTCAAACAATATTGCTGTTACTGTACACAATGTTCTCTTGGTTCTGCTCACTTTGCTTTTCATTTTTTCATGGAAATCTTTATATGTTTTTCTAAAATCAACTAGCTCATCACTTTTTTTTTTTTTTGCATGGGGGTTAAGTGACTTGCCCAGGGTCACACAGCTAGTAAGTGTCAAGTATCTGAGGTTGGATTTGAACTCAGGTACTCCTGAATCCAGGGCCAGTGCTTTATCCACTGAACCACCTAGCTGCCCCTAGCTCATCACTTCTTACAGCACAGTAGTATTCCATCACAGTATACTACAGTTTGTTCAGCCATTCCCCAATTGATTGGTATCCTCTCAATTTCTAGTTAGTTATTTGCTTTCACAAAAAGAGCTGTTATAAATATTTTAGAACATATACGTTCTTTCCCTTTTTCCCTGATCACCCTGGGAAACAGACCTCATAGTGATATTGCTGGGTCAAAGGGTATACAGTTTTATAACTCTTTGGGCATAATTCCAAATTGCTCTCCAGAATGTTCAGATCACTTCACAGTTCCACCAACAGTGTATTAATGTCCTAATATTTCCATATTCCCTCCAACATTTGTCATCTTCCCCTTCTATCATTTTAGCCAATCTGATTTGTGGGAGAGGATCTTTTAAAGTTGTTTTAATATGCATTTCTCAAACCAATAATGATTTAGAGCATTTTTAAATGACCATATACAGTTTTGATTTCTTCATCCAAAAACTGCATCTTCATCTCCTTTGACCATTTGTCAATTAGGGAATCTGACCTTTTTTCTGTCTTTTCTGTCTATTATCACAGAAGCTGATGGAGACCACATAGGACTGAACACTATGTAAAATTTGTGTTTGTTTCATGATTTGCCTTGGCGAAAACATCCATCACTAGGTGGGCCAGAGTTAGCTAGTGTGATCCTTGCAAAACAGATTTACTTTGGTTCTTGGGCCTTTGCAGCAGAGTACCACTTGGCAGAGCTTAGACTGCTGGTATAGCCTTTAGAACAATTAGTTTCTTCATTGATTATGTGGGGATTTCTAAGTATAGAAATACTTATAATAATAATAAGTATAGAAATAATAGGGATTGGTTGTCTCTTTGCTATGTTTATTGCTTCACTTTTTGTTTCTTGTTATCACAGCTAGAAATTCTAAAATGATGTCAAATTGCCTCTGCTTGTAGTGGGAAAACTTCTAGTGTTTCTCCAGTGTAAACAAGGTAGCTCTTGGTTTTAAATGTTATGTGTTTTTGATTATCTAAATGTAGGGATTTTCCACATCTATGTTTGTTTGTTTGTTTTTGTAATTTTAGTGAGTTGTTGAAGTTTTTTTCCCCTAAAATTTTGTGGTCTATATGATTAATTATGGTAATTGTTTCCTTAATGTAGAACCATCCTTGCATTCCTGTTATAAATCCAAGTTTGTTCACATTGAATCCTTTTCTTGATATGTTTCTGTAATCTTCTTGTAAGACGACATTTTTTGGTACTCAGTCATACTAGTTCTTTCTGTTGTGTGTATGTATGTATATATGTATGTATACACACATACACATATATACACACATACATATATATGCACACACACATATACACACACACACACACACACATATATTCCAGGTTTTTCTCATAAAAGAGGTTTGGTGGGCTGTGATTTCTGTCTCTGTTTTTGAGAATGATTTTTGCAGCAGAGTTATTAATTGGTTTTTAAATGTTTGATAGAATTCCATTGCAAATTCATCTTTTCCAGGTCCCCTTACCTTCTCTTTTGCAATTAATTTATATCTTATTCAATTTCTCTTTCTGGAATTGGGTTGTTTAAAATCTCTGGCTCTTATTTTGTTAGCCTGAGTATTTTAGATTTTGGCATCTACTCTTTAATTTCATTTGAATTTTCACCTTTGCTGCTATATAATTTTTATAGTAGTTGATAGTCATTTTATTTCCTGTCTATTTGTTGAGAATTCACCCAATTAATTTTTTATTTGATTTTCTTCTCTTTTTGGGTCTGGTTACAATAGGTTTTTTTTTTAATTGATTTTTGCTAGCCTTTCCAAAAGAATTGCCTTTAGTTTTATTGATTAATTCTTTTCATTTTTGTGTTTCTCCTCTCGTTTTCCAAGATTTCTTCTTTTGTACTCATTTTAAAGTTGCTCATTTGTTTATTTTCCAGGCTTTTGTTCCAGTCTTTACAGTTCATTGATCCTTTCTTTTTCCACTTTGCTAACGTTTTAAAAGATGTAGAATTTCATCAGAGGACTATTATAGTCGAGTTTAAAAAGTTTTGGTATGTTGCTTCATTCTTATCTTTATGTTTAACATAATTATTTATTTCTATGATTTATTCTTTGACTCAATAGCTATTCAGTATTCCATTACTTACTTTCCATTTTGATATGTATCTTTTGCTCAGATTTCCTTCACTTTACTGAGTTATGGTCTGTAAATGAGGTGTTTATTATATCTGCTTTTTAACTTTTGTTTATGATTCCTTTATCCCTAGCACCTCATCAGTTTTTGTAAAGGCACCGTGATAAAAGAATTTCTGGCAGGTCACATAACCAGCTAAAGCCTGCAGAATTTAGCTGAGACATCAAACTTTGGCTCAGGTGATTAACTGGTTAGTGATAAGAGCATATCTGGCTCAGCTTTATTACTTCTATTTCGTTAATATGGGCATGTCAGGTAACTAGCTATAGTTCCAGCATTAATGGTTAGTCTACAAATGCCAGCTAGGGCAGCTAGGCGGCACAGTGGATAGAGTGCTGGGTCTGGAGTCAGGAAGATTCATCTTCCCCGGTTCAAATCTGGCTTCAGACACTTACCAGCTTTGTGATCTTGGGCAAGTCATTTAACCTTGTTTGCCTTAATTTCCTCATCTGTAAAATAAGATGGATAAGGAAACAGCAAACTAATCCAAGATATTTGCTAAGAAAACCCCAAATGGGGTCACAAAGAGTTGGACATGACTGAGATGAGTGAACAACAAAAAATTCCAGTTATCTTTCCAGTGTTTACTGATCAGTTTATTATTTTACCTAGCACAGAATTTTTCTGCTATCTTTTCTTTGTTGTGTAAATCTTTACCTTCCCCTTCTGCCCTCTATACAATTCTATTAGGTCCATCCTGCTTAAGAAACTAAAACCTAGCTTAAGACTACTTGGAACCCACTGATTTTTATATGCTTTGAGCATATGATGTCAGTTTTTTCTTTTTCTTTTCTTTTCTTTTTTTTTTTTGGTGAGGCAATTGGGGTTAAGTGACTTACCCAGGGTCATACAGCTAGTAAGTGTCAAGTGTCTGAGGCTGGATTTGAACTCAAGTACTCCTGAATCCAGGGCTGGTGCTTTATCCACTGCACCACCTAGCTGCACCCTCCCCCGCTTTTTAAAACAAAACAAAACAAAACATGTTTCTGTGTGTATGATTGGGAAGTCATACCTATCAACAAATCCTTAGACAATTTTTATATCCACAAAGTGGGGTATTAAGAAATCCATAAAGGTTAGTCAAATATAGTTTATTTATCCTTCTTCTTCTTCTTCTTCTTCTTCTTTCTTCTTCTTCTTCTTTCTTCTTCTTCTTTCTTCATCTTTCTTCTTCTTCTGTTTACCCTTCAGTTCATTCAACCCTATACTGTCTTTGATCTTTCTGTTGTCTTCATTGAGCTGTGAGAGATAGAGACTAGAAACTGGACCTATGCTTTCATTGGTCTAGGGAACTCCAGGCTAAGGGAACTCTCCCAATTCAAGACAGCACCTGTTCTGCAAATTATAGTCTTAGAGAGTCAAGTAGAGCACTAAGAGATTATGACTTGCCCCAGGGTCACAAAGCTGGTACATGGCAGATAGAGACAGGACTTGACCTAAGCCAGTCTTCTTGGCTTTGAGGCTGGCTCTCAGCACTACTAACATTGTGTTACTATCAATGCTTTTTGCAATTTGTTTAGCCTTAAAAAAAATTTAGCTGCCATGTCTTTTGGTGCATCTGCATTTAATAGCATTGGTTTTCATTGTCTACTGTACTTTTAAATGTAGTTTCCTTTTTTGTCTTTTTATAGTCTCCTGATCTGTCATGATGACCAAATCTTTCACTTTTTTAGTCACCTGAAGCATGATAGATTTGTTCTATCTCCTAATATTCACTCTATATGTCTATAATGGAAATGTGTTTGCTTAATAAACGGCTGGATTTTGTTTTCTTAGTTGCCCTGCCATTTTATTTCTTTCTATGTGGAATTAAATACAGTAATATTTAGGGCAAAACTTAGGCTTGTGTTTTCTTCCACTGATTGCACACACATATGCAACACATATGTGCACATATATACATATATCTACATACATATACATAGTTAATGGAAGAACACCTAAATTTAACAATTATGTATGGTCAAAATCTGTTATTTTGTTTCTAATGGAACTTTTGATATAGAAACTCTTGGCCAGGGTAGTCAGAGAACAGTTTAAGTCATTGAGGGACGAAAGGAGGGAAGGAAAGAAACAAGCATTTATTAAAAACACTTATTAAGGGCCAGTCATTGTGGCTAAGTGCTAATACAAGCAAAAAGATAGTCCCTCCCCTCAGGGAACTTACATTCCAATGGGGGAAGACAGCCTACAAAAAGGAACTGAAGCGGTATGTGTGTGCATGTGTGTGTGTGTGTGTGTGTGTGTGTGTATTTGTATTTGTGTGACTGTGAATGAATCAATGCACTGGGCATAATTTTGAAGTTCTTAAGAGAAGGAACAGATCTGAGAGGAGGATGAAGGCAGGCTGGTCTTGTCCTTCACTACATGGAGACTCCAGTAGAAACTCACACGTGGGAGAAGGAGGAGCCAGCCTTACTAAGGGATGTTCCAGCATGAGGAGGCACCAGATCCTGAGGGAAATTCCAGAATAGGAGCAGCAGGAGCATAATTATGAAGATCATAAGATCAGGAACAGTGACTTGCCCAGGGTCACACTATTAGTATTTTTAGAGGTGAGACCTAAATCCACTCTATCTCTTATGCCGTATCTTAACACATATACATGTGTGCATGAGTCCACACACATATATGTGTGTGTATATACACACACACACATACACAGAGCAGGAATAAGACTCTCCTCATGTCAAATGTATAAAGTTCTCAGAGCTTCTATACACATGATATGTAGAAATAAAAACACACAGAATGAATCCACCTCCCACTTGAGATAATAATCTTGAATAATCATCATGGTACTGGGTGAAATGATGGTGGTGGTAGTGTTGATAATGATGGGGGTGATGGTGATAGTGATGGTGGTACAAATATGACCTTAATGGTCTTTCTGACTAGTCTAGTGGATGATTAAAAATTATTTTGTTTTATTACATTTTAAAATTTACTTGATTTTTTCAGATGTATGTATGTATGTATATTTGTTTTATTTGTTTTTCTCCCACTTAAATTTGTCGGTAATATGATCTCCTGTCTCTCTCTCTTTTTTTTTTTTTAGTGAGGCAATTGGGATTAAGTGACTTGCCCAGGGTCACACAGCTAGTAAGTGTTAAGTGTCTGAGACCGGATTTCAACTCAGGTCCTCCTGACTCCAGGGCCGGTGCTCTATCCACTGCGCCACCTAGCTGCCCCGATCTCCTGTCTCTTTAAAGGAAGAGCAGAACTTCTACTCTCTCTCTCCCCCACTCTGTCTGTTTCTGTCTTTGTCTCTGCCTTTGCTGCTCTCTTTCTTTCTCCTTCCCTCACTCTGAGGGAAATAAAACGTCTCTCCTCCTTAAGGACAAAAGAATCTCTCCCTTTTTCAGGCATTCTCAGTTGCTATCATTAACCACATAATTTGGGATTTTGGCAGCCACCAACCTTTCATTAATGTTTTTACATTAAATAATTGGAATAGCATCAGAATTGAAAAGACCACAGTCAATCTTGAGCCCTGGGGGTTTGGGGGCAGGTAGCCTGTGAGGGTGGGTCTGTTCCTTTGCATCTCTCTCTTCATGTCCCCTCTGGGCAAAAAGGGTAAGTGTGGAAGAGATCATGTCATGGCCTATCTGGGAAACAGAGAAGCAAGGCTTTAAATGAAGCTCTTTTCTGGATAAAGGCAAGAATCAAAGTGACTCTAATACTTCAAATTTCATAAACCCATCAGTTGTACTCAGTTGTAATGATGGCTAGTGTTTATATAATGCTTTAAGGTATGCAAGCACTTTACATGTGTTATCTCCTTAGCTTCCACTCTCCAATGTTCACATTGGCAATTGGCCAACTCAGTCCTAGAGTTTCTGGGAGGAAGGTGCATCCCCATAAACCCCCAGTTCCTTTCCTTTGGGTAGTTTAGCAAGATGGAATTTCTTTCTCAGTGTCCTCAATTCAGGGTTCAAATGTTACTGTTTCTGTCAGTCAGTCCCGCAGTACACATTTATTTTTTCTCTTCCTCCCTCCCTCTCTCCCTCCTTTCCTTTCCTTCCTTCCTTCCTTCCTTCCTTCCTTCCTTCCTTCCTTCCTTCCTTCCTTCCTTCCTTCCTTCCTTCCTTCCTTCCTTCCTTCCTTCCTTCCTTCCTTCCTTCCTTCTTTCCTTCTTTCCTTCCTTCCTTCTTTCCTTTCTTCCTTCTTTCTGCCAAGAAGCCCATTTATCCAAATTGGTAGCAAAATAAAAAGTCAGAGAAAGTATACATAGAAGAATTTATACCAGACAATTCAAATTGAAGGTGCACTCCCATTGGAAGCTAGGTAACTCAGTCCAACAGAGAGAGAGAGAGAGAGAGAGAGAGAGAGACAGAGAGAGAGAGAGAGAGACAGAGACAGAGACAGAGACAGATAGAGACAGACATAGACACACACAGATTTCAAGATTTCAAGTCTTATAAATCATGTTGTGAATTAGAAAGGTCCAAATATTTTTTTTGGGCGGGGCAATGAGGGTTAAGTGACTTGCCCAGGGTCACACAGCTAGTAAGTGTCAAGTGTCTGAGGTTAGATTTGAATTCAGGCCCTCCTGTACTTTGTGGTACTTTGTCCACTGTGCCACCTAGCTGCCCCGGTCCAAATATTCTGAATCCTTCTTCAGTCAGTGTGAGGTGGGGGACTCCCTTCTATATGTCTCCTACAGTGCTTTTTGGGGAAAAGATGAACTCCAAGGAAAGAATGAACCTAAGCCTTGGTCTGACAACAGAAGAACCTTTGCAGGAATGATTTGGACAGTGTCAGAGCCAAGGTGAAACATAAAATGTATATTTAGTAGTCCCCAAAACTGAACATGTCCTGGTGCTTCAAGTGTCAACATCCCAGAAGAATTTGATAGTAGTTATAAGTGACTGCTATTTGTTTTAAGTTTTTTTTTTCTGCCAATGAATACTTGGGGATCTTGTGCATATTAAGCATTTCTTTTGCGTAATGGAACCATCCCTGATTTATATTGTTTATTGAGTACCTTTCAAGTCCCCTTATTGGGGAGCTCCTAGACATGAGCCAAACCTAAACTTTAACTAATTCTTCCAGGTCTCCCAAGTTGGAAGCTGGGGCAGTATGTGCTCTAAAGACCTAAAGGAAAAATGAGACAAGAAACCTATTCTTTTAGATGGTCAGGCTTCCCAGGGACTGAACCCCGTCCATAATTATGTAGGTCTAGCGCTGAAAGGGGCCCCTTTGTGGAGGAGAAGAGGGTGGACAGCACTCCAGCTCCCTTGGCCCACTGTAATTCTTGTTACATAAGCTAAACAAACAGCAGGGACAAAATGCTGATATAAAAGAGGAGGTAGAGTTTTATGTGCATATAACCCTTCACCAGATGGCTTGCCAATCAGCGAGGATTGCCAGAGAGGCTGAGGATGCCAGAAGTATCTATGGCAACTGAACAGGCTGGACTATGGAAATAGCCTTCCTGCCACAAGTCTCTCCTCACTCCCAACCATCCTCCCTTTAGCTGTCAAACTGAACTTCCTAAAGTGCAAATCTGACCATGTCACCCCTTATTCAGTAAACTCCAGTGGCTCCCAGTAAACTCTTACCCATGTCACCCCTTATCCAGTAAACTCCGGTGGCTCCCAGTAAACTCTTACCCATGTCACCCCTTATCCAGTAAACTCCGGTGGCTCCCAGTAAACTCTTATCCATGTCACCCCTTATCCAGTAAACTCCAGGATCAAACAGAAAACCCTCCGTTAGAAGGTCAAAGCCCTTAATTACCTGCCCCATACCTACCTTTCCAGTCTGCTTATTCCTTATGTCTCAACCTCTGCAATCTCGTGACACTGGCCTCCATCTCCCAATTCCAGCATTTTCTCTGGCTGTCTCCAAGACTTGGAATGATCTTCCTCTTCATCTCCACCTCCTGGGCTCCCTGGCTTCTTCTAAGTCCCAACTAAAATCCCACCTTCTCCAAGAAGCTTTCCCCAATCCCTCAATTCTATTGTCTTTCCTTTACTGAGTAATTTCTACTTTATTCTGAATATAGCTTGTTTGTACATAGTTGTTTCCATGTCTCACTCATTAGATTATGAGCTTCTTGAGAACAGAGACTTTTGCCTTTGTTGTATGTCCAGTACTTAGCACACTACCTGGCATGTAGTAGGTGCTTAATAAATGTTTACTGAGTTTTGTTCAAATTTCTAAGTCTCTTTGGGCTCTGCAGTCTCTCCAGGAGCTCCTGGCTTCCAGCTTTGAGAGAGATGAATGATGCCAAACCCCATGTCAGGTTACTGAAGGAAAAGCCTCTGGAAAGAAGCTAACATAAATGTAACTGTCACTCTCCATCATGTCTCTAAACTCTCATTTCTGTCCTTATTTCACTCATTCACTTAATTATTTGACTTGTTTTTTTCCCCTGAACCCTTCTGGAAGTTCTTAGAATTCCTTCATTGTAATTTCAGGGCACCTTGAAGAATTTGTTCAGATATTGTCACCTTCCTCAAAGATTCATTTATTCTCCTCACTTGGTTTTTGTACTTTTAATCAAGCACTCTACAAATTTTTCTACAATGTCCTTGCTGTCTGTTTACAATTAGATTGCCAACTTGTCAGGGAAAAGATCAGATTTAGTAAAAGAAAGAAGAATAATGAGAAAAACACATAGCATACAAATGAAACAACTCAATCCTAAATTATTTAAACAAGAGTGAGAAATGGGAAAAGGACATCAGAAATGATACCAGCAACAACTGTAATGAATTTACATAGTTTAATTAGTTTATGTTTATCACCAGAAAAAAAGGACCAAAGGATCCCAGAAGGCACCCACATCAGTAAGCATTTGACATACTCTCCAAGTGGAGAGATACCAGCTAAACACAATACTTATTCAGAGTATAAACTCATTGTAAAATATGACAAAAATCCACAATTGTGGGCAGTATCCACCCATAAGGCAGAGAGAAACAGTAGCTGGTAAAACCACTTTAGAGAAAACTTGGCAAGATACTCAAGTAAGCAGTCATCCCAAGGACATTTAAGGATGATGACAGATTGAAAAAAAAATGGAAAAGATCTGCAAAGATAATGATAACAAATAGCTTTATCTACCAAGGATACAAATCGCTTTATCTACCAATAAAGTCTATTGTCTAGGTGGAAGACTGGGCATATGGGTTAGTAGCTGTACTATACTAGGACCATACATGCTTATGTTTATAGGGGGGGTAGAAATGTTACTACAGGTAATAAAGATGGGAAAAACCAGTGTATTATACCAAGCATATATAGAGAAGATTCTTGCTCAAGGAGAAATGATAGAGGACTGAAGAATCAATATGTAAGGCATCAGAAGGAGAGGAAGATAGCAAAGTTATGGGGGGTCTTAGATCTTATTTTATTTTATTTTAGCGGGTCAATGGGGGTTAAGTGACTTGCTCAGGGTCACACAGCTAGTAAGTGTCAAGTGTCTGAGGCCGGTGTTTTATCCACTGCGCCACCTAGCCGTCCCTAGATCTTGTTAATACAAAAAAGCAAATGAGAACATGTCAACAGCTACTAACCCATATGCCCAGTCTTCCACCTAGACAAAATCCATGTGAATGTCCTCTCTACATAATTCCAAAGCATCCTCAATGAGAACATAACCAGGGATCAAGCAGGCTTTCACAGGAGCTATTCAGCAACAATTAATGATTTTAAAGCACAGATCTAACCATGTAACCTCCCTCCTTATTAAACTCCAGTGGCTCCTGTTACCTCTGTGATCAAATATAAAATCTCCTGTAGGCATTTAATGCCCTTTACAACCTGGCTCCTTCTTACCTTTGCAATCCTTTTACACCTTGGTCCTCCCTGTGTGTTCTATCATCTGGTGACACCAGCCTCCTTGCTGTTCTTCACACAGGACACTCCATCTCCCAGCTGCCTGTGCATTACCAGAGGAGAGAGAACAAGAGTTACACGGGGTGGTCAGGCATGGATGGATTCAGATCTGCTGCATGGGATGGAACATCTGAATGGATGAGATCACAGATCTATTAAAGTCAGAGTGGGCAGCTAGGTATCTCAGTGCATAGAGCCCCAGGTCTGGAGTCGGGAAGAGGCATCTCCAAATATGGTCTCAGGCACTTACTAGCTGGGTGACCCTGGGCAAGTCACATAACCCTGTTTGCCTTCGTTTCCTCATCTGTAAAATGAGCTGGAGAAGGAGATGGAAAACCCCAAATGGGGTCATGGAGAGATAGATGTGACTGAACAACAAGTCAGAGTGGGTTCCAGGAGGCTGCTCTATTAGGATGAAGTGACGGATCAGGGGATGGTTTCACACCATGAAAACAGCCTCCCTTAGTATTTCTAGATTGAGAACTTACATCTATTTGACATTTTAATACACCACGGCATTCAGCTCGACTTAAAGAGATAATGTGGCATCTGAATCTCTGCATTGCCATTCACTAGCTCTGCAACTGTGGACAAGCCATTTCTACTCCTTGCGCCTTAGTTTCCTTTCATGATAGTTAAGGTCTTTTCCAGATCCAAATTTTATGAACTTTTCTTGTAATGCCACCATGTTCCTTTCAGTTTTGGGCTTGGGGAAGCCAGGAGGTCTCTCGTTTTGAGTTTGTGCTCCAGTGATTGGGTGGGGTCTGAAGGGCTGGGAACTTTGTCTGGGGAGGTTTTGTAGGTAACAGAGAAAATGAAAGAGAAAGGAGATCCAGTTGTTCTTTTAGAATCAAATTTGAATCTTGAGCTTGAACTGGATAAAGAGGTGTCATATTGAGTCCGTCACTAGAGGGTACTCCAACCCTTTTAGTCTTCAAGTTCTTTTTTTTTTTTTTCCCTCCTGCAGAATTGGGATTTCATTGATTTACTGAACTCAAGGTAAGTACTCATACACATTAGTACTTACAATTTTATTTATTTATTTATTTTTATAGTCTTAAAGAATTGCTTGGGACTCTGGCAAGATAAGTGACTTAGCCAGGATCACATAGACAGTATGTGATAGAAGTAGGATTTGAACCCAGGTGTTTCTGACTTGGAGTCTGATTCTATCCACACTGTACAAAAAAGAAATCATTGGTTTGATTTTGTTTTTTACTTTTGAGGAAAAATTTGATGTCAAGTGAAACATTTCGAATTGTACACACCAGAATAGTTTGATATGTGTATATGGATTGATAGAAGACCATTTATCAGTCAATCAACCAACATTTATTAAGGGCTTACTGTGTGCCAGGCACTGCGTTAAATGCTGGGTATACCAAGAGGCGAAAGACGTTCCCTGATCTCAAGGAGTTTTCTATCTAATATCAGCATCTTATCAGTAGCTGAAGAGGTTACCTGCCAGTCAGTTAATCAATTAATACTTATTAAGTGCCTAATATATTCCAAGCACTCTGCTAAATCCTGGGTATACAAAGATATTCTTTGGTCTTGAGCTCACAATCTAAAGGAGGAGACAACATGCAAAGACCCATGTGCAAACAAGCTGTGCACTTATTAAGTGCTTACTTTATACGAGGCACTGTGCTAAGTGCTTTACAAATATTCCCTCATCCGATCCTCATAATAACCCTTTGAGGCAGGTACTATTATTACCCCCATTTTATAGTTGAGGAAACTGAGGCAGGCCAAGGTTAAATGACTTGCCCTGGGTCACACAACTAGTAAATGTTTGAGGCCAGATTTGAACTCAGATCTTCCTGGCTTCAGGCCCAGCTGTATCACTGCATCACCTAGATGTCTCTTTGACGGCATTGCTGCAAGAGGATAGCATTCAGAGGCCTTCAAATAGGAACGTGACAAATCTCTCTCATTTTAAGAGAAAAGAAAGTGTTCAAATGGGATCAGCCCATCATACTGTCTCTGGAATGTTTAAGATATACTTGGGACCCTGTGAATATAAAATGAAGTTTCTACCATAGCCATACATTTGAAGTGAGACTTCAGTCATGTTAATCAATACCAGATGATGACCTCTCGAAGGGCATTCCTTTTGGTATCTGCCTTAAGACAAAGATAGAAGAAACCCTAGAGAGTGGTTCCAGCTGTCCACTCTGCCCCAGGATGGCCTTCCTCTATTGGAAGCAGAAACAGAGTTCTGACTATGCAACAACAACAACATAATTTACAGGCTTTCCGTAGTTCCCACCATGTCACCACGAGTCTTTATGCAGGTCTATGAACTCCATCCACCTTCCTGGTATAAAGAGAGGCCCCTAGAACCCCCTGTGGGCTTTTCCCAGAGAACTCCTTCAAGATCTCCTGCCCAAGACTTTCAGAAAACCCCTTCCCTTGTTTCCACCTCCTCGGTGTCTCTGAAGGTTAAGCCCCCTGCTCACCATGTTGGCTTATGCTTTGTCTGAGACCACTTCTCCAACTTCATCACTGACCTGTACTCAGTAGAGAGCTGTAATCACTAACATCAATCATTCATCAACCGACAAAGCTTTTATTAAGTGTCTACTGTGTGTCAGGCACTGGGCATACAAAGAGAGGCCAAAGACAGCCCCTGCCCTCAAGGAGCTCACAATCTAACGAAGAAGCTTACATAGTAAGAAGGGTAATGTTTTACTATTTATTTGATGATGGTGGCGGTGGTTGTGGTGGCGATACTGATCTTTTCTCGGGCTGGAACAAGCCTTAAGCAGGAGACAACACCCCTTACTCATTGTGACTGGCTTAGTGCCTTATTCAATATTTAGGATCATAGGTTTAGAGCTTGAAGGGACTTTTAGAGATCAGCTAGTCCAACTTCTTTATTTTAAAAATAAGGAAATTAAGGGGCAGCTAGGTGGCGCAGTGGATAGAGCACCAGCCCTGGAGTCAGGAGGACCTGAGTTCAAATCTGACCTCAGACACTTGACACTTATTAGCTATGTGACCCTGGGCAAGTCACTTAACCCTCATTGCCCCACCAAAAAAAAAAAAAAGAAGTGGTTGGGAAGATAATGTAATGGGATCATAGGTCACCCTCCCCATCAAAAAACCCCTCCCCAAACTTATGGTAATAAGCGGATAGAATGATTGATTCCATCAGTGTAGACTGATGGAATGCTAGAACCACAAAGAAACTTAGAGACCATTTTATTGTAACCCTCTCATTTCATAAGGGAAGAAACAGAAGCTTAAGTGACCACGTGTCTTGTCCAAAATCACACAGCTTAAATCCAACATTTAAATGGGGCTTTAAGAGGTTCCACGACAAGTCTGGGAGTCAAGGGATACCTGTATTATTACCTCCATCTTCCCAGTGAGGAAATGGAGGTTGAGAAGGTGTGAGGGTGATATGGGGGAAAGACCCTAGAGTGAGTCAGAGGAGGAGGAGGGCTCAGATGAAATGCTTTTCTGTGTGACCCTAGGCCAGTGATACCTCACTCCATGATATTATCTATGCAACAGGGGGTGGCTCTCTGAGGGTTCCTCCACAACCCACTGACTTGCCCAGGGTCCCACAGCTATTACTTGCCGGAGGTTGTAAGTGGAAGGATCAGTCTTAACACCTGATCTTCTAATGGCTAGGGACAGGGTGGATGTGTATTTCAGTCGAGTGTTTGGCAAAGTGTCTACTGGAAAGCTGCCCCCAGGGGTTCTGAAGCCTTGGATTGAGAGGTTACAGGGCTAGAATCAGGCTTGAAGGGAAGGGGAGGTTTATTTTGCAAACAACTCAGCTTTAAGCTTAGCCTCATTTTATTCCCCATCCCTTGGGAGAGGCACCAAGCTCCTGTGAATTCCATTATGCATACGCAGAGTATATAAATGTAAAGTTATTTTTGGGCTGAGACCTCGAGTGGCAGATTACATTCTGGAAATCATTTTTTAGGGCTAAATGACCAGGTTTGGCTCAAAACCCTGAAGATTGTTTTATAGCAATTTTGAGAAAGTGAGAGCCCCTTATTTAGTGGAGGAAGCCCTGTCTGAGCAGAGGGACAGGGGAGACACTGACGGCACCCCCACTTTGGGTTCTGTGTTTGGGAGGGTTGGGGTTGGGCTTAAGAGCAGTAGCTTCTTCAGCATTGATGTTGGGATCAAATGAGGCACTCATGAGTCATTGAGCTGTTAACCAAAGAAGGTTAATATGCCCTAAAGTAGGGAGGATATTCAACACAGGGACACTTGGCTTCTAAAAAACAAAGCCCTTCTTCTCCCTTTGGAAATACAGCAGGTCAGCAGGGCAGAATATGGTGAAGGTCATGGGGACTCATATTGTCTTCAGAAATTCATTGAACTGAAGGGGCCCCAGCTCTAGGTGGGTGGGACTTTTTATACCTTTGGGTGACCAGAGAGTTATATTGAGAAATGAAGGGCCAATCATGTCTTGGGATGCTTTGTTGCCTTTTAGGGAAAACTAATCCTTGTTGTGGAAAATGGGGAAAACTATTTCCTGTGGCAGGAAACAAGAACCCTGTTCCAAACATAGGGTGTAAAGCAATGTTTGGTAGTTGAATTAAGAACTAGACTGGGTAGTGAGAAATTTGCATGATATACTTTAAGAGATCTGAGCATATATTAACTCATGTGATAGTAATACCTGACATTTACATTGCCTATAAGATTTACAGGGCACTTTTCAGATATCACCTGTGATCAAGCATAATCTTTGATTAGTTTTGTTTAATCTATTTGAATACAACCCTATTCCTATATAGTCTCTTCTTCCAATCCTATTTGTCGAACCTTTCCCTAAGCTGGAACTTTTATTAATGATTACTTTCTTTCTTTTTTTTTCTTTCTTGTAGTTAGTCATCTTATTCTCCCATTCCTTTCTCCTGATTTTTCACCTCTCATTTAAGTGTAGTTCAAAATCTCCTCCTCCCTTCCAAATTCTTTTGTTACTTAAAAAAAAAAAATTGGGGCGGGGCAATGAGGGTTAAGTGACTTGCCCAGGGTCACACAGCTAGTAAGTGTGTGGTTTAAAAAATTTTTTTTTCTGTGACTTTTTTCCTAAGAAGAATTTCTTGACCTTGTTGCCTTCCTTAAGTCTCTTTGCTTTCTGTTTATTTTGAATATTCTTTGATTCATGATCTAGGTACTTATTTATTCCTTCTTGAACCAACCAACCTTCCTTCCTTCCTTCCTTCCTTCCTTCCTTCCTTCCTTCCTTCCTTCCTTCCTTCCTTCCTTCCTTCCTTCCTTCCTTCCTTCCTTCCTTCCTTCCTTCCTTCCTTCCTTCCTTCCTTCCTTCCTTCCTTCCTTCCTTCCTTCCTTCCTTTCTCTATTATCTATGTCTGTCTACCTACCTACCTATTTATTTATTTGTCTTGTCTTTTCATTTTTGGGAAAGGTTCGCAAGTCAAATATTCTTCTCACATCTGCCCCCCAAATGTTTTTTATTGACTATTCATATTTTCACTGATGATTAGTTTCATATTTTCAGGATATGCCATTTTGGTTTGTATCTAGAGTTGCTTTGCTTTTAGGAATATAATGCTCCTTTCCTTTTATGGTTTCTAGTGGTTACAGAAGAGTCATTTTAAATTTCCTTTCCTTTATAAAGATTTATCAAATGAAGACCCTTTTCCTGGCTTTTGTTTGTTTGTTTGTTTTTTTGGCAGGCAATGGGGGTTAAGTGACTTGCCCAGGGTCACACAGCTAGTAAGTGTCAAGTGTCTGATGCCAGATTTGAACTCAGGTCCTCCTGAATCCAGGGCTGGTGCTTTATCTGCTGCGCCACCTAGCTGCCCTTTGGCTTTTTATAGAATTTGTTATTTGTCATTATATTTGTTGAATTTAACCACTATGGTCTTGGAGATTTAAGTGTGGGGCTTTTTTTCTGAAAGCAATCTCTGGATTTTTTCATTTGGTGCTTTGTTTTCTATGTGCATAAATCTTGGATAGTTTTCTTGTATTATTTCATCTATTATGATGTTCAAGTTTTTAAATTTGTCCTTTTCTTCAGGGAGACCACTGAGCCTTAAATTGTTTTTTTGCATCCTCTCTTTGGGGTCAATGGCTTTTGCTTGTATAGATATCATGTGTTCTTTTGAATATTATTGCATTTGCTTCTCTTCTCCCAGATTGTACTTCACTTCAGTATATCAGTCTTCCAAAGCTCTTGTTCTTTTACTTCTTTGAAGAGACTCATTATTGTGGATTCAAATTTTCCTGTTCTTATCTCTGGTAGGAAGGCTATAAGTTTTGACATTTGTTTTCTTCTTGCTTAATTCTTTTATTTATTTTTAAATTTATCTTTCGAACCATCCTGAAACATCTTTTTATTGTTTTATTGTTTCCTATTGTATTGGGATAGTTCTGTGTTTCATCAGGTAATAATTCAGTTTCCTTCATCAGGCAATATTTAGAGAATTTTTTTATTTAACACTTATACTTCTAATCATAGTATTTTTTTTCATTGATTTTTTTGCTTGTGTGTTGTTGTTTAGTAGTGTTCGACTCTTCGTGACCCCCATTTTTTTTTTTTTTGGCAAAGTTAATGGAGTTTGCCATTTCCCTCTCTAGTTCATTTTACAGATGAGGAACTGTGACAAACAGGGTCACACAACTATTAAGTGTTGGAGGCTGAATTGAAACTCAGTTATTCCTGAATTCAGGTCCAGCACTCTATCCACTGTGCCGTCTAGGTCCTTGTGTACCAGACCAGTTCTTTCTTTCTTTCTTTCTTTCTTTCTTTCTTTCTTTCTTTCTTTCTTTCTTTCTTTCTTTCTTTCTTTCTTTCTTTCTTTCTTTCTTCCTTCCTTCCTTCCTTCCTTCCTTCCTTCCTTCCTTCCTTCCTTCCTTCCTTCCTTCCTTCCTTCCTTCCTTCCTTCCTTCCTTCCTTCCTTCCTTCCTTCCTTCCTTCCTTTCTTCCTCTTCCTTCCTTCCTTTTTTCTTTTTTGTGAGGCAATGGGGGTTAAGTGACTTGCCCAGGGTCACACAGTAAGTGCCAAGTGTCTGAGGCTGGATTTGAACTTAGGCCCTCCTGAATCCAGGGCCAGTGCTTTATCCGCTGTGTAGCCTAGCTCCCTGTGTACTAGTTTTAAAATTTAATTGTATGTCTATTGAAATCTTTGGTGATTTTAGCCTTTCCCCCTTATCTTCCCCTTTCTTTTGTTCCATTATATTCCTTTCTGACATCTTGATCTTTGATGGTGGGTTACCTCTTGAGATGGACTGAAAACCTGCTTCAACCTCCTCTCTCATTGGGAAATGTACTTTTTTGGTTCCTGCCCCAATTAGCTTCTAGGGAGATTGGAGCAGCCTCAGCTAGATTTCAGGCTCCTTTTCTTCAGGTCCAGTGCAACTACTCATAATGGTTTCTTATCTCAGTTCCATCTGACTCTTATTCTTTTCTACCCCAGCTGGGATGAATCGGCTTCTGCTGCTTTTCACAGATTTGAGGGAGGGTAGGTTGGGTATTCTGGGCAAAATCTCTGTAGTCTCGAGGCTCCCTAACTTATGAGGTATCCCAGACGGAAAGATTCCTGATCCTCCTTTCTCTCCACTTCCTTCTTCCTTTTCATTTATCTGAACGGAGTTGATGTCTGTTGCTGATGGCAATGGTGTGGGGTTGAAATGGGGGTGGTGGTGGTGTATTTAATTAATCAAATTGATCGTGGAGCATCCCAAAGGAATTATAAGACTCAGTGACTCAGTTTCCCAAGTTTTATTAAAATATTGTGATGACCACAGGGAGAGTACCAAGGAGATAAGTGTCTCAAATACGGGGAGGAAAAATGGTTATATTTATAGTGAGAAAAAATAGGTTATCTCCTCATTATCTTAATCTCCTCCTTAAGGAGGTATGTAGGAGGTCTTGTCCTAATTTGGATTTCCTGAGGTCCTAAGACAACCTCCAGGTGGGTACCTTTTTCCTTGGAGGTGTTTTTTTGGGGTTTACATGTCATAAGGTGAACCTAAGGACACATTTGGTCCTTTCTGCACATGTTCATAAAGACATGCTTAGACTTGTCAAAGCCAGAGGGTCTCTGCATTTATGAGATCTCTTTACTTAAGATTTGGTTTCTAGGTGTCCTGTCATCTAGGAATATTAATGGCTATTAATAGTTAATGGTCCCTAGTTACTATCTCTGTTCATAGTATTGGTTGGTAGGGACTGAACCCTCTAGTTACAGTTCTGTTGATAAGAACACAAACCTTAGTTTCTCTGTTAACCCTTTTAGGTACTATTGATAAGGACTCAAGCCTCAGTTTATCTTTTTTTTTTTTTTTTTTGCAGGGCAATGAGGGTTAAGTGACTTGCCCAGGGTCACACAGCTAGTAAGTGTCAAGTGTCTGAGGCTGCATTTGAACTCAGGTCCTCCTGAACCCAGGGCCAGTGCTTTATCCACTGTGCCATCTAGCTGCCCCCTCAGTTTATCTTTTAACCCCCTTTTGCCTCCTCCATCAAGGTGAGCCATCAGATTATCTGTAGCAGGGACAGAATCCCTGTATGGGTCCCAGGCATACACTTCCAGGTTGGTTTGTGCTCCCTTACAAAGGGAATTGGTGCTGAGTGAAGGTGTTAAAGATTAGTGTTTTTCCAGTATTAATTCACAAAGTTTTTACCTTGTTGGAGTTCTCTCTTTCTTGTCCTATGGAGTCAGCCATAATTGCTCTTTTTCTGGCCTATAATTCTTCTTTTGAGGTTTGTTTGTTTGCAAAGTTAATGGGGACTGGAGAAAATATCTAGTCCACCATCTTGTGTGTTAGGTGAGGAGCTTACATTCTAATAGGAGAGACTAGCAAGAGAGAAGGGGACACAAAATGTACTTGTTAGTACTAGTTAATACCTGTACTAGTTAGTACTAATACTAGTAGGTGCTAACTAGTACTAGTACTAATTGGTGATGCAAGACTGAAGATCAGGAGATCTTAGGGCTGGATAAAGACACCTGAGAATTACCTGTATAAAGTTGATCATTGAATCCATAGGATCACGAAATGATAATGTTGTGGGAATGAGGTGGGACCCCAAGAAACCTAAAGATCCCAATCCCAGGGGCAGCTAGATGGCGCAGTGGATAGAGCACTGGCCCTGGAGTCAGGAGGACCCGAGTTCAAATCCAGCCTCAGACACTTAACACTTACTAGCTGTGTGACCCTGGGCAAGTCACTTAACCCCAATTGCCTCACTAAAAAAAAAAAAAGAAAGAAATTAGAGGGGCAGCTAGGTGGCGCAGTGGATAGAGCACCGGCCCTGGAGTCAGGAGTACCTGAGTTCAAGTCCGGCCTCAGACACTTGACACTTACTAGCTGTGTGACCCTGGGCAAGTCACTTAACCCCAATTGCCTCAGTAAAAACAAACAAAAAACCAAACAAAAAATAACAACAAAAAAAATCCCAATCTCCAAGGAATCCTTAAAACTTTCCCAAGGAAAAAGCAGCTCTGTCTTCCACTTCAGGAATAAGGTGTGGCAGAGTATGACCCTGGTAGCTGATGAGCAATATCAAGGCCTGCAAGATGATATGCAAGATATGGATGGGCGCTGCATCTTACTGATGCCCCGTTATTCCAAGATTCCCTGCCTGTTGTTACATTTCCCTCTCAGTTGCTTTGTTCCCTCCCCTTTCTTTGTTTTGTAAAGATACAAAAGACCAGGTCTTCTGTTTCTCCAGTGGGACAGCTTTCCATAGTGATCTGTAGCCCCCTCCTCCAGGCCATATATTCCTCTCTCCTAATAAATCTCTTTTTATTCTACATGATTCATGATGAACCTCCAGGTCTTTGGGTGAGCCAGCGCCCCCTCCAGCCAGGTCACAACTCCCCCCAACAATAATAGTAGAGGGAAAAGAGAAATGGACCCAGGAAAAAGTAATGGGGGCCACCTAAGGTTAGCAGGCATTATTGGGAGACTGAGTCAGCAATGGTGACTGAGGAGTGGTCAGGTCGGAGGTGAGTCAAAGCAGAAGAAAGCAGTGTCACAAAAACCCATAAGGGAGAGGGTGGGCACATATTGACTGTGAAACAGTTAATTCCTCAGCAGTAGCTCCTTACACTGAGGGAAACACAAGCAAAAACCCTTCGATCCCATCCATCGTCTGAAGAGTATGGCGCCATTTTTCTAATGATCCAAATACGGAGGTGTTAAAAGCCAATCAACAGGGGCGGCTAGGTGGCGCAGTGGATAGAGCACCGGCCCTGGATTCAGGAGAACCTGAGTTCAAATCCGACCTCAGACACTTAACACTTACTAGCTGTGTGACCCTGGGCAAGTCACTTAACCCCAATTGCCTCACTAAAAAAAAAAAAAGCCAATCAACAGGAGAGAAATCTAGTCTCTTTCCTTCTTCATGGTATGCATGTTCATCGTGTAGAACTCACATTCTCAGACTAGCTATGGGGAAGTTCAGACACATTCCAATCCCATCCTGGTGCTGCCTCTTCTTCCATCTGCTCTTTCTCTGAACTGCCCTTCTCAATTATCTTCTTGTTCATCTCAAAACACAGTGTCTTGCTTGCCATCTTTGAAAAGAAAACCATTTCTTTCATTTCCCTCCTCTTGAGTGGTCTCAGAAGCATCCTTTTGGATTGGGGGTTGAAGGGGGAAGGAAGGTTGGTCAAAGAAGTCACAGCTTTCTGTAGTGAAAAAGTTACTTGGTGGATTAGTGAATTATAGTATCCTTATGGGGGAAACAGAGAAACACAAACCTAATCCATAGGCTTAAGATGGATTTTAAAAATGTGTTTTCTTTTAGTCCTCCATAAAAGTCCTTCTCTGTTGTTTGATCATGGCACGCCAGGGTAACATAAGCGCTGGCAGGTTCTACAGTATGGGAAAAGCCTTATGTCCAGCCTTGGCAAAACTCTGAGTGTGCTTTTCAAAAACCAACCTTGTAGTTTTTAATCAAACACTGGGCTATTAGGTAAGGTTGCTTCTGTATGTCATGTACCTAATTCATTTCACTGGTTGACTTAGTTTTGTTTTTTAACTGGTACCAAATCATTTTGATGATTACTGCTTTGTAGTGAAGTTTGAAACCTGGCACTATTATGCCCTCTTCTTTCCCACTTTTTTTCTCATTATTTTCCTTGAGATTCTTGACTCTCTTTCTCCAGAAGGAACAAAGGAAGGAAGGAGGAGGAAACAAGAATTTACTGAGCATTACTTTATATCAGGCTTGTGCTAAGCACTGGAAATACAAATAAAATTAAAAAAGAAACACAGTACCTGCCCTCAAGTAAATGAAATTCCTTTTTTTTTTTTTTTTTTTGGTGAGGCAATTGGGGTTAAGTGACTTGCCCAGGGTCACACCACTAGTAAGTGTCAAGTGTCTGAGGCTGGATTTGAACTTAGGTCCTCCTGACTCCAGGGCTGGTACTCTATCCACTGCGCCACCTAGCTGCCCTGATGACAGTCTAATGGGGAAGATAATGTACAGAAGGTAGCTGAAAAGTGGGAGGGGGAGATCAATTTTATTATTGTTTCTTCCAGAGAAATTTGGGAAGACTTGTATGAACTGATGCAGAATGAAGTGAGCAGAAAAGGGAGAACAATTTATATAACTACCCTATTATAAAAACAGACTGTGAAAGGTTTAAGAACTCTGGCCACACAAAAGCCAGAGGACCTATGATAAAGCCACTTTCTGACAGAGAGGGGAAGCAAAAAGAAATCATACATTTTTGGACCTGGCTCCTCCTCCTCCTCCTCCTCCTCCTCCTCCTCCTCCTCCTCTTCTTCTTCCTGTTCCTCTTCCTCTCTTCTTCTCCTTCTCCTCCTCTTCCTCTTCCTCCTCCTCTTCATCTTCCTTCTCCTCCTCCTTCTTTTTCCAATGGGGAGATGGGGATGTAGGGGGGATATGTTAATTGACCCCCCCAACCCAATAGCCTTTGTTTGTATGGAATGGGTCATGACCAGTGGGCTGGCCATAGATAATGACTTCTCAAGCCATGAAAACCCCTGAAACAAAGAAAATAAAAAGACTCGCAGTCATACATGGCTTCTTTTTGCTTTTGTAGTAACTATGATGGCTAGGGACTCCCTCTGAGATCACTTTTCATTTAGTGTGTGTATATATCTTACATGTACTTAAATACCTGCATATTTATTTATCTATCTCATATTACAATGAGGGAAACTATGTAATTAAATATAACTATAACCATATATGACTATATATACTACCATATCTATAACCACAATTATTTTTCTCTATTTCTCTCTATCTTTCTCTTTCTCTCTCTCTCTCTCTCTCCATCCATCCATCCATCATCTAAAATAGCATCTATCTATGTAGTTTCTCTATTGTAATGTGAGCTTCTTGAGGACAGGGATAGCTTTTGTCTTTTTAAAGTCTCCAGTGCATAGTGCGATGCCTTGCACTTAACAAGTGGTTAATAAATCTTGTTGATTGATTGCTGTAATGGCTGAAAAGAGAGAAGAGAGGGCTAAAAATCACATGGTTTTTAGATTGTCAGTGAGATCATTGTCCAAAGATGAATGAATTGATATACCATTTGAAGAACCGAACCACTTCAATACCAATCTTCTTGAGGGAAATGGAAAAAGGCAAAAATTCATTTTTACATTTCTTACAATAGCTTAATTCACATAAAGCAGTTCCATAAAAAGGAGTCCCAAATAGTCCAGAAACCACCTTGGCCAGCATTTGATCTCTTTGCCAAGAGGAGAGATGGTCAGCCAAGAACAATACCAATACAGGATAAAAGCTCATTTGTAAAACACTATTGAGGATGTTGGTTATGAGCAACGGAGCCTCAGGAAAGAGTGAAAGTCCGGGAAAGTGAAAATGAGTTTGCTGACAACTTAGCTATCAGATCCAACGGATCTCTCTTAAACCAAGAATATTCAGAAATGAAGTGGGTGGGCCAACAAATAGACAGAAAATGGAACAAAGCAGTGGTAGTGGAACCACCAAATTTATATCCTAATTCTTTAGTCCCCGGTGTGTTAATAATAATACCTAGCATTTATATACTTCTTCAAGGGTAAAGCACTGTTACAAAGTGCTTTATACATAATATCTCATCTTATCTTCACAATACCCTGAAAGGGAGGTGCTATTGTTATCAGTAATATGACAAATGAAGAAACTGAGGCCAAGAGAGGTTAAGTGACTTTCCCAAGATCTGTCAGTCATATGACAAGTAAGTGTTTGAGGCAAGATTAGAATCCATATCTTCCTGACCCTAAGTCTGGCATTGAATTCATTAAGCCATTTTTATCAGAAACGTAAAAAAATGATAAGAAGCTGAAATTGGGATAAAGGGTTGGACTTTTACTGCTTATGGTATAATTTGGAAAGAATTTAAGGGCCATTTAAATAAGAATAGCTAACATTTATATAATTCTTTAGGGTTTCCAAAGGTCATTCATTACATGTTGTTTCATTTAGTCCTTATGACAGTTGCTATTGTTATCCCCACTTTACAGAAGAGGAAACTGAGGCAGACAATGGTGAAATAACTTGCCCAAGGTTATATAGCTGGTAAGCAATTTAGGTAGGATTAGAACCCATACTTTCTTGACTCCAAGTCTAGTACTCAATCCACTGCGCCACTTAACTGCCTATTTCAGGGCAGGAAAGAACAGGATAAATCACAATTCATGTTACTGCTTCCAAAAGGTGTTCAAGGGAATCACCTTACTTGTCACCTCATATGCCTACTTTCTCCTCTTTATAAAACTTGTGCTCTAATAGGTAAGCTTTCACCTCATCTCATTTCACCAGAATCAGGCATCATTGGACTTCCCAGTTATTTCCAAAACATGTCACCTTCTTCCTCCACCCACTGAAACTCAGGCCCTACTCCAGAACCCCAGGAACCATGTTACCATGCCACTTCCTGGCTATTTCTAAACCATGCCACCTCTCCCCTCACAACTCTAGCTCCTTTTAATGTGTTGTCTTCCCCTATTAGAATGTAAGTTCCTTGAAAACTGTATTTCTTGTTTGTCTTTCTATTTTCATCACTTAGCACAATTCCTGGCACAGAGCAAGTGAGCAATAAATATTTTTCCATCTCTTCATCCATCCATCCACACCTAAAGTTACAGAAGGACTAGGTAAGCTTTTGGGTAAAAATATCAGAAGGGAATAGGCAGGTTTTGTGTATAATACCTTATACCACATTTTCCCAGTCTTTCAATGGATGAAAAAGTGCAGAAAATGCAAGGTGCCTGTTTACAATTTATTAAAAAAGAAAAACAAACCCAACCCATGACTCAGTAGAACAAAGTTGTCCTTTACAAAGAGTCTCATCTGTGAATGCTCAAGATTTCTCGAAAATGCAGCACTGTAGACAATGTTGTTCAGTAACCCTCCAGTCATCAATGTCAAACGTGGCATAAACCAGGGAGATGTGTATTTACTAGAGCTACGTTCCATGGTTATGGAGGATGCAAAGAGATCCTAGATGTAGAACCAGAAGGGACTTTAGGGACCAGCTAGTCCAATTCACTCATTTTCAATGAGGAAACGGCTGCTCAGAAAAATCACTATTTGTGCAATTTCATTCAGGTAGTAAGTAGGGGATTTGACCCTAGGTTCTCTGATTCCAATTCCAACATGTTTTCCAGTGCTTTAAAATCCAAATGGAAGAGGGATTCTCTATGCATGGGGAGATTGTCCAGATTTTCCTGTTTGGAAGTAACATTGTGCTAATCACACTGAATTCTAGAACATTAAAGGAACTCAATGAGATCCATGATTATTAAAAAGAAATACTGACGAGGATGATAATAATAATAGCTAGTATTTGTGTGACTCTTGAAGGCTTAAAAAGTGCTTCATTATGTGATTTTACCCTTACAAAATACTGTGATTTAGGTTCTATCATTATTTCCACTTTATAGTTGAAGAAACCTAGGCAAAAAGAGGTTAAGTGACTTGCCCAAGGTTGCACAGCTAGTCATATCTAAAGCAATATTTGAACTTAGGCTTTCCTATCTTAAAGTTCAATGCTCCATATACTATGTTACTATCAGATCAGCTAAGAATTCATAGAGGAAAACCTAAATGGATGAACAAAGTCCATTGTCTAGACTAGAATATACAGTATGATCAGGTGAGTCCAATGAGTTTCCAGGATGGTACTCAACGCAGAAATACTATGAGTTAGCCCCAGGATTGAATAAAGGGAAGTTGGCTGGATTGATTGCATTTGGGGAACTGCTCAGTGTTTCAATAACATCAAATTGCTTCCTGGCCAAAAGAAACAAGAATTTTTGAACAAAAATGTTCTCCCAGTGATGCTACTTGATCATGTCTTGAAATAATGCAATATTTTTAAAAATCACAATTGTAATCACAATTGTAAAGTAATAGTAAGAGGTAACAGTAGACTTCCAATGATGATCCATGCAAAAAATGGGGTAAATGATATTAATGAGATAATATAGGATCAGAAAAGAAAGTGGGCTGTCCATGTAGCAAGAACTGAAAGACAGTTGAATGGTGCACTGGGACCCAGGAGCAGGTGTCCTTATGTTTATGTGTATTATGGAACCTTTGGGCCATCATCCTGGTGAGCCTTTTTCAGAATCATATTTTTAAATGTATCAAATAAAATGCATAGGATCACAAAGAAAACCAGTTATACTGAAATAGTTATAAAATATTAAAAAATCCCCAATTTTATGGCTCCCAGGTTAAGAACCCCTGATCTAGAGGAAGGCATCTAGCAAGTTGCTTAGAACATCTATGGAGACCCTATGGGGGAATGCATATGAAAACTGCAGAAGGTAAGAAGGCATGGAAGAGTGGCAACCTCTCCAATGATGCAAGAAATACTCACATTGATTAGTTCACAGAACTATTGGAAAATTGAAATTACATATATGTATATATATATATATTTTCCCCCCTCATTAAAGAAAACATAAGTGCTTCATGTTTAGCAGTGCTATATGGTGGTTCTTGTGCTTTTGGAGTATATAGCAGGGGTATTTGAAAATATATATTTTCCTGGATTGTACCACACAGAAATCTATCACCAAATACTCATGAGTTATTGGTAGAGAGTGGACAGATTTACAGGAAATTGTAGAAGATAAAATTACATCCTGGATAAAAAGGTCACCCAAGTGGGAGCCATTATCTCTACAATGATATAAAGGGTTGTTTTAGGATTGGGAAATTGATCAATTATTTAATTCATCAGTAAAAAGAGTACTGATACTAAAGTTAGAGGATTTGGGTCTTATCTCTGACGCTATCCCACGTGATCTTGGACAAGCATCTCTTCACCTCATTGGGCCTCAGTTTCGTTATCTGTAAAATGAGACTGTTGTACTAGTTGGTTTCTGTTTCCTTTTATCACTAAATCTACAATTCTATGAAATAATTGCTAAAGAACCAATTATGTGCTGAGCACTGAAGTAGGTGTTGAGGGAGATTCAAAGTTTAGATAAGATATGGTTCCTGCCTTCAAGGAGTTTCCAGTCTAATAGGGGATTGAGATTCACACAAGATATAACACAAAAACATTGAATATTAAGGGCATGTGAAATATGCCTATAAAGCAAAGGGCTGTGTGAGGTCCAAGGGATAAATAAGGTTGTAAAAATATGAGAGATGGGGAAAAAAAATCAAACCAACAAATGCATTCCCCCAACAGCACAGGGAAACAGTCATAATGAAATTAGGTGAAATATAAGATGATTTCAGCTTTAAAGTCAGTTTCAGAAGCCCTGAGTGACTGCTGAATATTGGGTTTGTTTTGAAAACCTTCTGGTAACCTTAGTGGTAACGTTCACCACCATAAAAGGTTAAGTGAGATGGGGCAGTATGCACCCCACCCCTTTAGTGGTAGATGAAATGGACATTCACGTTTTGAACTAATATCCAACTTGGTGGCTCACATGTTTCTGCCAAATTTGAGCCTTTTTTGGCACCAGACCTCACATGTCTATGGCCAATTTGAATTTTCAAGCAAAGAAGCTAATCTAAAGAGTCTCTTGGATAGCAAACAAGTTTTTGGAAATAACATTTTAATGATTTAAGTGGAAATGAACGAGGAATAGCTTGGATTAAGTTTCCTTTAAAATGTTTAGACGTTAGGGGGAAAAGTGGTAGAATGAAATGTTTTTTGGACCCTCTTGCCCCTCATCCACCCAAAATAAAATATTTGAATAACTGAGGAGCTCAAAAGACTCAAAGTAGGCTTGGTCTCCTGGGTGGGGGGCGAATCATGTTAATGTAAGTATAGGCGTTCAGTAAAGCAGAAAATGAAAGTTTTGTCCCAGTAGTACATTAGTCTTTGATTCTCTTGAAGATGAAACTCTGGTAAAGCTGTAAAAGACCGCCTGGCACAGTGGATCACATGCTGAACCTTGAGTGATTAAGACCTCATTCATATTCTGCTTCTGACATGTACTAACTGTGGGACCAAGTTTGAATCCCTCGATTTCTGAGTTTCATTGTATAAAAGAGGGGAAATAATAGTCCCTATCTCCCTGGGTTGTTGGTTGTGAGCTTCAAGTGAAATAAGGTAGGGTTACCCCTTTTACTTAAGGATTTAAGGGTACAGTTGAGATGGATGCCCATAGGACTGGGAAGATCTCATCAGTGTATCCTGATCTCTGGACCACAGAGGGCTGTGTCCATCCGGGGAAAAGACAATGCCCCCTTTAACCTTGTCCTGAAGAGCCAATTTAGGTGGTGCAGTGGATAGAGTGCCAGGCCTGGAGTTGGGAAGGCTCGTTTTCATGAGTTCAGATCTGGCCTTGGATAAGCATTTGATGCTGGGAAAGCCCCTTAACCCTGTTTGCCTCAGTTTCTTCATCTGTAAAATGGTTTGGAGGGGGAACTGGCAAACCAAACTCCAGTATCTTTGCCAAGAAACCCCCAAATGGGGTCATAAAGAGTCAGACACAACTGAAAACAACCCAACAACAACAACAAAAACACACACAAAAAAGGAGGAAAAGAGCTGAGATCTCACAAAAGATAAGTGTACTGGTATGCTTGAGGGGTGGTCGAGGGCTCCAGAGTGAGCTGCTGCCTCAATGAATGAGAGAGGTTGTAGTCATGGTGGTGCATGGACATCGAGGGGCTGCCATGGTGCCCCTACCTCCTTGCCCAAGCAATTTCAATCAGGATGACAAAGTCTCCTAGGCGAGCCACTTCACTCCTTGGACTAGTAAGGCTAGAATGAGAGTGTGGATGGGAGAACAGCACGTGGGTTGGGTGTTCAGTGTTCCCTGCTGTTTGTTCTTACTACTCCCTCCTGTTGCCCTGAATGGGAGAAAGGACCACAGCCTACTAAGGATGTCAACCTCTCAGAGCCACGGCAGGAACAAAAATGGTGGATGGTCTTCTTATACTCTCCTCTCTCTCTCCTGGGTGAATTTCTATCAGTTTCAAAATGTATCTGTTTCTTTTTTTACCTTTTTTTTTTGTGGGGCAATGAGGGTTAAGTGACTTGCCCAGGGTCACACAGCTAGTAAGTGTCAAGTGTCTGAGGCCGGATTTGAACTCAGGTCCTCCTGAATCCAGGGCCAGTGCTTTATCCACTGCACCACCTAGCTGCTCCCAGTTTCTATTTCTTTTAAGTCCATTTTGTATTTCTGTCTACCCAGTCTCTAAAAGCTGTATTGAGATTAAACCAGATAATAATAATTAATCCAATGCATTACTGGTCTCTGTCTTCCTATGTCCTAAGGATCTAGGAGGGAGGTTATACATGGAGAAGGAGATTCTTTCTCCTTGTGTGTGATGTGCTGTGTGTAATATTGCCCCTTTAGGTTATGTGTGTCCACACAGGTCTGCCTAGATGTGGCTCACATGGAGGTAAGAATAAATATCTCTAGAGTATCCTTCCCCACTTTTCTCCAGAAGAGACTTTGATTCTTGACAAGAGGGGCAGCTAGGTGGCGCAGTGGATAAAGCACTGGCCCTGGAGTCAGGAGGACCTGAGTTCAAATCCGGCCTCAGACACTTGACACTTACTAGCTGTGTGACCCTGGGCAAGTCACTTAACCCCCATTGCCTCACAAAACAAAACAAAACAAAAAAAAGACAAGAGGAAAAGCAAGAGGTTGGGGTCAAAAGTTTGGTCATGCTGCTCTCCTCTGAGAGAGAAGCTACAAAGCTAGAATTACATCTATCTGAGCTCTCAAATAGTATTTGTCTAGGGGGAATAATTTTAGATCTAAGCTGCACCCCTGATCACTATTTCTTAGCAGGGGAAGGAGTCTTGATTCCCTTCCTGCATGGTGGAGGAATCCAGATTGCAGTCTAGGGAGAAATGAAGAGATGGCTGGCTTGGGCACCCCTCAAATGAAGGTTCTAAGGGGAGCTATTCAATCAGGGAGGGAGGAGTCACAGGGACTGAAGGTACTTTTGAGGTGTGAATTCTGGGGCTGAAGTGATCTTTCTGGAAGAAGAGTTGCCTGGGCCATGATGGTGGAGTCTGGATGGTAGCCTGGTGAGAACACTGGGTTATTAGGAATGAAGTTTTCCCTGAGGTTTGTTTTTTTTTTTTTTGAGTGAGGCAATTGGGGTTAAGTGACTTGCCCAGGGTCACACAGCTAGTAAGTGTTAAGTGTCTGAGGTCAGATTTGAACTCAGGTCCTCCTGACTCCAGGGCTGGTGCTCTATGCACTGCACCCCCTTGCTGCCCCTTTCCCTGAGTTTTGCTCCTTATTTTGGTGCTTCCTAACGTGTGCCGTTTTGTGATGTATGGCTGGGGTCTATGTTTTTTGTAGATATGGGACTTGGGAGAAAGGAGGTAGGAAAGGAAAGGGTGATGAAGACAACTTGATGAAGATAGCAAAGAAAGGGAGGGGGAGAGGAATGGCAAGGAGTAAGGAAATGGGTAGGGGTGAGGAAAAGATAGTAGGAGAGGGACAGATGATAAGGAGGAAGGAGAAAATAGCTAAAACATAGAGAAAGAAATGTCCTATGTGGTTCCAGAAACGAATTTTGACAACCGGCTACTACAGAAAGACAGTTTTTGGCTTTGGGTGCATCTGTCAACAAAGAGAAGCAATGAAGAGGAGGGGTCCACAAATTATTTTTTTTGGTATACACACATAAAAATATATAGGGAAGACTGTTTTAAGAGAATCTCGAAGTATTCATGCTTTTATTTCTTTTTGCTTTGTAAATGTTAATCATTAAATGAATGTTTGTTGTATATGTGTTATGTATAAATAGTGAGCACCACTTAAAACAATATAATTATACCCAAAATAGAAACGTGGTATTAATGATAAAAAACAACAACACACCAAGGTTGTTTTGTATAGGAAAAGCAGGCAGAGCTGGGTTGTGATCAGCATTGCAGGAGAGAATACTCACATTGATCCAGTGGATCACTTAATTAGCAACAGTAACTGATCCAAACTTTTAAGCCACCAAGTCCCCCTCCTATAAACATAGAGAGTTTCTGTTGTGTAGAGGAAAGGGGAGAAGCCATGTGGTAAGGAGAGGTAAGAGTCGGGGTACAGGTTAAAACTAGCTCTCCTGGGGCAGCTAGGTGGCACAGTGGATAAAGCACCAGCCCTGGATTCAGGAGGACTTGAGTTCAAATCCGACCTCAGATACTTGACACTAACTAGCTGTGTGACTCTGGGCAAGTCACTTAACCCTCATTGCCCCACCAAAAAAAAAAAAAGAAAAGAAAAGAAAAAGAAAAAAAAAACCCTAGCTCTCCTGGAACACCATTTTGCTTATTTTTGCTGATGCCTCCATCTGCTACAGAAAAGCATCGGTGACTGGACTTCAATAGCTATTGGTTTGATGACAAGGGGGGGTGTTAGGGGCATAACCATGGGGCATAGGATGCCCTGCAAATAGAACCAGTTGGATGACCAGTGGGTCATGGGGCTGGAAAAAGAAATCCTTGAGGAATGGGTCAGATAAGGTCTTGATCTGCATCGATTCTTCCTGGAGAGGAGGGTGGCCTTGGGTCTGTTGGAGTGGTCTGGGACGTTACCTCCTCCTTGGTGGGGGATGTTGAAGAGCAGCCTGGGATGGAGCTGGGGACACGTTATCTAATTTGTCAGATGTCAGGACGCCCTTTTCTTTTTCTTTTTTTTTTTTTTTGAGATATTTTATTTTTTCCGTTACATGTAAAGATAGTTCTCAACTTTTGTTTATACATGCTTTACAATTTCAGATTTTTCTCCCTCCCTCCCTCCCCTCCCTCCCCCCCTCCCCTAGACAGCAGGTAATCTGATATAGGTTATATCTATATATATCTATACATATACATATAGATATATATATACACACACATATATATACACATAATAACATTAATCCTATTTCTGCATTAATCCTGTTACAAGAGAAAGAATCAGAGCAGTGATGCAAAACCTCAAAATAGAAAAAAAAAACAACAGCACCCAAAACAAAAGAAATAATATGGTTCAATCAGCATCTATACTCCACAGTTCTTTCTTTCTTTTTTTTTCTTGGATTTGGAGATCCTCTTCTATCATGAGTTCCCTGGAACTCTTCTGTACCATTGCATTGGTGAGAAGAATATAGTCCATCACAGTAGGTCAACACTCAATGTTGATGATACTGTGTACAATGTTCTTCTGGTTCTGCTCATCTCACTCATCATCAGCTCACATAAGACCCTCCAGGTTTCTCTGAACTCTTCCTGCTCATCATTTCTTACAGCACAATAGTATTCCATTGTATTCATATACCACAACTTGTCCAGCCATTCCCCAATTGATGGGCACCCCCTCAACTTCCAATTCCTTGCTACCACGTAAAGAGCAGCTATAAATATTTTTGTACATGTGGGTCCCTTTCCCCCTTCCATGATTTCTTTGGGCAAAAGACCTAAAAGTGGGATTGCTGGGTCAAAGGGTATGCACAGCTTTATCGCCCTTTGGGCATAATTCCAAATTGCTCTCCAGAATGGTTGGATCAGCTCACAGCTCCACCAACAATGCATTAGTGTTCCAATTTTCCCACAGCCTCTCCAACATTTATTATCTTCCTTTTTTGTCATTTTAGCCAATCTGATAGGTGTCAGGTGGTACCTCAGAGTTGTTTTAATTTGCATCTCTCTAATCATTAGAGATTTAGAGCATTTTTTCATATGGGAATAGATAGCTTTGGTTTCTTCATCAGAAAACTGCCTGTTCATATCCTTTGACCATTTCTCAATTGGGGAATGACTTGGATTCTTATAAATTTGATTTAATTCCCTATATATTTTAGAGATGAGGCCTTTATCAGAAGCACTGGCCTCAAAAATTGTTTCCCAGCTTTCTGCCTCCCTTCTAATTTTGGATGCATTGCTTCTGTTTGTACAAAAATTTTTTAATTTAATATAATCAAAATCATCCACTTTGCATTTTATAATATACTCTATCTCATGTTTGGTCAAAAACTGTTCTCCTTTCCAAAGATCTGATAGGTACACTATTCCTTTCTCTCCTAATTTACCTATGGTATCACCTCTTATGTCTAAATCATGTATCCATTTTGACCTTATTTTAGTATAAGGTGTAAGATGTTGGTCTAAGCCTAATTTCT
The DNA here is from genome assembly GCF_019393635.1 of Dromiciops gliroides. Taxonomy (NCBI): domain Eukaryota; kingdom Metazoa; phylum Chordata; class Mammalia; order Microbiotheria; family Microbiotheriidae; genus Dromiciops; species Dromiciops gliroides. The sequence continues at coordinate 265,316,268 of NC_057866.1, forward strand.
GCCATACTATCTTCCAGTTTTCCCAGCAGTTTTTGTCAAATACTGAGTTCCTATCCCAGAAGCTGGAGTCTTTGGGTTTATCAAACACTACATTACTAGTGTCATTTACTACTGCATTTCCTGAGCCTAGCCTATTCCATTGATCTACCACTCTATTTTTTAGCCAGTACCAGATAGTTTTGATGACTGCCGCTTTATAGTAAAGCTCCAGGTTTGGTACCGCTAACCCACCTTCCTGTGAATTTTTTTTCATTATTTCCCTGGATATTCTTGATTTTTTGTTTTTCCAGATGAATTTTGTTATTATTTTTTCTAGCTGTATAAAATAATTTTTAGGTAGCCTGATTGGTATGGCACTGAATAAGTAAATTAATTTAGGCAGTATTGTCATTTTTACTATATTAGCTCTGCCTATCCATGAGCAATTGATATCTTTCCAATTATTTAGATCTGATTTGATTTGTGTGAAGAGTGTTTGGTAGTTGTGTTCATAGAGTTCCTGGGTTTGTCTTGGCAAGTAGACTCCCAAGTATTTTATATTACCTACCGTTACTTTAAATGGAATTTCTCTTTCTATCTCTTGCTGCTGGACTTTGTTGGTCATGTATAGAAATGCTGATGATTTATGTGGATTTATTTTATATCCTGCTACTTTGCTAAAGTTGTTAATTGTTTCAAGTAATTTTTGACTTGATTCTCGAGGATTCCTTAAGTATACCATCATATCATCTGCAAAGAGTGATAGTTTTGTTTCCTCCTTGCCTATTCTAATTCCTTTAATTCCTTTCTCTTCTCTGATTGCTAAAGCTAACATTTCTAGGACAATATTAAATAATAGGGGTGATAATGGACATCCCTGTTTCACCCCTGATCTTATTGGGAAGGCCTCTAATTTATCTCCATTGCATATAATACTTGCTGATGGCTTTAGGTAGATACTGTTTATTATTCTAAGGAAAGCTCCCCCTATTCCTAAACTCTCTAGTGTTTTTATTAGGAATGGGTGCTGTACTTTGTCAAAGGCTTTCTCTGCATCTATTGAGATAATCATATGATTTTGGTTGGTTTTCTTATTGATGTGGTTGATTATGTTAATAGTTTTCCTAATGTTGAACCAGCCCTGCATTCCTGGTATAAATCCCACCTGGTCATAGTGTATTATCCTGGTGATCACTTGCTGTAATCTCCTTGCTAATATCTTATTTAAGATTTTAGCATCAATATTCATTAGGGAGATTGGTCTATAATTTTCTTTCTCTGTTTTTGCTTTGCCTGGTTTTGGTATCACCACCATATTTGTGTCATAAAACGAATTTGGTAGAACTCCTTCTTCACCTATTTTTCCAAATAATTTGTATAATATTGGAATTAATTGTTCTTTAAATGTTTGGTAAAATTCACCCGTAAACCCATCTGGCCCTGGGGATTTTTTCTTAGGGAGTTCATTAATAGCTTGTTCAATTTCTTTTTCTAATATGGGTTTATTTAAGGATTTTATTTCCTCTTCAGTTAACCTGGGCAGTTTGTATTTTTGTAAATATTCATCCATTTCATTTAGATTGTCAAATTTATTGGCATACAGTTGGGCAAAATATTTCCTAATTATTGCTTTAATTTCCACTTCATTGGTGGTAACATCACCCTTTTCATTTTTGATACTGGTAATTTGGTTTTCTTCTTTCTTTTTTTTAATCAAATTAACCAGTATTTTATCTATTTTATTGGTTTTTTCATAAAACCAGCTCTTAGTTTTATTGATTAGTTCTATAGTTTTTTTGCTTTCAATCTTATTGATTTCTCCTTTAATTTTCAGGATCTCTAATTTAGTGTCTAATTGGGGATTTCTAATTTGTTCTTTTTCTAGCTTTTTAAGTTGCATGCCCAATTCATTAATCTCCTCTTTCTCTTTTTTATTCATGTAAGCATTTAGAGCTATAAATTTTCCCCTAAGCACTGCTTTGGCTGCATCCCATAGATTTTGGTATGTTGTCTCATTATTGTCATTCTCTTGGATAAAGTTATTGATTGTTTCTATGATTTCTTGTTTGGCCCATTCATTCTTTAGAATGAAATTATTTAGTTTCCAATTGATTTTCATTCTACTTTTCCCTGGCTCTTTCTTACATGTAATTTTTATTGCATCATGATCTGAGAAGGATGCATTTACTATTTCTGCCTTTCTACATTTGACTATGATGTTTTTGTGCCCTAATACATGGTCAATTTTTGAAAATGTGCCATGTACTGCTGAGAAAAAGGTATATTCCTTTCTATCCCCATTCAATTTTCTCCAGACATCTATCATGTCTAACTTTTCTAGTAATCTATTCACCTCTTTCACTTCTTTCTTATTTATTTTTTGGCTAGATTTATCTAATTCTGAGAGGGGGAGATTCAGATCCCCCACTAGTATAGTATTACTATCTAATTCCTCTTGTAACTCATTTAACTTCTCCTCTAAGAACTTGGATGCTATACCAATTGGCGCATACATATTCAATATTGATATTACTTCATTATCTATAGTACCTTTAAGTAAGATGTAATTTCCTTCCTTATCTCTTTTAATGAGATCTATTTTTGCCTGCACTTTGTCTGAGATAAGGATTGCTACCCCTGCCTTTTTTACTTTAGCTGAGGCATAATATATTCTGCTCCAGCCTTTTACCTTTACTCTGTGTGTATCTCTCTGCTTCAAATGTGTTTCTTGTAAACAGCATATTGTAGGGTTCTGGTTTTTAATCCACTCTGCAATTCGCTTCCGTTTTATAGCAGAGTTCATCCCATTCACATTCACAGTTATTATTACTGACTGTCTATTCCCCTCCATTCTATTTACCCCCTTTGTACTTTTCCCCCCTTCTTTCACCCTATTCCTCCTCACCGACGTTTTACTTCTTACCCCTGCCTCCCCCAATCTGCCCTCCCTTTTTATCACCCCCCTCTCTTTTCTTTACCCTTTTCTCCCTTGCTTTTGTCCTCCCTTCTCAGTCCCCCCCTTTCCCTTCCCCTTTTGTTTCCCTAAAGAGTGAGTTAAGTTTCTTTATCCCAATGAACGTATATGTTATTCCCTCTTTGAGTCAAATCTAATGAGAATAGGGTTGAAACCATGTTCCCCCCTCCTTTCTTTCCCTCTATTATAATAGGTTTTTTTCCACCTCTTCATATGATATAATTCATCCCATTCCACCTCCCCTTTCCTCTCCTCCCCATAGACTCCCTTTTTATCTCCTTAATTCTTTTGTATCATCACATCAAAGACAATTTATATTTATACCCTCTATATAAAGTCCTTCTCTCTGCCCAAATACATTTACAGTTCTTAAGAGTTATGAGTATTATCTTCCTGTGTAGGGATATAAACAGTTTAACCTAATAGGGTAACTTTTTTTTTCCCCCTCTGTTTACCTTTTTAAACTTCTCTTGAGTCTTGTATGTTGAGATCAAATTTTCTATTCAGTTCTGGTCTTTTCACCAGGAAAGATTGAAAGTCCCCAATGTCATTAAATGTCCATCTTTTCCCCTGAAAGAAAATGCACATTTTTGCTGGGTAATAGATTCTCGGCTGCAATCCAATCTCCTTTGCCTTCCGGAATATCATATTCCAAGCCTTGCGGTCCTTTAATGTTGAAGCTGCCAGGTCCTGAGCAATCCTGACTGTGGCTCCATGATATTTAAATTGCTTCTTTCTGGCTGCTTGGAGTATTTTCTCCTTCACCTGATAATTCTGGAATTTGGCTACAATATTCCTTGGAGTTTTCCTTTTGGGGTCTCTTTCAGGAGGTGATTGGTGGATTCTTTCAATGATGATTTTATCCTCTGATTCTATGATATCAGGGCAGTTCTCCTTAATAATTTCCTGGAATATGGTATCTAGATTCTTTTTCTGGTCATGGCTTTCAGGCAGTCCAATGATTCTCAAATTGTCTCTCCTCGATCTGTTTTCCAGATCAGTTGTCTTTCCAATGAGGTATTTCACATTTTCTTCTATTTTTTCATTTTTTTTATTCTGCTTGACCGATTCTTGGTGTCTCATGGATTCCTTTTCTTCCAACTGTCCCACTTTAATTTTTAAGGCATTGTTTTCTTCAGTGAGATTATGTACCTTTTTTTCCGTTTGGCTAAGTGAATTTTTTAAGGTATTGTTTTCTTCAGTGAGATTATGCAGCTTTTTTTCCATTTGGCCAAATGAATTTTTTAAGGCTTTGTTTTCTTCAGCTTCCTTTTCTAAGCTGCTGATTCTTTTTTCATAGTTTTTTTGTGTTGCTTTCATTTCTCTCCCCATTTTTTCTTCTACCTCTTGCAATTGATTTTTAAAATCCTTTTTGAGCTCTTCCAGGAAGGCTTTTTGTTCTTGCGACCAATTCACCTTCCTTTGTGAGGCTTCAGATGTAGACAATTTGAGGCTATTGTCCTCATCTGAGTTTGTGTTGGCTTCTTCCCTATTGATACAGAAGCTCTCAATGGAGAGGGCTCTTTTTTGCTTCTTACTCATTATTGCAGCTTATTTATTTATTCTTTAAGTTGAGGTCTGCTCTGGGGGCACCAGGGTCCCTGTTTTGGGCTTCTTGTGCAGGTGTATAGGTGCTGTGTGACCGGGCTTTTACTCTGAGGCCTTTATGGTGTGTGGAGATCCCCTGTCCTGCACTTCCTGTCTGATTGTGCTCGGCCAGCCAGGCGCCAGACCCCGGCGTCTGATCCCGCCGTTCGTGGCCCTCTCGGCCGGTGCAGGTAAGTTTTTCCACTGTCCTTCTTGGCCACCAGATTTTTGAACCAGGTTCCGGGAGCCTCAGTTGTTCGGCTGTGGCCCGCAGCTCCTGCTGATTTGCCCCGACCCCCTCGGCGCTGGGTTGCTGCCCTGCGCTGGGCCTCCCTTTTGCCCGAGTCAGACCGACCTTTTCCTGAAGTCTTCTAAATTATCTCTGGTTGGAGGACTGTGTCTCTCTGTCTCTTTGCAGGTTCTGTAGTTTCAGAATCCGTCCAGAGGCTTGATTTAATGTTCGTTTTGAGGGAACAGAAGGAGAGCTCAGGCAGCTTGCTGCTTCCTCTCCGCCATCTTGGCTCCGCCCCCCAGGACGCCCTTTTCAATTTTTTCTCTCAAATTTATTTTTCTTCCTTTTCGCCAAGAAAATGAAAACAATGGAAAAAATGGAACAAGTAGATCTTTTCCTCTTTTTTTTCTTTTTAGCTGGCAATGAGAACAGAGGCTTTTGGTGTACTCTAACTTTTCCATTTTCCTCTTCTGGTTGACTATAAGGTAACAGTAGCCCCTTGAGGCTCTGCTCTGAACTGGCTCTTGGTTCTGTGTCTTTTTTCTTCCTCCTCCTCCTCCTCCTCCTCCTTCTTCCTAGGATGGAGCAGAGAAAGGTTTGCCCCACTTTTCTTATGGTCTTCTTTCTCTCTCTATTGTGAATTGAGAAGTCCATGTGGCTTCATATATGAATAGATAAGTCTTGCTGGGTCTAGAGTAAATAAACCTATTAAGATTTTAGATACTATTTTCATGAATAATTGTGACTTTTTTTTTGTTTTTCCCAGGGCAATGAGGGTTAAGTGACTTGCCCAGGGTCACACAGCTAGTAAGTGTCAAGTTTCTGAGGGCAGATTTGAACTCAGGTCCTTCTGAATCCAGGGCTGGTGCTTTATCTACTGCGCCATCTAGCTGCCCCAATAATTGTGACTTAAAAAAATCATTTCATGGTATAGGAGCCATTTTTGATAGATTTGCACGTTAATTACTGAGTTAATAGTTTCTTTATGAGATTTTTATGTTTCTGTTGAGCCAGTGCCCTAATGTACATGCATTGATAGTTCCCATAAAAATCTTTCTCTTTCTTGAGCAACATTATATATTTAAATACATTTTGCCAGAATGCTTATTTTGCAGGATTCAACTTTTTAGGCACTACTCCATCTATATTACTGAGAAGATCTCAATAATAAATAGTGATGCTGTAGATTCAGCAAGAAGTCAGGTCACTAAACAAACATGTATTGAGCACTTACTGTGTGCCAAAGACAGATAGTCCCTTCCCTCAAGGAGCTTACATTCTTTTTTTTTTTGGGGGGGGAAGCAATGGGGGTTAAGTGACTTGCCCAGGGTCACACAGCCAGTAAGTGTCAAGTGTCTGAGGCTGGATTTGAACTCAGGTACTCCTGAATCCAGGGCCGGTGCTTTATCCACTGCGCCACCTAGCCGCCCCCAGGAGCTTACATTCTAATGAAAGAAGAAGACACATAAAAGGAAGCTGAAAAGTTTGGGGTGGGGTGAAGTCAGGAGGGATTGGGCCAGAGAGAAATGAAGATGTGAGCATGGCTGACCTGGGCCCTGCTAAAAATGGAGGTTCAAGGAAGAGCCAATGAATCAAAGGGAATGGCTGATTCCTTAATCATGGGTAGGGGCAGGAGGATCCCCCAGGATGAGAAGGCTGCTGGAAGATTGTGGCAAAGGCATCTTTCTGGGTGACACAGCCCCTAGGGTATGGTAGAGGATGAAGACCTGAGAGAGTCAGAGCAGGTCCAGAGAAGAAACTGTTGGATGTCAGGGTCTCATTAACACTTTGAAGAGCCGAAGAAAATAAGTGCTTTGAGATCAAGGACTATTTTTTTTTTGTGTGGGGGTGTCTTTGTATTCCAAGCATTTATCACAGTGCCTGGCACACAGTAGGGATTTAGTAACGCTTGCCAAATTGAATTGTAGATCTTATTTGTAAGCATCATCAGCATCTTTTTTGTCTTTTCTCACAAAGCCAAATAGCTTTAGATATAATCTTTGGCCTTCAGACTCCTGCCCAGGAAAAATTGCCATGGAGATGTTAGATTCTGGAAATTAAGAACAGACTGCCTCAGAGTTCACCAGTGTGGGGACATCTTTTTAAACTTGGTTTTGGAGGTTTCTGGGCAGAATGTTCCAGGAGATTTTCCATCTTATTCATGATGCATGGTAGGATATGCACCTATTTCCCGGGGTTGCTGTGAGGATCGAATGAGGAGTAAGTATAAAGCACTTGGTGCAGTACCTGCCACACAGTAGGTGCTTTATACATTGTAATATATTATATTATTATTATTATAATTATTATTATTATATGTGGTGGGCAAGGTCCTGAAATATTTCTGATTTCTAGACATCTCATCCTCTGTCCCCTCCTCTGGAATCCTGTTGATCTGAGGCTGTAGAACATCAGCAGGTGGAATTGATGTGATATTCACTCATGGTGCCATCTTGCTTCTTGATCTGTTAGGGGAGAAAGAGAGAGACAGAGATCTGACCTTGTGGTGGCAGCATTAAAGCAACCACTGCTCATATATGCTGTTTATCTTCTCACTGGCTTTCCTGCCTCCTCCCGTTACCATGGATATTCTGATTATTAAAAAATAAACAATCTCTACCCCCTCCCCAGCAAAAGCAAAATCAAAATCAAAAACAAAAACAACAGATGGGCACAAAGTCTTTTTCTGGTGTGATTAATGGTAAGAATGGGCAGAGGGGCGGCTAGGTGGCGCAGTGGATAAAGCACTGGCCCTGGATTCAGGAGTTCCTGAGTTCAAATCCGGCCTCAGACACTTGACACTTACTAGCTGTGTGACCCTGGGCAAGTCACTTAACCCCATTGCCCCATAAACAAAAACAAAAACAAAAACAAAAACAAAAAAAAAGAATGGGTAGAGATTTGGAAAGAGATTTTGACCCTTTAGAGAAATGGGAGAGCCTTCCGTGTGAGCTGAGGTATGTGGGGAGGGATAGATAACCCAATCCCATTTGGATTTCTTACACAGAAAAAAGATGTCTCACAAATCATTTCCTTAGGAATGATTTTTCCTTTTTGGATCTTTTTAAAGGAGACAAGAGCTATTAATCTCTTAATTTTTGTCTATGTCTCTCTTTTTTTTTTTTAGCATTAACAAGTTATTTACTTACTATTTCTACAAGCATTTATTATTAGTCCCTTCCATTGCTTTTTCAATTGAAGAATAAAAAAGTAGAAAAATAAAACCTCATAACATATATTTATAGTCCAGCAAAACAAAATTATACATGAGCCATATCCAAAATGGATACCTCATTCTGTATTTTAAGTCCATTATTTCTCTGGCAGGAGGTTCCTCCTCTTCTGTCCTCTAGAATAATGGATTATCATTGCACTGATCAGACTCTTAAAGTCTTTCAAAATTGTTTTTCCTTATTATAATGTTGTCATATAAATCATTCTCCTCATTCTATTTTGTATCAATTCAAGGTCTTCCAAGTTTCTTCTAAAACTTTCCATGTTATCATTTCTTATGGCACAATAATATCCCATTACATTCCTATACCATAATTTGTTTAGCCATTCTTCAGTAGGTGAGTAACCCCTTAGTTTTCATTTTTGGGTTAGTATGAAAAGAACGGCTTTAATTATTTGGGTGCATATCGGTCCTTTTCTTCTTTCTTTTGGATACAGATGTAGAAGCTTAATCAAAGGGTACACATGGTTTAGTGACTTTTGGGGCATAATTCCAAATTGCTTTCCATCATGGCTCAACCAATTTATAGCTGCACCAATAGTGCATCTGTCTGGCTGTTTTCCTCTCCAACATTTGTCATTTCCCCCTTTCATTATCTTTGCCAACCTGAGGTGGAACTTCAGAGTTATTTTAATTAGCATTTCTCTACTTAAGAGTGATTTAGATCATTTTTTTCCATATGATTGTTGTTAGCTTGAATTTCTTCTTTTGCAAATTGCCCATTGATATCCTTTGAGCAATTATGTATTAGGGAATGACTCTTTAGTCTAATGAACTTTAATTAGTTCCTTATATATCTTGAATATGAGACCTTATGAGAGAAGTTTGCTGCAAAGATTTTTTTCCACCTAGTTACTTGCTTTCTTTCTAATTTTAACTGAATTAATTTTTTTTCTGTAAAAACTTCAAAATTTTATATGATCAAAATGATCTGTTTTATTTTGTGACATTCCTTATTTGGCCATGATTGTTATTGTTTCATCGTTTTAGTCATGTCTAATTCTTTGTGACCCCATTTGGAATTTTCTTGGCAAAGACACTGGAGTGGTTTGCCATTTTCTTCTCCAGCTCATTTTATGGATGAGGAAACTGAGGCAAACAGGGTTAAGTGCTTTGCCCAGGGTCACACAGCCAATAAGTGTCTGAGGCCAGATTTGAACTCAGGAGGACATCTTCCTGACTTCAGGCCCAGTGTTCTATCTGCTGCAAGACCTAGCTGCCAATTTGGCTGGAGCTCTTCCCTTACAGAACTGAAAGGTGAGTTCTTCCTTGTGTCTCGAATTTGCTTGTGATGTCACCTTTTTTTGTAGAAGTTGTGTCCATTTAAAACTTGGCATTTAGTGTGAGATGATCTCTACTTAATTTCTTTTAAAAATTCTTTCAAAAATTTCTTTCTTTCAGTTTCCCCAGCATTTTTTGTCAAATAGTGGAATTTTCCCCCAGTAGCTGGGGTCATTGGGTTTATCAAACACGAGGCAACTGTGTTCTTTTGCTTCTGTTGTGCTGTGCTCCTGATCTGTTCCATTGACTGATCTCTTCTTCAACCAGTACCAAATCACTTTAATGATGACTGTTTTGTAGTACAGTTTGAGAAAGCCAGGGGTTCTTAATCTTTTTTTTTAATGTCATAGACATGTGTTTAAGTATATAAAATAAAATACATAGGATTAAAAAAGAAAACAGTTATACTGAAATAAAGTTATCAAAATCTATTTAAAAAGTTCATAGTCTCTGGGTGAAAAATTCTTAAGCAAATACAAGGTTCCCCGCATAGGAGAGCTTATTAATAGATACCATCAGACACACATATATAATATACATGCATATTACATATATATATATACATATATACACACACACAAACACACACACACACACACACACATATATATATAGTATATATATTGGGTCATCCATCTATCCCTCCATCTATCTATCCTTCCATCTATCTATCTCTCCTTCTTTCCATCCATCCGTCTGACTGTCTATCCATCTACTGTGTCTATTTATCCATCTGTCTATCTATCTATCCAACTATCTCTTCCAATTTATCCTTCTGTCTCTCTTTCTTTTAAGATGTTGAATCCAACTGGAGATTCCAACTTGGAGAATCCAACTTACTCCATGGAGTTCCATGCTCCACAAGACGTATTTTACAAACTGGGGTGGGGGAGGGCATTTGTTGCATAGAGTCTCTAAGTGTAAAATATTCTCCTTTTTTTCTAGACAAGTACATGACATTTGCTAACTATATAATAAAATAAGTCATTTTTCCAGCTCCCAGGGAACCCTGATGGTTAACTATTAAAATTACTTTTCCAGTAATAAAGCGAGTTGAGCTATTGCTTTTGTAACTGGTTTTTAGCGTTCCCTTTTCCCAGTCTCTGAACTTTTCAGTAAGCATTAATCATTTTAAATAAAAATACATTTTTTTGTTTGTTGGCCTTTAATAGCGCTTCCCTCCACAAGTAGATGGAAAACTGTGTCAGTTCCAGTTAACCTTGGCTCTTGCAAGAAAAAACAAGGTAAGTTTTGAAATGAAAATACCTGCCTCGTTAATAAATTATGTAATTATGAAATAAAATGACAGAATATGGAGCTTTCTTAATTTTAAAAACTGATGTTGGGGAGGACAAGGTAAAGTATTATTTTAAAGAATCAGGTTTATTCAGTTTTGTTGGTCCCAGTGCCATAGCAACATGAAGCAAACATCTTCTTGATGGATCCAAAGTATTTGGAAGACGTCCTTTTTGAATGTCCCACTTATTGCTTTGCTTTTCATGGATAAAACAGCGTTCTCCTGTGTGTCCTTGCCAGAGCACTACTTTTAATTCAATTATTTTATATACTTGCAATATGTTATTGCCTATGGTCACTTCATGAGTGATAGAGAGGGGGGAAATAAAGTATTTTATGACTACAAAGTATTTATGTCTTAAATGGCCTTATAAGAAAAGTTTTTGGTGTTATCATATGAACTAAATTAGAAATATTTTATAGGAATTTGGAGACAGTTACTTTTCCATTTTTTCCATATAATCATTTGGTCTTTCTCTGTATTTTAAGATGGTTTTTGTCTAACCATATACTTCAGAGGATCATAGAATTTCATATTTGAAAGAGACTCAGTGGCTTCATTGAATTAGACCAGTTTTTGGATGGGAGACCTCAGGCTATTGCTTAGCCTGACCTTGGAATCTTTTTTGCCTCTGTAGAACTGGGTAGAACTCTGCTTATCCTAGGTACCAGAAGAGAGAAGTCAGAATAATTTTCTATAAAATAACTGTTAAACTTTGAATCCTCAGAGGTTTTGTGTTCTTTTTCCATCACTGATTGCTACCTGTGTTTCATTTTCCATTTTGAAAAGTTTTATTATTGTCTATGGTTTTATACACCCACTAGCTCCCCTATATAATTCTTCTTTATCATCATCCTCCACAACCTATTTGCTAACATGAATTAATGGGGGGAGTTGTAAACTTTTTAAAAAAAGTATTTTGATACCCTGTATTTCAATGTAACTAGTTTTCTTTATAATGTTATGTATACTATTTTATGCATTTAAAAACATAAACCTGAAAAGAGGTTTATAGGCTTCACTAGATTATTTATTTATTTTAAAAATATTGTCTTTCCTTATTTCATTTTTGATAGTATTTTATTTTTCCCAATCATATGTAAAGATCATTTTAAACATTCGTTTAAAAAATGTTGTTCCAATTTTCTTCCTCCTCCCTCACTTTTCCCTAAGATGTAGGTTATAGATTTCACTGGACTTTTAAAGGGGTCTATGAGACAAAAAAGTTAAGAACCTTGGCTTCTATTGCAATAAAGAAAAATAGCTCCCAAACCCAGACATATTGATGTCATCTGACAGTACATGTGACGTTCCTCTTCTGTAGTTTGCCACCTCTCTACTGAGCCTGTCTTTTTTTTCTCTTCATTTTCTTTGAGGAAGATACCAATGATTGACATCCCTGGCTCCATGTGTTTTTTTATTTTTTAAATTTTATTTATTTTTAAAGTACTCAGGAATCATTTTTTTTTTAAACTTTTGTGGGGCAATGAGGGTTAAGTGACTTGCCCAGGGTCACACAACTAGGGTTAAGTGTCTGAGGCCAGATTTGAACTCAGGTCCTCCTGAATCCAGGGCTGGTGCTTTATCCACTGAGCCACCTAGCTGCCCCTGCCCCATGTGTTTTAACTGTTGACCCCAGGATCACACTTGGACGACGGCCCCTGAAACTGAGTAGACCAACCTCTCTATTTCAGTGGTCCTCACACAGCCCCATTTTGCTATCACTTGATTTACCTGTTGCAGGTGAATTATGCTTCCTTGCTCGGAGGGTTTTTCTCAGCTTGAGCCAGAGACCTTGATGAGGGCTTCTAACAAATCCCAGAGGTTTTGAATGTGAATTATCAGCCCTGCTTCTACATCATCAACTTTACTGTTTCTTTCTCTTGGGTATTTGTTTCATTTCCTATGTCATGGAAAATTCCCTCAGATAGAAAGAAAGATTCAGATGTTTAAATCAAATGAACCTGAGCCCAGTAGACTCTCAAGGACCCCCCAACCTCTACCCCCCTCTTTTTTCGGTTTTGGTTCTGGACCGCGGTTTAGTTATTTGAATATGAAGACCCACATTGATTTTTCTTTTCAGTAACTGCCTTAACCAATTTCCTCATTTTCTCTTTGAATGGGGGGGGGAGGGGAGAAAGTCCCATAGAGTACCATTCTGACTCCTCTTCAGACTATTGGCAGCCCTACCCTATTCTGAGGTTTGCCATATGGATTTGAGGCCCATTTTTGGCCAAGAATGTAGACCGCTTGTTAGCATAAGGCTGCCTTACTTTTATTCACATTTTTATAATGGTAAAGATACATTTCTCTCCTTCCTTATCAATCCCGCCCCCCAAACTTGTTTCTGATTAACTTTTAATAAAAACAAACCTGCCTCTTTGGAGGAAGATGCAGAGAGTCGGGTTTGGGTTTTGTGCAATGAAAAAGTTTCTCTAAGCATGAGAGATGTCCAAAAGAGCAATGGGCTGAGTCTGGAGGTAATGAGCTCCCTGTCACTGGAAGACTTCAAGAAAAAATTAGTTGATCACTTGTTAGAGATACTTTAGCATGGATTCTTCTTTAGGTAAGGGACGAACTGGACTTTAAGGGTCCTTTCAACTCTGAGATTCTGTTACTTGGTATATACTTTTTCTTTTTTTTTTTCCCCTGGAAGCAAAAATTTAGAATAGGTTCAGGAAAGGCAAAATTGTTGTACCTTTCTATTTTGAACTCTGCATTAACATTAGATTATGTTGAAATTTATATATTGTCTTGAAAATGACTTGAAGCGCTAAGTGGTGTTTGCCTGGATCAAGGCCAAATGCAATTCAATTAATGTCTAAAGTCTTTTGCAACATTCTTGAAACTTAAGATCCATCCTCCAGCGCTCTGGTTGGCAAAGCCTCCAACATGCTCGCATCATGTCTCTGCTTGGCAGGAGTTTGGAGAAACAGATGGCCCCTTGTTCTCACAGCCTGCCATCCCCAGAATGCATTTATGACCCTCTCTGGGAGGGGGAGAATTTGTGGAGCACTTTGTGTTCCAAAAGAGGCATACATTAAGTGCGCTGTGATCTCAAACCTGGTTCGGAAGGGCCAGATGAAACTGTCCCCTCTTTCTCCACATCTCTTGATTCTCTAATCGCCATATGCAACCAGAGTTGGATAAATAAACAGTGGAGTTATTTATTTTTAATGTTTGATAAAACAAAATTTTTAAAAGGTAGGCACAGAGCCAAATAAAAGAATGGAGTATTTTAAAAAAGGATCGTGTCTATGTGGGAGAATTGGCTTGAAGTAGTTGTGAGAGGGTCTGGATTTTGGAAGAACAGGGGAAGGCATTACTGCCCTTTGCAAACCCTGGCCATCAATTTAGGGAAGGATGAGGAAGGATGGGAAAAGACTCTGCCTTCCATAGTGGTAGCCCCTGTCTTGGGGAGTAATTGCAATGTCTATCCTCATAACGGGGGCATTTAAAAACATCGTCCCCTGAACTGTATGGAGTGATCAGAATGGTTCCATGAGATCCACAGTAGAGAGAGGCAATGCAGTGTAGAGAGGATAGAGAGCTGGCTGCACAGTCAGAAAGCTCTGGGTTCAAGTCTTGCCTCACTAGGGGTTCTTTATACTGATGAAATTGCAGATCTAATAAAACAAAACTAGGGGCAGCTAGGTGGCGCAGTGGATAGAGCACTGGCCCTGGATTCAGGAGGACCTGAGTTCAAATCCAGCCTCAGACACTTGACACTTACTAGCTGTGTGACCCTGGGCAAGTCATTTAACCCCGATTGCCTCACCAAAAACACACACATACACATACACACAACCCAAAACCAAAACTAAGCAGAAATCTTCAGTGAAGATCTAAAGCTAGGTTGTGATTTGTAGTACTGGTGAGTCCAGGAAGTATGTATTTGGGCTTTGTGGTTATGGACCCAGACCCAATCCTATCCATTCATCCTGTCACAGGGGCCCTGGCACCCACCAGTGGCTACTGTCATGCATGACCTTTAGCAAATGGGCAGAACATATGTCCATCCCCTTGTAGCCTATTAGGGATAAGAAGTGGCTAGAATTAGGGATGGCTTTAATTGGTGTTAGCTTTCCTTTTACTTATTCAGGTTGGCACCCTCTCTGTCGATTATAGTCTCAGGAAGTTGCCTAGAACCTTGTGAGGTTAAGTGATTTTCCAGGGTCACCTAGCTAATACGTGTCAGAAGCTTCTGGCTCTGAGGACAGAATCCTAGCCACTCTGCCCCAATTCCACTGCTTTAACAGATGTTTTTACTTAGTACCTGTATTCCTTAAAACCAACCTACATCCTAAGGCTGAGGGATGTGTGGTGTTTATATCTGAATGATCTTCAGACCAGGGAACTGAATCCCAGCAAAGATGACCTTCCTGTCTTCCTTCTTCTTCATCTGTGCTGTCTTCCTTCTCTCTTTTGGTTCTCAATGTATAAAACCATGACAAGGGAAAAGAGAAAATGGAAGAACTTTCCATTTAGGACCGAGGTCAGAAGATGTCATGATTCAGTCACCTCCAGGGCCATATAGAAAGTTCTCTGGTTGGCATTCAAAGCTCTCTGGCACCAGGCCCCTTCCTGCCTTTCTAGGCTTTTTACACAGAAGTGTGATGATGCAGAGACACTGGCTTACTTGCTGTTTCTTTCACACGACTCTCCATCTCTGTGTCTTTGTCTCGCTGGCTTCCCTCAAGACTCAGCTCCCGTGCCACCTTTGGCTAACGGCCTTCCCCAGTCCTTCCAACGCTCAGAGCTTTTCCTTCTAGGGTTCTGTTCCCTCTACTTCTGTTCTTAGTTTGGATAAGTTGAACAATTGTTTTTAATGAGGTGTTTTCTTGTATGTCATCTCATATGACTCAAATTAATTCTGTATCGATTCCTCCCCAAACTTGTAAGTTCATTGAGAGGCAGAGACTGGTTTTTTGTTTTTGCCTTTTTTTGGTATTCCCAAGACATAATGCAGTGCCTAGCACACAGTAAGTGCCTAGTACATGCTTATTGATGGGTAAGACACCAACTGTTCTCCCAGGATATAGTTTCTAGAATTTTCTCTTCCTTCCCTTTATGTGTTCTTCCCGACCTCCCCAATCTGGTATGAAGGCCATGTAGAAGAGGAGCAAAGATATCTTAGACTCTT
Organism: Dromiciops gliroides; assembly: GCF_019393635.1. Classification (NCBI taxonomy): domain Eukaryota; kingdom Metazoa; phylum Chordata; class Mammalia; order Microbiotheria; family Microbiotheriidae; genus Dromiciops; species Dromiciops gliroides. The sequence goes on from NC_057866.1 coordinate 265,331,996, forward strand.
TCTATAGACATTTACCGACTGTGTGACCTTGGGCAATCTTCCCCAGCTGCAGCTTCCTCATATGTAAAATGGGGACCATTCTCGAATTTACCTCATGAGATTGTTGTGAGGTTGAAATATATATATATATGTATATGTATATATATATATATACACACACACACATATACACACACAAATGCACAATACACACATGCACATGTATAAATATATATACACATACATAAACACGACACATGCACACATATAAATATACACATATACATATATACACATACACACATACACATATATGCACACACATGCACATAAATATATACAGATATATACACATGCATATATAATATATATCCACATATAAATATATCCACATACATATTTATACACATACATACATACACACACATACATATATACATATATACACACATATATAGTGTTTTACAAACCTTTAAATGCTATATACATTTAGTAATTAATATTATTGTTACTGGTATTACTATTATTATTACTATTAACTCCACACATTTGTATATGTCCCCATAGCATGGAAAAAGCATTATTCTTTAAAACAATGACAACAGCCCCCCAAACATTTAAAGTCCTGGTTTGGAGACAGCTGTTCTTGCAGTAGAATCTTCTTCACTGTGTGGTCCCTTTGGATGTCACTTACCTAAGTCAAATTTGTTTGGATTTTCTACAGACTGGCAACATGGAATGTATCCCGGTCCCTAATGGTGCTAGGAGAAAGGGGGTTGAAAACAAGAGACCTGTGACTTAGCCTGTTTATGACCCATGCCTTTCTGGGGAAAAGATCTGTCACTTGGCATGGATGGCAGCCGGAGCGCTCTCCCTGACCCTTGAAAGCGAGGCAGAGCAGGCTGTTGAAAGACTTGACTCGGCAGCTTTCCAGATGCTTGGAGCCCCGGAGAAGCGACAAAGGGGTTCATACAGGCTGCAGAAGGGAGTGGGGAGGGGCTCTCCGGCTCTCAGGAGCTAGTTTGTTCACTTTTTCCAAAGGGCTAATTGTGAAAAACCCGTAAGGGCCGTGTTGATGGATGTAATGACTATTAAATGAATGCCAACAAGACAGTTGTGAAAGATATTGGTATTAAAAAAAAAGACGTGTGTGTGTGTGTGTGTGTGTGTGTGTGTGTGTGTACGTACTATGGGATCATGGATCTAGAAAGGACCTCAGAAGTCATCAAGTCCAACCCTTTCATTTTACAACCACATGTGGGTGCTCTGTCCAAAGGAATAGAAATTTTGATCACTTATACTTGGGGGCTAGATTTTTTCTTCCCTATTTATTTTATTTTTTAAAAATGGAACAATTAACTCTCTTGTGCCTTATGTAGTTTTCATTTATGACTTCTTGAAGTAGAGCTCTGGACAACCAGGCTTTGTCAATGGCCATTGGGATTCAAATGGAGCTACTTGACTTTGCCCGTAACTCCAAATCACTCTGGTTCTCACTGATTAGCCAATAATAGGTCCTGGCTCGTTTGGGTTTTGAGGGCTCACAGGGAGTGTGCATAGCAATTGTTTCTGTTCTGGCAAGAAACTCAGAGGGTCTTCCCTTCCCAGACTGATTCTTTATGAAGGCAAACTAGGCCATCTTTAGCCTCCTTTCTTACCTAGCCCTTAATCACAGAACGGGCCTCACATGAACTGAGACCTGGGAAAGACCTTAGTGTACAAAGGCCCAGGTATTTGGGGGCATCTGGGGCCAGTCATCCTGACTAATGTCTCACCACTGGGCTCCCATGATTCTGCTGGAGAGAGTGAGGCTGGTGACTTTGCCCGGCTCTGTCTCACTTAAATCCAACTCAATGCAAGTCAAGACATCACCCTCCTGACGTCATTGGTCCTCTTGGAGAAGGAAGGACAAACAACAACAATCTCGTTTTACAGGTGAAGACATCCAGACTGAGGGAAGTTAAGGCTCTGGCAAAAAGCCACATAGGGAGTAATGCTATCAAAGGCAGGATTTGATCCCAGGGCCTTTGACTCCTGAGTCAACATAACGGAAAGAGCCTTTTCCACTGTGAGAGCCTTCTTTCCCCTCAAATCAAGTTGTACTTACTTACTTGTTTGTTGTTGAGTTGTTTCAGTTGTGTCTGACCCTCCATGCCCCTATTTGGGGTTTTCTTTGCAAAGATATTGGAGTGGTTCTCCACTTCCTTCTCCAGCTCATTTTACAGATGACAAAACTGGGGCAAGGAGGGTGAAGTGATTTGCCCAGGGTCACACTTAGCTGCCCCACTTGCTTGTTTACTTCCAGAAAAACTTAAGTCTTTTGAAAGTGGTGAGGATTTTGTATTTTGTCTTTGTCTCCCCACTGCTTAGTGCAACAACTTTTGGAGGGTGGGGTCCAAGTATAAGCAGTCATTTTTGAACCAAGGTGAAATATCATGAACTTAGCACCCAATTCAGTTGGAGTGTGGTGTAGGAAACTTTGGGGCACTTGAGAGGTTGCTGCTGGGGAGCCAAGAGTTGGGGAGATCATGATGGGTTTGGGGGAAGGGGAGGAGGAAGAAATGGCTCCCTCATAGCATCCTATTTTCACTCACTATTAGTAGTTCTGTGCCCTGCATGCATGGGGATGAAGGTTTTGTTTACCAGCTGTGCCATGCCTAGAAATGAACTTGGTAAGGGGAACATGTATTAACAGTGACTTCAAATTTGACTCTACTTGCTTTAGCCCCTCCTGGTTTGGGAGACTTTTATATTTCAGGTCCCGCTATCTTCCCCGGTGAGGAAGGAAGCACCTTAGTTCTAAGTAGGGGCTAAGATCAATTACTTTTATACTACCGGAGGATGCAAAGCACTGTCCATGCCCCTCTGGTCTCCAGATGCTAAGCCCCTCCTAGTTACTGCTTTGGGAGGTGCTTTATATGTGTTTATTTTGCTGTAGGGAGATGACGCATATACAGATAAGCATTTTGGAGTAGTAATGGATGTATTGTCAGTCACAGTTACCATGCTCATTGGTTTTTCTAAATTGCTTTTCTTGGTCAACAGACAAGGTATAGGGTGAGGAAGAGGAGGAAAGGTACATCTGGAAATAGCTGTGATGAAACAAAATGCATCAATAAAATTAAAAGCTCCTGTTCTTTCTTAGACGAGAACTCAACAAAAATAAATAACCAAAAAAACCCTACCCAAAACCAAAAACACCAAACCAAACCAAACCAAACCAAAAAAAAAAAAAAAGAAAAGAAAAGAAAAAGAGAAGAGAAGTCAATTCTTTTGGGGGGGGGATTGGGTGGGAGGAGGATGTAGTTTCCCACTCTGGACAACTTTACCTTGAAGGATGAATCCAAAGACAACTTGTTCGAAGAAATCACTACTGGTGTAGTGCCAGTCTGACATCTTTATCCTCCAGCTCTTCTAAAAATGTGGGAAAGAGGCCACAAGGTGGCCCAATGAATAGGGTGCTGAACCTGGAGTCAGGGAGACCTGAATTCAAACCTGGTCTTAGACTCTAGCTGTGTGATCCTGTACAAATCACTCAATCTCTGTTTGCTTCAGTTCCCTCACCTGTAAAATGAACACAATCTACCAGTGCCATGCCAGGAAATGGAATCGCTTCCATTTGAATTGTCTTAGGAAGATTAAGAAGATCACTTGGCAGGATAATGGCAACCTGAAAATTAATGAAACAATCACTATAATAAAATTAAGGTCTTCGATTGGGGCAGAGGAGTTGCAACTCACTGCACTTCATGCAGATGCTAAGAATACCTAAAGATGGGTACTGGGGTATGGGGTAACAGAACCGAGAGGGGGCCTCTGGGAAGAGTAGGTTTCTCACAGATAGGTTCTTTTGTATAATAAGCTAAAGTCCAGGAGGAAAGCTTGGGAACCTCTGAGAGGGGATAGTTTGGGAGATCCACAAAACACTCAGAGTCTGGAATTGGCAAAGTCTGTTCAGCCGCAGAGGCTAGGTGAGCATCAGTCAGTTCTTAGTAAATCGTGTTTATCAATAAGATATGGGACACTGAGGTCCTTTCTCGAACTAAACTGTAAAGCATTCACACAACTGCAGAGACTGCAACTGTGATAGGCTGGCCATGTTCTGATGCCAAACGTACACTTACCTAAAAGTGTAGAGAACTCACACGGGGGTGGGGGTGGGCAGCTAGGTGGCTCAGTGGAGAAAGCACCAGCCCTGGATTCAGGAGGACCTGAGTTCGAATCTAGCCTCAGACACTTGACACTTCCTAGCTGTGTGACCCTGGGAAAGTCACTTAACCCCATTTCCCCGCAAAAAACAAACAAAAACAAAAACAAAAAAACAAAAGGGGAACTCACGCAGGGCAATTGCTTGCATGGTGGTCAGAAGAAGCGATATAAGGACACTTTCAAGGTCTCTCTTACGAACTTTGGAATTGATTGTGTGACATGGGAGACACTGGCCCAGGACCACCCAGCATGATGTGTCCTCCTCAGAGAAGGTGCTGTGCTCTATGAGCAAAACAGAATTGAAGTAGCTCAAAAGAAACGTGAGATGTGCAAATTTAGAGGGTCCAACTCCAATATTCACATGGATTATTCGTGCCTGACCCGTGGTAGAGCATTCCAAGCTTGATTTGGTCTGATCAGCCACGGTTGGACTCACTGGACCTTGACCCCAACATAGTGCTGTCATTTAGGTCCTCTTTAACAACTAAGGACAACAACCAACTGTAACAATAGCTCTTAACCCCTCAGGATTGTTTTGAGAATCAAATGATATTTTATTTGTAAAGCACTTAGCACAGTACTTGGCTTAATAATAGTAACTACTTAATAAACAGTAAGCACTTAATAAATGCTGGTTCCTTTCTCCCTACTGTGAACATTCTTCAGTCTGCAAGAGATTCACAAATGGCTGAACACAGCTTGATTTGATTTCCTTGATTTTTAAAGATATTAAAATGGTATATTTTTAATAAGATTTAAGCTCTTATAACCACTTAGCTAGACTCTCCATTTTTTTTAGGTGCTGAAGGCTAAGAAGAAGGGGGGTGTGCAGTTCTGGGGGAAGATTTTAGGTGTCTTAAATTTTCAAAAGCCTGTCTCTTAAATATGAAGTGACCTCATGCACGAGTCACATTTTCACGCCTTCCCATTTTGTAGCGTCAACATTTCCCTGGAGAGGAAGGGACAAAGGCTGCCCTGTGCTGGAGAAAAGCAGCATGTGCAGGGATTGGAATTGAAAATACAAATTCCTTGTGTTTCCCGTAGCTTGAGTAAGTGTGCTTTACAGGCTTTTGCTGGGCTTCTCCTGACTCTGGGCTGGTGCGTAATGAACAATGGAGTGTGGCTGGACTTGTCATCATGTCCTTTCTAGGGGAGGTGGGAAGGAAAGAAGGTTCATTTACAGTGGAGTCTGGTGAATGGGTCTCTCCACTGCTGGGAGGGTTATGACTATTCCAGATATTAGCAGCACACGGCATATTGTCCTTTGTTATCCATAATGGAGGACTCGGGGAGGGGGGTGATAGTGGTGGGATGCTATTAAAACCATTGATTTCTAGAAGTCTAAGCTTCCTTTGTTTTCCCATTTCTGTTTTTACTCTTTAAATCCAGAAAAGCAGCACTTGTACTCTGGAAGGGACTGTATAGAGGCAGCTTGATGTGAAAGCAGGAAGAACGGGGTTCAAATCCAGCCTCAGACACTTACTAGCTGCATGACCCTGGGAAAGTCACTTAATCCCTATTAGAGAAGGAAACAGCAAACCACTCCACTTATCTTTGCCAAGAAAACTCCATGGATAGTATGGTCCATGGGGTCATGCAGAGTTGTATACAGCTCAACAACAACTACAATGGGTATTGTATAAGTAGATCCTTGTACCCCAACAGCTTTGTTTTGGAGGGTGGATAAAACCCAAGGTTTCCCCACTCTTTGAGAGAATAATAATGACAGCTCACATTGATCCAGGATTTAGGGCTGAAAGAAAATTTAGAGATCATCCAAGACCCTTGTTTTGTATATGAGGAAACTGAGGCAACAAGGAGGTTAATTGACTTGCTGAAAGATCATGCAAGTAGGAGTAATAAGTAGCAGAGCCATGATTTGAACCCAGGTCCTCAGCCTCATTTTATACTTTTCCCTTTCTTTCACTTGATAATTTGGCCAAGCCGGCCTTTTCTCTGTTTTTCATACATGAAGCTCTATTTTTCCTTTTTGTACTTTTGCACTGACTTTCCCCCAAGCCTGGAATGCACTCCCTCCTCATCTCCCATTTCACAGAATTGCTTTCCTTCTTTAATAAGAAACTTAAGCACCATATATATAAAGCCTTTCCTGAGCTTCCTAACTGCTAGTGCCTTCCTTCCCAAACTTCCTTGTGTCTAACTGCACTGTTTTTGGATTTGTTCTTTATACATACCTCTCCCTCTCCCTCTCCATCCCCTCCCCTCCCCCCCCCTCCTCCCCATTCTCTCTCTCTCTCTGAGAGTAGTATATATATACACACATTTCCCCCTTACATATATACTTTTTTTGGGGGGGGCAGGGCAACGAGCGTTAAGTGACTTGCCCAGGGTCACACAGCTAGTAAGTGTCAAGTGTCTGAGGCTGGATTTGAACTCAGGTCCTCCTGAATCTAGGGCCGGTGCTTTATCCACTGTGCCACCTAGCTGCCCCCTCACATATATACTATATATCTGTCTTTATGTCTATATGTCTATATGTCTATATGTTTATTTCTATGTATGTGTATATGTGTATACACACACACACACACACACACACTTCTTGTCTCTCCCATTAGAATGTCATTTCCCTGAGAGTAGGGATTTTTTTCAGTCCTTCTGTTATATCCCATTCCATTTTAGTCATTCCAGTGCCCGGCACAGTGCCTGGCCCATATTATATACTAAATAAATGGCTGTTGATCGAGTGATTGATTACAAATACCTTTCTCTCCAGTTCACTGAGTGCTTTACAAATAACAAGTTCATGTAACACATAGAACTTAAAAGTTAAAAACCACTTTTTATCAAAGCATTCCTGTGAAGGAGAGGGCCCAGAAAAGGAAACTGAGGGTCAGGGAGATTAGGTAACTTGGCCACAGCTTCTCATGGCTGCTAAGGGACAAGGACACAAGACCTGGGTTCAAATCCTGACTCTATTTCACAAGGCCATTGTGGTTTCCTTGGTCCCATGTTGCTTCTCCAACTTTTGTGGCTGGTAGAGAGATGAAAACTGTTAAAGGTTTGGTTACTCTTTCTGCTGCAGAGGAGCTAATTCAGCAGGTTATTTAACCTCTAAACTTAAAGTAAACATTGTTTGAAGGAAAGAAGTGTATTGGCCTTGACTCTTTTTTTGTTTGTTTGTTTTTTTGTTTTTGCAGGGCAATGGGGTTTAAGTGACTTGCCCAGGGTCACACAGCTAGTAAGTGTCTGAAGTTGGGTTTGAACTCAGGTCCTCCTGAATCCAAGGCTAGTGCCTTATCCACTGTGCCACCTAGCTGCCCCCACCTTCCCTCTTAAGTCAAATGAGGAAATTAAGGCCCACAGTGTTTAGGTGATTCGTTTGAGGTTATACAAGTGGCAAAGGGAGAGCTAAAATCCAGTCCCACTGCTGGTTCCACACCATCCCAAGATGCTAAAATAAATTATTGTTCTAGTGATTGATTACACATGTGTGACTTCTAATCTAAGCCATCGGCTCATAGGCTCATAGATTTAGGCTTGGAAGGGACTCAGAAACCATTTAGTTCAACCCTCTCAATTTACAGATAAGGAAACTGAGGCTCAATGACATTAAGTGATTTGTTCAAGGATGCACAGGTACCAGAAGTAGGATTTGAACTTGGGTCTTTTAAATCCACAGCAAGTTTTCTTTCTGATTTAGAAAATATTCCCTTTCCCCTCCATCCCATACTTCAAATACAGCATGTCTTAATTAGAGCAAATTCTGAATTCATTTTGTCTGAATAAGGTGACATCATTTCGTGTTTGGATTGTGGGAATCTTGCATTTCAAAGGAGACAATAAAGCTCAGTCAACACTTTCATTTATAAGAGATAATAATAAAAGCCTTTTCAGTAAAAGAAAAGGTCTCTGGGAAGAGAAGTAAGAACTCCCGCCAAGTCCTGAGCTTACTAATTGTTTTTGCCAGCTGTGAACATTAACCAGAGATAGATAAGCTTTCGGCCATTGTACATAGGGGGAGAGCAGCTCTATAATACTTATGTCATGGAATGGGATGGACTCTAAACTTTTGGGCTGTGATTTAAGAGACTTTGTATTTATTTATGCTTTGTGGGATCACAGATTTAGAAGTGAAATAAACCTCTGGGATTATCTAGTCTGAACCTCCCCTCATTTGACAGATAAAGGAAATATTTGGACCTTTGTGTGGTGACGAGGGTTTTGTAACATGCTTCTACTGTCTTCGAGGAGGCTCCTCTCATGGTGGGCTTCTTGGGACATTAATACCCCTTATTCCAAAGGAGCCCACTCCCACCCCCATACTGAGTTGACTGTTGTTTGGTTTGATCCTTCAGATAAAGCAAATATTTGATGTGTACTGAATTGCAAACTCATCCTGAATGCCGGGGAAGAGCAATATAAAAAATGGTGCATCCTCGTTGTCCAGAAACAGTGTGACCTGATTGGTCTGCAGAAATAGCTTTCTATAAGAGGAGGCAGAATTGCTCTGATCTCCATTGATTCCTTTGAGGATAGTACATCCCCAGATCTGATGGGCACACACCTGGATTCAGGAACAAGAGACTGTCAGCAGAAGGGAAAGCAGAACTTTAAGTCTTTAAAGAAAAGGTGGTGTGATATTTAAAGTTTTTGGGTAATTAATCATTTTATTAATAATGCCAGCTTATCACTAATAAAGGGGCCAGTGACACTCTCAAATGCCAAAGATCCTTCATAGAACCCACTCGATGATTCTATGCCTTTGGAAGAGTGGGTGTTCCCATGGGTGGTGATGGACTCTGATTGGTCAACAAGAAATGAGAGAATGAATATTATAATGAGAGGTATACCTATTCTAATGAGTGGATGAGGGACTTTGATCAAGTCATTTTCTTCTTAATTACCCCCAGCCTTGGGCAATCCAATTAAAAGAATTTATCCCTACCCCAAACCGAGTAGAACAAAAGGGGCAGGAATTCACCTAGATAAGATGGTCTTAGGTGGAATAAATCTTTGGCAGAGCTCAGTAATGTCCTTCAATGGCTGGACTTCGGACTAGGAAATAGGACATGAGAAAAACAACCTGGATCATCCCCATAACTGGTTATTCTCTCTCTCTCTCTCTCTCTTTTTCTTTTTTGCAGGGCAATGAGGGTTAAGTGACTTGCCCAGGGTCACACAGCTAGTAAGTATCAAGTGTCTGATGCCGGACTTGAACTCAGGTCCTCCTGAATCCAAGGCCGTCATTTTATCCACTGCGCCACCTAGCTGCCCCCCCATAATTGGTTATTAATGATCCTTTCTCTCAGTAGGAAACAACAGGGAACACCATAAGGAAAGAACAATTGATGATGATGGTGAGGATGATGAAGATAAAGATGATAACTATGATTTATGTAGTGCAGTATTTAGAGCATGGCCCTAGAGAAGAGTTGAGAAAATGTACCTCCTTTCTTTCTTCACAGAAGTGGGGGACTTTGGGTGTGGAGTACTGAATACCCATTCAGATTCTCTCAATGTGCTGGTTATGGTTAGTTTGGCCAGTTCTAGCTTATTCTTTATTAGAAGTTTCTCTGTGTACTGTAAAAGGGAAGAATCATCCAGAAATTAAGACAATGCAAGAAAAAAAGATGCCTATAAAGTTAAAAGAAAAGATAAAATGAAAGGGAATATCGATGTGATGAGTAGAAGGTGTGGGGTGCCTGGACAACTCAGTTTCTACTTTCTCTAACTTCTTTGTGGCCTTTAGCCAGAGGAGTTGTGTGTGGTTTTTGGTAAACTTGAAAAGCAAGGCTGGAAAGCGAATTGGAGAAAGACCCTCCCCCGCCCCCCAAGTAAATGGGAGAAGTAAAAGAGGTATGCAATACAACTGAAGTTCAGGCACTTGGTGCTGTAGGCTGGGGACAGGTCCTTGGAAAAGGGGCACTTTGCAGTGTGCCTGGGAAGGACTCTCATAATCTTTTCCCTGGGCTTTTAATTTTAGGTTATCCTTGGGCCAGGCACCTAAATGATCCCCTGGGACTTCTGGAAAGGTATTATCCACATTTATCTCTCTCTCTCTCTTTTTTTTTTTGATTCTGAACTTCACAAACATCAAATAAAATGAGCATTACCACATACATGTGGAACAGAAGGAGAGGATTGTACGTGAAATTGCAAATTTCTCTTATGTAGAGCTCGCTTTAAAAAAAGTACATAATAAATTCACCATGTAGCTTTCAAATCTGTTTTGCTTATTTGGGATTCCTTCTGGCCTTCTCTTCTCATTCATTATTATTTTTTTTTTGTGGGAGGAGGACCTGTTCTCTATCTTCTTTCCTTCCTACCTCTTCCCCAAAATAATTAAAAAAAGAAAGCTCTTGCATAATACCCTGAGGTTCACTCACCCAACTCACACTGGCCTTGGCAGGTTGGGTCCCCAAAAGGGTGGCCAACCTTCTGAATTCCCAGGGCTTGATTGTCAATGAGAAGTAGTGTTCTTTTCTGCCTCCAGTTGGCTGGGTGGTACTGTGCTTCTTAACAAGGAGTGTTACCATGTTCTTTAAGGTAAGGAAGTGACCCTTAGCTTAGCATCTGCAGAGACTCCTTTCTTTGGATTCCCTTGGAATCTTAACTCTGAGGGAGTGGAATTATTCTCTCTCCTATTTGACAAGTCTTCCTAACTCAAAAGCCCCTCCTTTTGTCAAGGCACTGACACCTTATCTTTTTTTTTTTTTTTGGCAAAGCAATGAAGGTTAAGTGACTTGCTCAGGGTCACACAGTAAGTGTCAAGTGTCTGAGGCCAGATTTGAACTCAGGTCCTCCTGAATCCAGGGCCGGTGCTTTATCCACTGTGCCACCTAGCTGCCCCAACACCTTATCTTAATAGTGGTCAGTTTTAGTTCTCAGTTTGGTGGCCATTATCTTTGGGGGATATTATATTAGATGAGTTGTTGGGGGAAAACTATGAATACAGGGTTTGTCCCGAAGGTAAGTTCACTGTCTCACTTCTCTTCCTGAGCAGTTGAGCTAATCAAGACTCTGACATTTTATAGGATGGGCAATGTCTTCTGACCTCTAGATTATAAAAAACTCCAGCTTTTGCTGAAGTCTCACCTGGCAACCCCTCTTTCAGTTGTAAAAATATGTATAGTGAAACAAAACAAATTCCTACACTGGCCTACTCCAAAAAATGTGTTCCTGAACCAGAGCGCATCCCTTCTGTGTCATTGTTGTTTGTCCTTCATTCTTGAAGAGGACCATGACATCAGGGTTTACTTTCACTGAATTGGATGTAAGTGAGGGAGGGCTGTGCACCGTCACTAGCCTCACTCTCTCCTCCAGAGCTATCTGGGTCCAGTGGCATGATATAGATCAGGACAACTAGAGATGGCCCTGGATGTTAAAGGCAATTGGGGCTGAGTGACTTGCCCAGGGTCACGTAGCTAGTAAGTGTCTCAGGTGAGATTTGAACCAGTGGGTAGCATGCTCTATCATCTACCTAACCACTCTCCTATCTTCTGTGATGATTTTTATCCTTATCTCAATACCTGAAGGAGCATTTTCCCAAGATTCTGTCTGTAGGTCTCCTCTCCTCTCACTCCAGCACTATCTCTTTGGGCAATCATTCATGCCCTTCACTTCAGCCATCACTTCTATGTGAGTAACTTTTAAATGAATAACTCTAGCCCTGACCTTCCTTCTGAGCTCCAGATAAGCAAGGCCTGTTGCTTAAGATGCAAGAATCTCCATACTGACATTCCTTTGGTAATGCATACACAATGTGCCCCAAATTGAGCTGCTTTAAGCAGAGTGGAAACAGTGCTGAATGTGATAGATATAGAACCGGATCTGAATCCTACTTCTGACGTATTACACCTGTGGGACCTGGAAGAAGTCACTGAATCTTTATTTATTTATTCATTTATTTTTGGTGAGGCAATTGGGGTTAAGTGACTTGCCCAGGGTCACACAGCTAGTAAGTGTTAAGTGTCTGAGGCCGGATTTGAACTCAGGTCCTCCTGACTCCAGGGCTGGTGCTCTATCCACTGCTCCACCTAGCTGCCCCACCAATACTGAACCTTTTTGATCTCAGTTTTTTCAATTATAAAATCAGGAAGTTTTCCTTCAACATCTAGATGTATGATCTTCATCTCTGACTCTTGTAATTCCTGGGTCCCTTCAAGTCTCAGCTAAGGTGTCACCTTCTCCATGAGGCCTATGTTGATCTCCCTGTTTCTTGGTGCTCTCTGCCCACTATATCATCCTGACATGGGGCTAAATTAGGACATTAGGATAACTCAGAAGATTTCTCCTTGGGAAGCAAAACTAAAGGACTGACATACCTAGGAAGTAAGGGGAGATCAGTCTATTAGGTGTGGCTACTACTTTGAGCAGCTCCAGGGACAGAGATAACTCCAGAAGTCAGGACCATCATTCCTCATTCAAGCTTTCCCCACCTCACCCCAAAAAGGAACTTTCCATTTTCAGGTCATCACCCCACCTACCCTCTATAAAATTGTTGTTCTTCCTCTGGTTCAGAGAGGGAAAAGGTCTAAACTTTTCTCCTGGCCAGTTCCCCTTGGACTGAATAAAATTGTTCTGTTATCTTTAATCAGGGTGTATGTGAGTTGTAATTCTTTACAGAGGAATACTTAAGGACCCCCACCACTTATTTCCCCCATGACAATTCCCACAAATAACTTTGTATTATTGTAATGGGAGAATTGGTCAATGGGGCCCTAGTCTTTACAACATGCTCTGATTTGTCCATCCCGGAGAATTAGACAGAGCTCAAGCAGATATTCCTTAAGTGGTGCCAAACCAACGCATGGAACTTGGTGTCTGGTCATGAGTGATTGAGGGGTACAGTGTTATGGCCAAAGGTGTTATAATTGGACACATTAGAACCGATGACCCAGGAGGTGCTGAGCCAGAACCAAATGTGTATGCAAAAGGGCTTATGCTGATCCCTCAAAAAAAATTTTATATATATATATATATATATATATATATATATTTCATTTCTGGTAGCAAGTGAAGTAAAACTACCGTGAACTACTGGGGGTGGGGTCAGCTCTCTCTTCCACCCAGTTGCCATGTGTCTGTGAGCACACACAGACTCCCCTGTCCCCCTTGCTTATTCTTTCTTGGTTTTGCATGAATGAGTATTGTGATAAGAAAGTGCCCAGGTGGGCAATTCCAGTCAGCAGCAGAAGCCACTGGAATGGTAGTGGCTGATGTCAAGGGAAGCACCCACAGACTGAGATGTGGTGACAACTTCGGGGATGGTGACTCCTGATGATTGAGAGAAGTGCCAGCTGTAGACTCTTAGCTTCTGAGTTCATTAAAAAGTTATACTTAAGGGGAACCTCATGGGGACTTCACAAAGGAAGAAAAAAACTTCTGTGGCCAGAAGTTGGGTGGTCTGCCTTGACCACACATGGTCCCTGCCTCATGACCATTGCATTGGAAGTTTCAGGCCACTCTTCCCAGGGATGTGGGAGTAGTGTGTGTGTGTGTGTGTGTGTGTAATGTACCCTGAGTTGTGGAGATTATTTTCTAACTACTGTTCTTATACCTTTTCAGTAAATCCATTGCCAAAAGCTAATTGAGCTCTAATGCTTGATTGAAAATGAGGAACACATTTTCCAATGTTAATTATTTCCTATTTATTATCTATCTATCTATTTATCATCTCTCTCTCTCTCTCTCTCTCTCTCTCTCTCTCTCTCTCTCTCTCTCTCTCTCTCTCTCTCTCTCATCTTCTTTTCTATATAGTTGTTTGCATATTGTTCCCCTCCCTGCCCCTTGAATGTAATCACCTTGCGCTCATTTTATAGCTGAGGAAACAGAACAAAGAAGTTAAGGGATTTCTTCAAGGTCATGTGGGTGTTATGGGCCAGAGCTAGGATTCAGATCCATGACCTTTGACTCTAAATCCAGCATCATTTTCAAACCAGCTCAATTTTGGACATGTTGTGTCTGAATTGCCTAAGGAACATCAAGATGGAGATTCTTTTATTGTGGGCAGTGAGTGGGAGATACAGGTCTGGAACCCAGAAGAGGTGTCCGAGCTAAAAAGCCAAGTTTTGTCTCCTATATCTCCAGCGATAGCACAGTGTCTGCCACATAGTAGGCACTTAATAAATTTGTATTGATTGATAGATGGAAAGCTCAGGATCTACCATATTAGAAACCCCAGCTTCTTAGGGTTATTCCTAGACCCCCAGGGGAGTAGTCAGCCTGCCTATGGGACCCAGCCCATCAAAGCAAGTGGGAGTTGGAGAAGGGTCACCAGAAGGAGAAGGTGCTACATTATTGTGATTGTTATTGTTGCTGTTATTGTTAAGAGCTGGTTTTCTCTCTTCTGCCATCTGCTGTCTCTATATGTAGGCATATTTATGTACGTATGTATATATATATAATATGTACTTCATATATGTATATATACAGAATATGTACTTCATATATGTATATGTAAAGAATATGTACTTCATATATATATATACAGAATATGTACTTCATATATGTATATATGTGTATGTATATGTACACACACATATATGTGTGTATATATATATATACCCACACACACACTTTTCTTTGTACATGTTATTTCCTCTTCAGCAGAATATAAGTTCCTTGAGGGCAGGAATTGTTTCATTTTGGTTTTGTATTCCAAATATCTAATATGGGTGTTGTACACAGTAGGTGCTTAATAAATGCTTGTTGAACTAGAAATTTAGGTTTGGTAGGAGGGGAAAGCAGGTGACTAGGCAAAAGGACTGAGAAGATATTTTGGAGGCAGGCTGGAGCAAACTTCAGATCTCACCACATTGGAGGTCACTTACTTTGTCTCTAAGTGAGGACTGCCATGGTGTGCTCTAACACAGGAATTTGTTGGATTTCGACATTGCTATAAGAAGACCCTTTTCGTTTTTTAGATTAATAAGATTGTGTCAGTAGGTGGCAGTATCACCCCATGTTCTCACCAGGGAAGCGATAATAAACTGGCTCAAGAATTCTAAGAATATTGAAGACAGAAGTTTGGACATTGATACCAAACTCATAGAGTCCAAAGCTAGATGATTTCTGACTGGTCCTATTTGCGATAGGGCTGAGGACTTGCCTTGCAAGGAAGGTTGTTGGCTGTCTGGATGCATGTCACATCCATCCATCCATTACTTGGGGGATTTTTTTTTTTTTTAAAGCATCATGTAGAATAAAGCCCAGGGATTTCTGCCATCTGGGAACCAAACTGAAAGAGTGAATCTCCCCTGAGGAGGTAGTAAAAAATATAATAGGCAATATGATAATTATGTAGCGCACACAAGATGGGTTTTGAACTTTTCGGAAATAAATATTGCAGGCATGAGTTCTATTGCCAAATAATAATAATAGCCAGAAGAGAACGATGCCTTGTGGTTTCCTTCTAATCCCTTCCAATTCCTCACACACAACTGAGTAATTTTCAGGGAAGTGGAGAAAGAGCCCACTTTTAAGGGCAAGTCTGGTATGCTGAGCTCTTTGAACAATTCTGAGCAAAACAGGAAGAGAAATTCTCAATAATCGACTCAACTTCCAGAGCATACCTAAGTATTTGGGGAAAGGGAGATAGGCCTGTTTTTAGAATAATTTCAAAACTGAGGCACTGAAACAAACCAAAAAACAGAGACTCAATGGCTAGTCCATCCGCATCTAATCTGCCGAGTGGGACAAGAGGTGTAAAGATTTTTGCATATCTTAATGAGCTAGCTAAATGTTAGCTGTTTTTATTACTGAGACAGCCATGACTGTGGGTAAGGAGCTGGCTATGAAGCCTCAAATAGCTTGGCTGCCTCAGATACTTCCCAGCTGGGAGACCCTGGAAGAGTCACTTTATTTCTCAATACTCTAGACCAGAGGTATCAAACATGTTGCTGGACCACAGCACTCCTGAGTGTAGCCCAAATAAAATTAAAATGTAATTGGGAAATATTTAACAAAATAAATAAAAATACAATTAAAAATAGATAACATTGCATTTTAAAACTAAATCAATATGTGTTCTGAGAAATCCTTGTGTGTGGCTTGTGGTTGTTGTTGTTGTTGGGTTGTTTCAGTTGTGTCTGACACTTTGTAAACCCCATTTGGGGTTTTCTTGGCAGAGATACTGGAGTAAGCTTGCCATTTCCTTCTCTAGCTCATTTGACAGATAAGGAAACTGAGGCAAACAGGGTTAAGTGACTTACCCAGGGTCACACAGCTGGGCAGTGTCCAAAGCTGGATTTGAACTCAGGAAGATAAGTCTTCCTGACTCCAGGCCTGGCGCCCTATCCTCTGCAGTGCCACCTATATATATAGTATTTATAAAGTTATATGTCCGGTTCAGCAGGCCCTATTTCTAATTGTTTGACAACACTGTTCTTGGTAGCTCTCTAAAATTGTTACTGAAGAGTGTTGACCTTCATTCTTGGAGGGAATTTCTTCATGCATTAATTCCCTAAACCAGTGAAATCACACATTTAGTCCTTGTTCTTTTTATTGTTATTAATTGTTGCTATCATCATTATCATCATCACTGTTATTATTATTATTATTATTTTTTTAGTGAGGCAATTGGGGTTAAGTGACTTACCCAGGGTCACACAGCTAGTAAGTGTTAAGTGTCTGAGGCTGGATTTGAACTCAGGTCCTCCTGACTCCAGGGCTGGTGCTTTATCCACTGCGCCATCTAGCTGCCCATCACTGTTATTATTGAAGTAAAAAAAACCTGGGTTCAAATACTGATTCTGCCACTTAGAATTTGAGTAACCTTTTTTTTTTTTTTTTTTTTTGAGTAACCTTTAATGGTTTGTTTGTATGGTTCTCAGTTTCCTCATCTGTAAAGTGAGGCATTTGGTCCACATGGCCTAGGTGAGTTATAAGATTACCATACACACACACACACACACACACACACACACACATATACATTGATTGATAGAGCTTTGAGGGCAGGAAACTGAGTTCAAATCCTGCCTCAAACATATGTTAGCTATATGATCCTGGGCAAATCACTTAACCTCAGTTTCTTCATATGTAAGATAAAGGAGTTGTCCTGGATGGGAATAAACATTTATATAGTGCCTACTATGTGCCAGGCACTGTACTAACTACTTTGTGAATATTATCTCATTGGATCCTTACAACAACCCTGCAAAGTAGCTCCTGTTATTATCCTTATTTTAGAGTTGAGGAGACTGAGGCAAACCGAGGTTAAGTGACTTGTCCAAGGTCACACAGCTAGTAAGTCTCTGAGGTCAAATTTGTTTTTGTTTGCTTTTGTTTTTGATTTTTGTCTGAGGTCAAATCTGAACTTAGGTCTACCTGTCTCCAGGCCTGGTGCTCTATCTACTGCACCACCTAGCTGCTTTTAAAAATAGCCTTTAAGGGGCAGGTAGGTGGCACAGTGGATAGAGCACCGGCCCTGGAGTCAGGAGGACCTGAGTTCAAATCCGGCCTCAGACACTTAACACTTACTAGCTGTGTGACCCTGGGCAAGTCACTTAACTCCAATTGCCTCACTAAAAAAAAAAAATAGCCTTTAAGGTCTCTTCCAACTCTAAACCTATGAACCTATTTGTGATTTTATTATTTGAAAAATGAGGCTTAATTTGGCCAGATTTAGAGTGACGTTTGCATTTAGACTTATTGGAAGTTGGTGTTGCTTATTTTCTTCTCACCTCCTCTCCCCAGATCACTGAAACCTCTTCCTGCTATGATTTCCTTCCCCTCTACCTCTTTTTGCTCCTACTCCCAATATTCCACATCCTTATATTATTTCCTTCATGGAATCCATTTTTTTTTATGAGGCAATTGGGGTTAAGCGACTTGCCCAGGGTCACACAGCTAGTAAGTGTCAAGTATCTGAGGTCAGATTTGAACTCAGGTCCTCCTAAATCCAGGGCCGGTGCTCTATCCACTGCACCACCTACCTGCCCCTATGGAATCCATTTTTGGAAGCCACTTCATTGGAAGGAAGAAAGGGGGGAGGAGGAGATAGGACTTCTAGGGTCCTCCTCCCCCTGCCATTTTTCCTTTAAAAATTATTTGTTATAAGGGATGATTCCCTGGGAGGGAGAGGGAAAGGGGCATAGGAGTAAATTTATAAGATGTAAAACATGATATTGATAAAATATCATTCAAAAAGAAAGATGACCACTGAGGAGGTCCCTCTGGGGAGAGGAGGGAGCAGGGCCAGAGTAGACTCTAGGGGAGCTCACCTAGAGTTTGGCCTAGGAGGGGGGAGAGTTCATCAGGCAGCTTCCTTCTTTAACTCATTTTTATTTCTAGCTAGATGCGAAGCTCTAATGTTTCTTCTGTTTTAGGATGGCAATTTAGTGCCCACTAAAGCCAGGTCTCTGGGGCAGTGCCCTGGTCACCCAATCTCAATTACATCTCTGCCCAGTAGATTTTGCCCTCTGCTCTTTCAGAGATTAGCCTGCTTTATGTCCAGCAGTGGAAGTGTAGGTCTGCACTGGGATGGACCTAGAAGGCTCTGACATGGCAGAAGGGCAATGGAGCCTTAAGAATCCATATTAGTAGGGGGAGCTAGGTGACGCGGTGGATAAAGTACAAAGCACTGGCCCTGGATTCAGGAGGACCTGAGTTCAAATCCGGCCTCAGACACTTGACACTTACTAGCTGTGTGACCCTGGGCAAGTCACTTAACCCTCATTGCCCTAAAAAAAATAAATTGGCACCTGAGTCAAAGTTCTGCTTGCCTTGCCTCACCTAGTTATACCTCTGCTCAGGGATGAGCCATCTATCATCCCAGGCTCAGGCAAGGGTCCTAGATAAAAGTAGAAAATACCTTTTTTCTAAGGTGTATGCCTTAAGAAATTGAGAGCTTTGCCTAGCATTTTCTTTTTAGTCAAAAATCACACCACCAAACTTGTTCTTATAATGAGACTCTTTAGTGCAAGGGACTTCATATTCTGCAAAGCATTTTCCTCCCTACTGAAACAGAGTTCTATAGAGAGTTGAAACAACTTGTCTACTGCTACATAAGGAGTTGAGTTTCTGACTTCAAGTCCATTCCCTTTTTTTCACACCAAGCAGAACCTCAGATTTAATCCAAGAGTCTGAGGATCTGTAGAGGAATTGTAAAGACCCATGTGCTTCCAAACTGGTCTTACTGGGCTTACTTGATCCCAGCTCTGCCACATAGCACCTCTGTGATGTTGGACAATTTCCTGAACCTTTTCTGAGACATCTCTAGAATGAGTGGCTTGGACTTAATAATAATAATTTTGTTATCATTTAGTTGTTTCCAGTCATATTCAACTCTTTGTGACCCCTTTTGGATATTCTTGGCAGAGGTATTGGAGTGGTTTGCCCTTTCCTTCCTTATCCAGCTCATTTTACAGATGAAGAAACTGAGGCACACAGGGTTAAGTGACTGGCCTAGGATCACACAGCTAGTAAGTGTCAAGTGTCTGAGGTCCAATTTGAACTCAGGAAGAGGAACCTTCCTGATTCCAGGCCCAGTATTTTAACTACTGTGCCACCTAGCTGCCCTATATATAGTATATATAGTATTTATAAAATTTATATAGCACTTTTAAAAAAGGTTCATTATAGATATGATTTTATTGGATCCTCATGACATCCCTGTGAGTTAGGGGCTATTATTATTCTCAGGCAGAGGATAAGTGACTTGCCCAGGGTCACACAACTAATAAGTGTGTGAGACATTATTTTGATCTCTGGTCAGCTTGACCTGATCCAGTGCCATCTAATTGTCACTGGGCTACCTGGTTGCACTTCTGAGGTCTCTTTTAGCTCTAGGTCTTTGATCTAATGAACTTTTGTATAAAGTCAGAGTCAGAACTAGGGTGGGGCCACTAGCACTTTGTACCAGGTCGCCAAATTTGGACCCCTCTCCCCTCCCTACCATGAGGTTCTCTGGTCCATTTCCCCCTTGCCCTCTGGTGTACAAGAGCCTAACCTTTCTTGTCTCTGCCTGAGTCAGATCAGGGAGGTTGTCCTCTGCACAATCTACCTGGCTACCTCCCTACTGTATTTGCCCCTCAAGTCAGAATTCTTAGTTATGGTTCTGGTTAAAGCCAATTTCTGAGGCCAGGAGATAACCCTGGTGCTGAGCACCATGTAGTTCAAACAAAGGAAAAGGAAGACAGAATCAATTCTTTTTGTGTCTGGATTCTTCTTTGGGCAAGCAGATGGGGAAATCCCCCTGAATTCTGTGCAGTCCTGGTGGTCTTCCGATCCTGGAGGATAGCATGCCTGCCAATGGAACCAAGTGGTTTCTGGGAGTAGAGCGAAGCTATTTCCACAGGAAAGTCAGGAACTTGAAGCATACGAATTAGCTGGCTAAGCAGGGCTCATGAACCATGATATCAGAGGACATAAGCCTTATTAAGGGAAAGCTGCTGAGCAGTATGGAGTGGGGTAAAAGTTACCTTATTTTCATCAGCTAATAATCAAAACAGTTTGACACTGGACAGAGAGAGCCAGAAAACGTGGAAGCAATTATTGAGTTAAGCAAAATATCCCCAAATTATATGTTATTTTGCTTTTTGGATTTTTAAGGTAAAAGCATTTTTTTTTGGTGATCCTGTTATAAACTCCTCCCGAAGCGACCAAATGAAAGAAAAATGAAAAGGGTGACGGCAAAGCGAAGAGCAGAGACGAGAAAAGGGATCTGTTGGAAGATACTGGTGGAAACTTGGGCGAGGTGACTCTCTATGACCACCGGGGAGGGTCCAGCTTCAGTCCCATTTTGTTCCCAGGATCCAGGCCTACCAGACAGAGCCAAATCATTTGGAGACCAAGGTAGGCCACAGATAGAGCAGGGAGGGGCAGAGGCCAGATGCACTTTGCTCGTCTGAACTTGAATCCTCCCCACTGCTGTTGGCACTTCAGCCAAGTGACGTGGCAAGTCCAATGACGAGACCATATATCTTGCTCCTCTCAGGACCCTGACTTGGTGCTGCCTCATTGTTGGCCAATGGCACCAATAATAATGATGAAAGCTACATGTAGCACTTTAAAGTCGGAAAAACATGTTACTCCACTCGATCCTCACAACAGCCTCATGAGGGACGTGATATTGTGGACTCCTTTTATAAGTGAGGAAATTGTGGCAAAGTGATTTGTGCCAGGGTAAATCTTTGAAGTAGAATTTGAACTCAGATTTTCCCCATTCCAAGTTCAGCACTCTGGCCAATGTGCCACCTTTATAATTGGTGAATGATTCTTTTTTTTTTTTTTTGTGAGGCAATTGGGGTTAAGTGACTTGCCCAGGGTCACACAGCTAGTAAGTGTCAAGTGTCTGAAGCTGGATTTGAATTCAGGTCCTCCTGACTCCAGGGCCGGTGCTCTATCCACTTTGCCACCTAGCTGCCCCTGGGATGTAATCTCGAAGGAGAAGGCTGGGATGACCAAGAAAAATATTTATTATTTTTTCTTTAATTATTGCCTCAAACTTGTAAAACTATTCATCTGTTTTGCTTTCTCAAACAGGAATAGCTCACTTGTGTAAGATCAACCTGAGGGAAACATCAGGCTGTGGTGGAAGGTGCAGTGAAATCTGGCATGAGAGGATGTGAGTTCAAATCTGAACTTTGTCATTTACTACTTGTGTGACCCTGGGCAAGTCAATGTAACTTTTTGAGCCCCAATTCCCTCGCCTCTGAAATGAGGGGGCTGGACTAGAACGCTGAAGTCTCACCTCTCTCTACATCTATGATTCTGTGCATTTACATCATTTCCAGAATTGAGAGAAAAATAATTTTGGGGGGCTACCAGAAGTCAAAAGTGCTTTGACTTTGTTCTCTCTTGTGTGGGGACATAGTTTCTCTCTCTGGTCCAGTTGAATGGAAGTTCCTTGAGGACAGTCTTTTTTCATTTTTGCTTTTGTTTCCCTAAGGAGGCAGGTAGGTGGGGTAGAGGATGGAGGAATGGCCTTGGAGTCAGAAGGATTTGAGTTCAAATCCTAACTCAGATTCTTACAAATTACTTAACCTCTGTCTGCCTCAGTTTACTCATCTTAAAAATGGGACAATAATCACACTTAGCTCCCAGGTTATGGAGAGGATCAAACGAGATAGTATTTGTAAAACACTCAGTACACTTTAAAGTGCTATATAAATGTTAGCTCTAAGTGCTTGGCGTAGAATAGGTGCTTAATAAGTGTTTGCTGTGTTGGACTAGGTTAAAAATAAATGTCCTTGGTGCGGTAGATAGAGCACCGCCCTGGAGTCAGGAGTACCTGAGTTCAAATCCGGCCTCAGACACTTAACACTTACTAGCTGTGTGACCCTGGGCAAGTCACTTAACCCCAATTGCCTCACTTAAAAAAAATGTCCTAAGACCTGCTCTCTGATAGGCACCCACAGAGAGTTAGAGCTGGAAGGAACATTTGAGACCATCTAGTCCACCCTCCTTCTCATACATGTCAGGGAAACAATGGAAAAAGTAAAGTGACTTGTCCTAGGTCACTCAGTTAGAACCTGGCAGGGTCAGGATACAAACAGGAGTTTTCTAATTTTTAGACCAGTGTGTTTTCCACTTCACTTCTTGGTTTGCTGACTTCCCCTAAGTGCATGATGCTCTTTTCAGTCTCATGTGTGGGCCACTTCCACAGGCCCCAAAAGAAATTATGAAGAAGCTTTAGCCATGTTTTTCTTTGTATTGGAAGAATCAAGGTTTTCCCTTTCCATGGCTTCCTTCTTTCCTTCCTTCCTTCCTTCCTTCCTTCCTTCCTTCCTTCCTTCCTTCCTTCCTTCCTTCCTTCCTTCCTTCCTTCCTTCCTTCCTTCCTTCCTTCCCTCCTTCCTTCCTTCCTTCCTTCCTTCCTTCCTTCCTTCCTTCCTTCCTTCCTTCCTTCCTTCCTTCCTTCCTTCCTCCCTCCCTCCCTCCCTCCCTCCCTTCCTCCCTCCCTCCCTTCCTCCCTTCCTCCCTTCCTCCCTTCCTTCCTTCCTTCCTTCCTTCCTTCCTTCCTTCCTTCCTTCCTTCCTTCCTTCCTTCCTTCCTTCCTTCCTTCCTTCCTTCCTTCCTTCCTTCCTTCCTCCCTTCCTCCCTCCCTCCCTCCCTCCCTCCCTTCCTTCCTTCCTTCCTTCCTTCCTTCCTTCCTTCCTTCCTTCCTTCCTTCCTTCCTTCCTTCCTTCCTTCCTTCCCATTCTGATCTTCTTGACCTGTCAGTCAACTATCATTTATTAAGCATCTATTATGTGCCAGGTACTGTGCTAAGCCCTGGGAATACAAACAAAACCCCCCTACCCCCCAATAAATAAAATAAAAAGGTGTTGCTATTCAGGAATAGAAGAGAAAATAATGACCATAATGGTGAGTCACATTTGCACAGAGCTTCAAGGTTTCTGAAACACTTTCTTTAAAACAATCCCTTGAAATCAGTAGAAAAGAAAGAAGGGAAGGAGAGGGAAGGACTGGCACCAACTTAGAATTTGGAGAACATTATTAAACCTTCCATCCTCTCTCTGTGCATCTCATGTCCATATTGAGCTGAATGGTTCCTGACTTGTGTCCTAGGCAAAGATGGATGGGAAATTTATTTTGTTTTTTTCTTTCTTTCTTTTTTTTGAACTTTATTTTGAGAATGAAAGTATCACCTTAATAGGATTCTTTTTTTCTATTTTTGGCTGATCTTAGTTGTGTAGCAGATAGAGTGCTGAAATTGGAGCGGGGAAGAACTGAGTTCAAATCCTGCCTCACACATTTACTTAATATACATTGAGTTTCGATTTCTTCATCTGTTAAATGGAAATAATAATAAAAGTGTCTCTTTTGTTGTGAGGATCAAATGAGAACATATATATATAACTATATATATATATATATATATATATAGTTATTTGTTAGTCTTAAAGTGATATAGAAGTATTAACCATTATTATTGTTGTTGTTGATGGAGCCTTGGACTCAAAGTCAGAGTTATATCCAGACAAACAATTTATTTAGCAATGCATGTTACAAAACAAACTGGGTCCAAGGCTCTCAATAAACCAGGGATATTAATATACGATCTGGAGCAATTAAAAACTGGAAAAACAGGATTATAGAGATTGAGACATCTGGTTTCTCATTGATGGAGGGTATCAAGAGATATTGAAGTGAGAGGGAGAGGTGTTAGTTTTATGACACTCCTTAATTTGGGGACTTTTGGGAGGGGGAGGAAGCTTGTTACTTTTCCAAAATCAGGTGACTTATAAGCAGCTGAAATGTAGTTTCAGAAAATAGTGGATAAGGGCAAAATGCAATCATTAAATGCTATTTTTTTTAATGTAATAAGAAGACCTGGGTTCTGATTTCAGCTTGTCACTTAACACTTATGTGACCCTAGAGAAGTAATTTAATTTGTGTTGGTCTCAGTTTTTTTCATGTTTATAATACAA